>NC_090266.1:1110534199-1110859199 GCF_040414725.1 Anabrus simplex | reverse complement strand
AAGTCAGTGAATAGGCCTGGAACGTGAACATTCTAGAGAATTGTCTCCTAAAGTGTAAGAAGCTCTTCCACTGATGTAAAAATTGGGAGATCCTTCTCCTTGACTGTTGGTTGAAAGGAGTAGTAGTGCTCATGTAATTTGTAATTTTGGAGCTTCAAGCTCAAGTTGTTAAATGGTTACTAGTTGATTATTCTGATTTTTCTAATACTGTTACCCAAGCTCACAGCTAGATTTTGTACCTGATTTTGTTATTTGCTTAGTCAAGTGTAAAGTGTAAAAAAAGAAGAGAATAAAAGGAAGAAAAAGTAATACAGTTCAAATTTTAAAGGTTTAAATTAATCTTCTGACTGTTCTATATCCACCCATCCATGCCCGCACCTTGTTTCACCTCTGCGTTCCACGGAATCCCCGGAACAAGTGGTAGCTGAGCGTGGTTGAATAAAGCCCATTTTTACGGCTACTCATAGAATTCGATACCGAACTCTAAAAAATGTTTCTGTTTTTGAAATTTTTGAAATTTTTTCAGCTTTTCACTCACTATGTCTGGTTTTCGAGAAGTCCTTGCACCGGGCTACCTGCACAAGGAGGAATTAATTTATGAACTCTTCATTACGAAGGTCCAGTCTGGTGGCACGGTTGCGGCAGATATTGCGAAACTTAAAGAATCGTTAGAATTTGCCATCTGTATTCCGGTATTTGAGGAGAAAGATATTGATGAGGATCTGTCCACCATAACTGAAAATACCACTGAGCTAGCGTCCGTTGTAAGTTTCTTTGAAGTAAGTGACCCTTCTACCAATCAGCTTAAGGGTCCTCAAGGTAGACTGTTCCATTTCTACAATAGGGCTAAGCATCTATTGTCTCTAAAACTGAAGGATGATCATGCTAAGGAAGCTAGTAATTTAGTCGAACACCTCTCCGACATGTCCATTCGGGTCAGTCAATTGTTGTCTGGAGTCGCTAGTGCTAAATGCGACCATATTAAACCTGTAAAATTATCAACGAGAGAGGACTCTAGTAGGTCTGCTGCGAGTAGGAAATCGGCGGTTACACAGCAAATGTCTGCCACATCGAAACAAGTATCTGATCATCTAAGACAACTTCCACCCTTCTTTATCAGTAAAGCAGCGTTTGAAACTTCTCAAACTCCAATGCCGTTCCCTATTATTTCACCAGGTTTTAGCAGCTCGCCCCAACCATTAGCCATGTTGCTTAGGGGCATATCCAAATTTTCGGTCAATTCAACTAATTATGTAATTTCATTTCTGAGATTCCTAGTTGAGTTTCAGGATCATGCTTTGGTATTTGCTCTATCTCATTCGCAAATTCTCCAAATAATTTACCCACATTCTGTAGGCTGACAGAGGTTCTATTGAAGACTTCCATGCCCATCTCCTGGCTAACTTAATTTCAGCTAGAGCTATGTTATCTCTAATATAGAAGTACTACTTCCGAGTCCAAAGGTTGGACGAGAATTTGGCCGATTTCATCCAAGACATAGAGTTCTATACAAGGGTAATCGCTATTCATTTTCCCGGAGATCAAATCGTATAGACCATTGTCGAAGGAATTTCTCCATCATGTGCAGGTCGTACTTATGTTTTGCTTCTCGTCCTCAAACCTTCTCTGAACTTGAGGCAATGGCAGTGTCAGCCGAGGGAGCGAGGTACGCTGACACCTGACGTATCGCTAGGGAGCTCCCTCCGTCACCTAACAGTTCTCGGCCACCACCTCGCCGAATCTTCCCTCCACGCAAGTGTTATGCGTGCGGATCGGCAGAACATCTTCTCAATAAGTGTCCCCTTGTAAAAACGGGTGGAGCTAGGAACGGAGCAAGCGCATCCCAGGGTTGTTTTAAGTGCGGGTCGTTCGCCCACCTGGAAAAAACTGTGCTTCACTTAACAACACACCTTCCTGTTCTACATTTGGTGCTGCCACCACTAACTTAAGGTGATAGGAAGTGACTAGCGTCGTCGGCTGAGTCAGCAAGTTCATATTCACGAGGCTGAGCCCAGATAAAACGGGCATCGAACCCTTCGAGGAAGAACCCTTTCTAATTTATCATTTGAAGGCCCAAGGGAATGCATTAGAAATGTTTCTGAGAACCCTGGATTTGTGCCATTTCTTAAGATTGAGATAAATAATGAAACCGTCACTGCGCTATTAGATTCCAGTAGCGTTGTCTCTATCATTTCTGAGGAGTGGTACTCCAAATAAAAAGCCTGTTGTAAATTTCCAGATCATTGTTTGACCTCTATTAAATGCGTTTCGGCAAATTCTTCACCTTTAGAAATTTTATTCTTCATTTTTGCTTAACTTCGCATTTCCGGATATACTTGGAAAATTAAGTTGTTTGTTGCTAAACAGTTGTCTCTCCCTGTAATATTGGGGGCCGATTTCACGTTTCATTCTGGTCTTGTGCTCGATCTTCAGAGCAAGTCGTGCACATTCAATTTAATAGTAACTTTAATATTCCTCCTTTAAAATGTAATTCTGCGTCGTTTTAATCCATTTCGACTACCCAGAGTGAGATGGCGTTAGATCTTAGGGATCTATCTGAGGACCAGGCTGAGAGTATTCGAAGATAATGTCAGTCTTTTCCCGATGTATTTTCGGAAACCCTTGGTGTTACTGACCTAACTGAGTATAAGATTGACGTAACGGATTATATTTACGTAAGATTTCCTCCATATAGGCTATCTCCATCTGAAATGAAGGCCCTTAAGGAGGTTATCGACCAAATGTTGAAGGATGGCATTGTTCGACTTTCAAAGTCGGCGTATTCCTCGTCCATTTTTCTTGTACCGAAACCCCAAGGCGGTTTCAGGCCTGTCATTGATTACAGGGCTTAAACCGTAAAGTCATATTACAGTCTGTACACCATCCTGATCTTCATTCGTGTTTCTCATGGTTTCGTAAGGGGAAGTTCTTCACCATCTTAGATCTTAACCAAGCGTATAATCAGATTCCTCTGGCAGAAGAATCCAAACATCTGACGGCTTTCGCTACTGATTGGAATTTGTATAAATACAACCGCGTGCCTTTCAGGGACCCCACGGGCGCGGCTGTGCTTACTAGACTGCTGGATAAAGTCTTCTCCGACATCAGATTTGAATATCTTTACCATTATCTAAACAATGTCGTTGTGTTTTCTGAAACCTTTGAAGAACACTAAGATCATTTTAAGGAAGTCGTAAAACACCTTCGTAAGGCTGGGTTGACCTTTAAGTTACCCAAGGTGGCTTTTGCTAAGCCTTCTATGTCATTCGTAGGCCATATTGTGTCTCCCGATGGAGTTTCTATCGACCATTATAGAACGCAGGCTATTGGCGACTTTACGCCTCCTAAGGACGTTAAGGGAATCGCTCGGTTCATAGGCTTGGTGATTTTTTCCGGAAATTCATTCCCAACTTTGCTAATAGGGCGGTGCCCCTTACCTACTTCGTAGGATAGGTGTCAATTTCGAATGTGGTCATCGCAGCAAGCTGCGTTTGAGGATCTTAAGTTAGCTCTCTGTAACGCCCCAGTATTAGCTATGCCAGATTTTTCTAAGAGATTCATACATCAAACCGATGCCTCTTCATCTGCTGTTGGTGCTGTCTTTCTTCAAGGAAGGCGGCCTATTGCCTACGCGTCTAGGGCCTTATCGGCTCAAGAAGCCAAGTACTCCATCTATGAATTAGAAGAACTCGCAGTCCCGTTTGCCTTGGAAAGATTCCGCCTGTATCTGGAGCATGTTAAATTTGAGTTAGAAACGGACAATCAGGCTTTAAGTGGGTGTTAGGTAGGCCTCGTCGTACAGGACGTATCGCCCGTTGGGCTATCCGTATTTAAGCTTTCCAATTCGACGTGCGACGCATTACTGATCAGAGAATGTGATCGCAGATGGGTTTTGTCGAATGTTTTCTGGCGACGTTGATTCCATTGGGCAGGAGGAAAGTTCTTCTCCTTCCATTTCCGTACGTTCTTGTGTTAGTGATACTTTGACTGATGCCCCTATGTTATTTCGGGATATCGAAAAATATCAACGGGAAGGGTTTCAATTATATCCTATAATGGAAACCCTTCCTTCTGGGGAACATGTTGTCCCTTATGTGCTGGGGAATGGGGTTCTGTGTCGCCCTTCGAGGCATGATCAGAGGATGTTATTTGCTTTACGTCGTACCGACACAGATATGTCTTATGGTGACGATGGGATAGGAATGGCCTAAGAAGTGGAAGGAAGCGTTAACTCTTGGATACCCTAATTATTAAGTACTCAAAATCTGCATAAGTCAAACTCGACGTAAAATAAGCCAACATTATGTCACCTCCCATCATGACATTTAAATAAGGCTTTGTGCATTCCTCAAAAATAAATCAATAACTACCACCAATACTTTATTTTGGACATCCTGGAAATGGTTAAATACGCTCATTATGGTATAACTTCCGTCGTTTCAAATATACGTTCAGATCTCTGTTAAACGAGGTAATATTAGAGAATGCGATCTAATAACATACGCGTTACTCATTGATGAAAATTTCAATTGTAAAGTTACAAACACCCTTCTAGAGAAATACAGCCTGATTCGTAACACGTCGACAGGCCACAAAGATACCGTTATCTCCCAAGTGGCGAACTCCCGATCAGATGTCTAGCGGAACGAGCTACCCCTTCGCTGTCATAGCTTTGACGGGAAACATATGTTATATTCACGTTTAACTGGTCTTAAAAGAATGAAATCTACGATCTCGCTGATAAAATTACTAATACGACATTCCTGGCCCAAACAGATTATGCACACAGATTTACTTTAAGATGTCACTCAATATTCATACATATCTCGAATCCACATTTTTTACGTGGAATCCACCCAAATTTCCGTCTCTAAACATTAATCATATAAATTCGTCGGGTTCACACAGAATCTTCCGGCATAATTCTGTGGCTTGGTTCTAAAAGGGCCAATGTCATTTTTTATCGAAATTGAGATATTAACTGATACAAACACGTTTTATCCTGGCTTGCAACATGTTAAAAGGGCCAATGTCTCTGTTAAGTACTAAACGAACAGTTAACATTTAATTAAATAAACCCTCGCCAATAATGTTAGATTACCAATAAAGATTAGAGACCTGGCAATTTTTAAAGAATACAATAGAAAAGATTAGCGTTTAATAAGGTGAATTCCACAAAGAAATGATAAAGTTATTTAAAATGAGTTGTTGAAAAAATAATTGGAAAACTATAAGCAAAACTTCAAATGCTCATAGCTCAAAAACAGGTTTTTTGACATTTGCCCTTTTAGAACCAAGCCACAGAATTACTGGCTTCCAACTACCTGATTCACAAAAATCCTACCTCAACCCACACCTTAACAAGACTTAAACCACTTGCTTCAAAACACAACAAATCCCGACGACATTAAAATGGAATATAATCCTTAGGATCCACAACGCATAACCATACAAAATACTCTGATAATGAAATCTCTTCGCATAACGTGACCTCGTATTTCTGAACTAGACTTCACAAAACATGACTGACAAAATTTACTGTTATTTATTTTCAGTCATACACAGTTTAACAGACATAAAAACAGCAATCCCTTCGTAACAGATATTCATCGATCTTGCCTCGTACCACTCCTTAATAAAACTTTACATTGCTCACTCGACTGAAAATGGGTAACCAAGGATTTCTTACTCAACTTTCGTCATAATTTCAAACAGCAAAAATTTCACATCAGATTAAAGATCTTAACTTGACACCACAAATACAGAACAAAATAAACGCACGGGAATGATAATCTACTCTGGACATTATATCGTTTCATAACCATCAAATTGACTATTACAATACTTCACAACACTTCGTAAAATTACCTAATTTTATCCAAGAGTAAAAAACAATGACCTTTCGTCATATTTCCTTACATTTTACGAAATAAATGGGTGACCAAACTGCGTCACAAATACCCCTTCAAAATATAATTATACAAGTGGTGACATCATGAAACTATTATATAGGTAGTGATGGTGACAATTCACCTACCTTAACAGTACGTCAGCTTCCATTTTCTTAGTTCATAAGCAACCTTCTGGTAATTTATCTAGCCATTTTGACACTTCTGGCTTCACATTTAATTTCATTCATTGTTGCTTTCGTGGCATAAAGGCACAAATAAAAAGAAATACTATTCACTCGATATTTTCGCGGACCAAACACGACTGCCTGTACTGTCGACAGCCCACGAATAATTTTTACAACACAATATTATTTAAACTTCACTAATACTATTGCGGCATAGATATGACTATCTCCATTTGGAGACAATACTCCGGCCACATCGACCAAAATCTAAGTACTCTGCTGGACTTAGTCTGTTAATCGCCGATCAATTTACCCAGCAGTATGACATTCTCTCTCGAGCTCAAATGATTCAATGTAGGGTGACTTCATGATGGCGCGTCCCTTTATATAGTCTCTATCTCCTCTCTTAGGCAAATTTCTTTTCCGCCAAGAAAAGTGTACATATATTTTCCGACCTTGTGGAAATGTATTGAAGGCAGGTTTTACTGTAACCAAGTACTTACTAATATCTCGTAACAAATTGACTGGTTAAATGACCTCCTTTGATAGGCACTATATTCCGATGACCAGACACACGCGTCTTTACAATTTTTTCTTTGGAAACTGTTTAACAATCTCAGATCTGTATTGCTAAAGACCAATTGTCTCACACGCAATTACAGGACACTTATTACGTTGGTTTCACTGCTAATTCCTTTTAATAAATATATTTATTTAACCAAAACTTTGGTTGTATCCATCCACCCTCGGCACGTGCGAGTGACGTCACGTCTCATAGCGTGAGGAAGAAAGTGGCAACCTTCCCGCCTCGTGCCGCTTCTGCAAGATAAAAATAACTGAAGCTTCTCATTGCAATTTCATGGGGCCTCACGTGGTAATTTTAAGACTCTAATTTCTTGGGGCGCAAAGGTAATGGGTTCAGGATATTGCATTATTTCTACCTGCTGTAACTGCATTTATACGTATTAAACTTAATTAAATTCAAAATTTTATTTCAGAGCCCCGATTTTTTATTTTGGCAGGCGGGCCGTATCACACTCGTTACGCCCATGTATGTGTTCAAGAGTACTAAAAGAAATTCCTGTTGCCACAGGAATTCACTAGAGGTAGATGCGGCTGGAAATCGAATTTGAGACATTCTGATCCGATGGCCAACTTTCCCGACCATTGAGAAAATGTATTTAACTATCATCGGTTATAAAAGGCGTCTCAATATCGAAATTAAAACCGCAAAATAATTGTTCCTTACACTTAGGTACCGGCACGGTAGTGCCAGCTCATCATGATGGCACTCGACCCCAAAAGGCGAGTGCCTAACCTACTGCCCTACTGAACCCTGCAGTATCCACAAAAATGTCCGGCTCTTTGCTGTTGGGCCCCGGAGTACAAGGCTAGCTTCCCGTCCGGGCACTTTAATAATGTAAACGATTAGTTCTCTTGGCTGGGGGACTGAATATTTGTATTGCCCTCAACATGCCTGACTCATATAACCTACCCGTAACCCACTCACTTCAAACTCCTTAAACACCCAGTAACAGCCACTGGAAATTATGAATAATAATAATAATAATAATAATAATAATAATAATAATAATAATAATAGTAAGCCCAACAGCGAGGAAGGGCCATGGCGTACAAAGCGACCGCTGCTCAGCCCGAAGGTCTGCAGATTATGAGGTGCCGTGTGGTCAGTACGACGAATCTCCTCGGCCGTTATTCTTTGTTCTCTAGTCCGGGGCCGCCATCTCACCATCAGATAGCTCCACAATTGTAATCACGTAGGCTGAGTGGACTTCGAACCAGCCCTCACATCCTGGTAAAAATCCCTGACCTGGCCTGGAATCGAGCCCGGGGCCTCCGGGTAAGAGGCAGGGACGCTAACCCTACACCGTGGGGCCGACTAATAGTAATACTAATACTACTACTACTACTACTACTACTACTACTACTACTACTAATAATAATAATAATAATAATAATAATAATAGTAATAATAATTTTCATACATTCTAATGATTTATTAGTTATAACACTCATTATTATTATTATTATTATTATTATTATTATTATTATTATTATTACCCCGTGACTAAACTAAACGTAACATATTTAAACTTAAACTCATTACGGTTGTTTTAAAGGTTTAATTAAAAAACCGTCCGGCTCCATCATGGCTAAACGGTTAGCGTGCCGGCCTTTGGTCCACGGGGTCTCAGGTTCGATTCCCGGCCGGGTCGGGATTTTAACTTTCATTGGCTAATTTCCGTGGCTTTGGGGCTAGATGTGGGCGCCGCTCTCATCATTAAAATTCATCATGTGTACGGCCTCATCTTTGCAGACGCGCAGGTTACCTATAAGACGTCAACTCGAAAGACCTGCGCCATTATTATCAACGAAAACACTGGTATTTGAAAACAATAGTAAGGTTATTTCCTCTATAACTGATGTATACGTCTTGTTATTAATGTCCAAATTTAATAGATATTTAAGTACCGTACCACTGAACTCTCAATTTAAGAATGCTTTTATATAATTCACGAAATACCTTTCTTTTCATACATTCTGCTCATTTATTACTTATAACATATTATTATTATTATTATTATTATTATTATTATTATTATTATTATTATTATTATTATTATGATTTTGGCTTTATGTCACACGGATACAGATAGGTCTTATGGCGACGATGGGACAGGAAAGGGCTAGGAGTGGGCTGGAAGCGGCCGTGGCCTTAATGAAGGTACAGTCCCAGCATTTGCGTGGTGTGAAGATGGGAAACCACGGAAAACAATCTTCAGGGCTGCCGACAATGGGGTTCGAACCCACTATCTCCAGGATGCAATCTCACAGCTGCGTGCCCCTAACCGCACGGCCAAATCATTATTATTATTATTATTATTATTATTATTATTATTATTATTATTATTATTATTATTATTATTATTATTATTATTATTATTATTATTATTATTATTATTATTATCAACACGTGTATTGTCTCAAAAACCGTTGCAATAATATCATCACGTTCTTCATTTTCCTACATTTCATTTTTAGCATTCCTTGGGAATACTATTCCTGTTTATTTATAACACAATCTAATAAAAATGTCTAACGAAGGATGTGTCCCTTCAATAACCTCGCCATCCCTTTTGAAAAGCAAGCCCTCTTAACAACAACAGGGCTCCTACAAATAGGCTCATAACGCCTTCTGTTATGTCTAGACGGCTTAGGTGCTGCTAGCGGAATGCGTGGCAACGCTTTTATCAGCAGGCATATGCGGATGTTGTAAGCATTTATTCATTCATTCGTGATAGGCTTCGACGAATTAAACTCACTTAAAGGGGCTGCATTCATTGGACATGCGCATAATATACAACTCATACGATTGGAGCAATTTCAAGGTGGACCTATGAGAAATCAGTAAGGTACAATGAAAATTGAATTAAAAACTACTACAGTAATACTCATGTCATAATAATCTAAACAAAACAAAAACTAGAAAAAAATTGAAATGAACTAAATTATAGACTAACTAATGACAAAAAATGATTGCACCTTTTTATTTACCAATTTACAGAAAACATATTTTAAATCAGGTAGAACTGAAATAAGAATTTCCTCTGTGGTGTAGTTGTTAGGGTTCGATTCCCGGCTCTGCCACGAAATTTGTAAATTGGTACGAGCACTGGAACGGGGTTCACTCAGCCTCGGGTAGTCAACTGAGTAGAAGGGGTTCGATTCCCACCTTAGCCATGCTCAGAGTGTTCTTCCATGGTTTCCCACTTCTCCTCCAAGCAAATGCCGGTATGATACCTAACTTAAGGCCATGGCCACTTCCTTCCCTCTTCCTTGCCTATCCCTTCCAATCTTCCCATCCCCCACAAGGCCCCAGTTTAACATAGCAGGTGAGGCCGCCTGGGCGAGATAAAGTTGGGACGGAGAACGTACCCCAAGTGGCAACTTCTGATTCCAAAATTTAGCCCGCCCTAGTGATAATGAGGGTTATTAGTCTGTTTCTTTCATCTGGACACAATGGGCGTGTGTCATGAGTGCTGTCAAGAGCATGGTTGTCATATTTTGAGGCCTCCACATTATTGCATGAAGCTAAGTGAAAAGTAACACACTTCACGAATATTAATGAAGGAACTAAATATTACAAGACTTCCGAACAGCTAACAAAGCACGTGCGAATCATCTGAGCTAAGAGAATAGACTGACGTCTTTTGCAATAAGAGGTGCTGTGAGGATTTCTGTTGGGGATTCAGAACTTCGTTTGAAAGCCCACTACCGTCATAAATCACCCCCTATTGGGCAAGCTAGGGGCCAGGAGATCAAAGGTATTTCGCTTTCTTTGCTGAAGGCTGCGAATCGGTTGCTGTCCCCAACTACACTTGTCCTCCCTCCCAGTTGTAAGCTCGCTGTGTCCGGGAGAGAAACCAAAACCCAGACGGCATTTTTTTAACAGAAGTTTAAATTTAAGATAGTTTATTTCTGTTACGGAGTTATCCGTGGTAGTTAGAGGTGAAAGAAGGTGCGGGCGGGAATAGGTCTCAACTACAAAATTAAAGTTAATTTAAAACTTTAACAAAGGTTATATTTTCAAACCTTAACAAAGATGACATAGAATTTGTAAACTTAACAAGTCGACAACAAGCCAAAATTAGGTACAAGGAAATCACAAGATTTAGGGGGTTATTACAAGATCTGGGCTTCGAGCCCCAAATATAATTTCTGAGCTCCCAGCTCACAATAACAAGATACCAAAGGGCAGAACACCCTTAATTACATGGAGCATTAGCTCCCAACTTTACATCTCAAGCCTCTCTAAGGCACTTTTACTACAACACTATAAAGAGCTGTCCCGCTCTCGATTTTACAAGCCTATCAAAGGTTACAACAAACTTCATTTCTATCTGCCCTTAAGGCACACAAGGAAACAGGGGTAATTAATACCCAACCTACGGGGCCTTCGCATGAAGAAAACAAACAGGTTAAGAAAAATGGCCCAAAATACAAAATGAATGGAGGCGATAACTTGCACTCCTTCACCAAGTTTTGTCCAAAACCTATGTGGCGCTCGGCCGGTCATACAGGGGCTAATCCCAAGCTAGGGAGGTGACACGTATGAGAAAACTTCACTATATTAAAGAAGAGAAGAACGGTTATGAAAACGTAGTCACCTCCTTTTTCAAAAATGAAGGGGAGTTCGAGAGGGTGAAGCACTCTCTATCCCCGCTTTACAGATTTGTAATTTGTAGATAGACAGAAAAGAATTTACATTTTAAAAAGGTGGGTTACATACTAAAGGTTTCGAACCCTCCCCGAGGGTTAAACTGCTGAGCTAGCAAGAAATGAAGATGTTAACAGGTCATTACCTTGTAGATGAACAGCTGCTTGAAGAAAGAGGCGCTTCCCGCCCCCTGCTACATATTCACACACTAAGAAAGATGTTACTTAAGTGGCACCGAGACAAGAAAATCAGCAGTTTATATAACCTCGTGGAACATTCGAGACCTTTCATGAACGATAACAACCCGCCCACAAACTTTTATTGGCCAACAGCAAAAACTAATACACAAGACGAGGAAGAAACACCGTATTGGTGGAAAATTAATTACTTAAATTCATGATTGGTTACATTCAAAACGGGCGGAAAGAAGGATTTATATTGCCAACCCACAAACCACAGAACGAAATTTAGTAAAAATAAAACTTAGGAATACAATATTTCTTCAAGAAAGTTCATTCCATTGCACCAGAGTGTGTTACCATAGTTTTGGGTAGCGACATCTGTTAGAGAATGTTCAAACTTGTTGATACGGAGCAAACAAACACAAATCAAAATAGACACAGTTCAGAACACTTCAAAATTACCAAATTTACACTAGTGACATCTTCCGAGAAACCGTTGAGTTAATACAGTTTGTTAAAGTTCAGGCTTTCTCCTGTAGAGAAGTTTCAACTGGCGCAATATTTGAATTAGCGGCGTGGAGGTGTACCACCCGGTACAATTTCATGCGGTGATTCGTTATGTATGATGAGCAGAACAGGCGGTAGAGAGCTAGTCTTCAGAATCCACTGTGGCAGGTTCGATCCTGCCTCAGATCGGTGCTCAAATACGTCAGTCTCATGTCCATAGAGTAATTAGCACGTAAATAACTCTTGCGGGACAAAATTCCGGCATCTCGAAGTCTCCGAGAACCGTAAAAATGTAGTTAGTGGGACGTGTTTCATCGTTGACAATTATACATATTCAGATTTTTGCGTGTGTCGTACTGATGTAGTCTATATATTTATTACATTGGATGAAAATATTGTTACGTATTTGACGATTAACGTGTTTGAAAATATAAACAGCAGCATTGAAGTTAACCTCTAGTCCGCTCATAAAGAACTTCAGTAGGTGTTAAACCGAGCAAGTGTCCACGCGGTTAGGGACGCTCGGCTGTCACCTTGCGTTCGAGAGATGGTGGATTCGAACCCCACTGACGGCAGCGATGAAGATGATTTTTCGTGGTTTCCCATTTTCACACCAGGCTGTACGTTAATTACGGCCACGGTCGCTTCTTTCCCACTCCTAGCCCTTTCCTATCCCATCGTCTCCGCAAGACCTGCCTGTGCCATTGCGTCGGAAAGCAAAGTGAAAGAAAAATAGCTGTTACTGTAAAATATGGTACTCCTACCAAATTTCGAATAGATCTATTTTGTATAACTTTCAGTGGTTTCAAACTTGTTTTATACTTGTGACCCCACATGAACATCACGTACCTTATGTGAGAACGTATGGAAAAAGTACTGCACTAGATCTCTGGACGTTTCTCAAAAGAACTCCCGTTCAAAGGAAACACATGATAACAGGGTATCGATTCCCCGCATGCAATCAGTTCAGCTCACTGCGTACATAAGAACAAGACACAGTAGCACTGTTCCGTATTGTGTGGACCAAATTGATGTTTGCTGGTCGTCATCACGAATGACGTCATTGATCCTTTTTCGTGATTAATATGGAGGTAGTAAAATGGGAACCAACGTCCGCAAATTATTTGTAATAGAACAGTAAAAGTTGTGTGATTTCAGGATAATAATAATTAAAGAAAGAAGGATTTTAAGGAATATTCTTGGCCCAATCAAAGACAAAGGCGAATATAAACGTCGGCATAACCATGAGCTTTATATCCATGTTCAGAAGACCTCCGATGTCATGCGGAGAAGGAGAATTGCATTTTATGGCCACTTGCCGAACCAGATCTTTACCTATTTTAAAGGAAGACCGAACCAACTTGGTTGGTTCAAGGAGGTGGCAAGGTACCTGCACGAGATGGGGATCACTTATGAAGATATACAAGGACGCAACTCACTGAGGAGGAAACCAAAAAACCACCAGGGTTTTCGAGAAAGGCCAAAATTGAAGACGGGAAAGACGTAGACGGAGGAAAGAAAAGAGCAAGACCGGCAATGAGCACTGGGCAAAGATCATAGCCCAGAGAAGACACCTGAAATAATGTGGCCTTTAGTAGGTCGATACGGACAAAGAATAATACTAATAATAATAATAATAATAATAATAAAGTTACACCTCCCACTAACTAACTTACTTTTTTCCTATTTTCAGATATGCTAGGGTAATATATCTTAGACCTTGTAAGCTGAGACTTTTCTTTCAGAATTGTGAACTATTTAAGGTTTGGGAACTAAATGCATCTTCGATTTTGCCCTTATGATTTAATATAAATTTGGTGAAACTCAGCTGATCCATGTAAAGGGAAAATAAGACGATCGAAATGAACTTCGTACTTCTGACCTCAATCGAAAGCAAGACTTTCTTCGGCACCAAGTTTAACTGACAAGAAGACCATGAAAGAGATTCAGTGTGATATCATCAGCTTGCCGTTCCTTACAGTGTCATCCGATAAATTTATTTCATCTCTCCTTAGCTTACATTTTGTGCGTAATTGTCATAGTAACTTTAGTTTGCTTATACTAAAGTTTGACATATTGCTTACTTTACACTGCAGTTAGCTGCCAAAGATGAAGGGGGTAAATTCGTGAGTCTGGTATCTCTGGATAATTTATTTCCAGTGTATTATTATTATTATTATTACTATTATTATTATTATTATTATTATTATTATTATTATTAACAAATACATCGCATTGGGAAATATGCCGGTGGAAATGATCACTTACAGTAGTGTGATAATAAAGTACATTTAAAACATAATTACACAACAACAACAACAACAAATACAACATGCAATCCTACGGCAAGAAAACATTACAAGAAATGTTGCTACTTTAACATTCTAAATCCAGCACCATCATGTACAAATTCATAAACAAGTTAAGTATTTCCAGTGCTTAACACTACGGCTTACAATACTATAGGTTGAGCTTACTGCCATTACAACACCGTCATATACAAATTCACACATACGTTAAATAATTCAGATGCCTTCATACAGTGGGTTGAGCGTTGCATTAAAATATGCCATATTTGCTGTGTTAATCTCCCTTTAACTGTGCAGGTAGAGCATTAATATAGTCACGAGACTTGTGAAAAAGAATTACTCTTCATTAAATGTAGTCAAGAGGGAACCATTTACCCCATAGATGTTCTGTGTTGGTGGGACGTGAAGCAGGTATTTATTCAGGGTCTCCGATAATCGTGTAGTTTTTCTCCTTGAAACAACAATCACCACTACCATCTTCAGGTGGAAAAAAATAAAAATAAATCCTAATATAACCTAATCCAATTTTTATCTATTCATCTTGCCCCTTTCCTGTTGTTTAAATTTCTAGTGACATTTTCGAAAACATTTCATTCTTTTTTTGCTAGTTGCTTTACGTCGCACCGACACAGATAGGTCTTATGGCGACGATGGGACAGGAAAGGGCTAGGAGTGGGAAGGAAACGGCCGTGGCCTTAATTAACGTACAGCCTCAGCATTTGCCTGGTGTGAAAATGGGAAACCACGGAAAAACATCTTCAGGGCTGCCGACAGTGGGGTTCGAACCTACTGTCTCCCGAATATTGGATACTGGCCGCAGTTATGTGACTGCAGCTATCGAGCTCGGTGAAAACATTTCAGAATGTTGTCCGCTCTCTAAACTTAGCTACATTTGTTTGAGCGGTATTGTTCTGAGGACAAACGTATTGGACTGGATATTTTAAGAAATATTCCGTATACTGAATACTCATCCTATTCTCGTATTAAATAGATTTACGTCATAATCCGCCTGATGCGTGTTGGTTGAAATGCCCAAAACTACGATTTTAACAAAAATAAATCATGAGTTTGTATTCTTCAGTATGAATTCCCTATCAACTTTTCCAGAGCATTTTCAACAAGCAATCCACTTACTCACCGAGGATCGCCTCATTACAACAAAGTAGCGAATTTTAGTTTTCAGGAGGAAGCAAAACAACTACGACAATATGCCAATGTGGAGTATTCGCACGCCAAAAGTGAGGAGTAGCAAATTTCTTTCACTACTTCATCAGGTCCACTTCAAAGAAACCTCATATTCACCATTTTAGCTCTTTACTAAAAGCAACACAAGATGCGTGAACAAAGGTAGCACTGGAGAAGGTCAAAACTGAAAAAAATCCAACTCATTCGTTAGGTTAACATGCTGCCAACGATTTGTTGAAAATAGGTGTAGGCTACTTGAGCCCTGCTACCTAGTGCTTCCACGCAAGGCATACTGCCAAGGTGTTTCAGTCTTTAGATAGATTATCCCCACTGTAGCTAGAATCTGATTTACCACGAGATGATAGAAGCAAGGTTGTGTGTAGCACGTGAGGTACAGCAATATTGGACACAGCACGGAAAATGAGAATTAAAGTACATTCCTAGGACCAGGCTTGGAAACGAACCTGAAGCCACGGACCACTGAACACAAGGAAACAATTTTCTTTTAAATATTCGGGAAGTTGATCCCTCTGGCCAAGGTCTCCCTCACCCTCTGCCGAGGGATGCGTTCCGAGAATTCTGGCCACTTAAAACAATGCTGCTATCAGCTCTTTATTCAGTGATCAAGAGCCGGCAATTCTTAGAAAGCTGAAGAGCGTGCACAGGGCTTTGGCTACAACCAAGCGTCCTACGGTGCGTGGAGGACTCAAAATAAAAATACACGTTCGAGGACTTGACTACTCGGTGATGATTCTTTTAGGCGTCATAGACGAGAGGCATAGTCACAGTCTTCCCACCATGCTGACTCGCTATTCTAATCCCGGTCAACGTCTGTGTCATTTTAAAAGTAAACTATCGCATCCATATACTGAATACTCATCTGATCACGATAAGGACAGCCACTTAAAAATGAGGTCATGTGACTCTGATCACGATGTTGATAGTCACGTTTTCTTACAAGTTGCATTACGTCGCACAGACACAGATAGGTCTTATAGTGACGATGGGACCGGAAAGGGCTAGGAGTGGGAAGGAAAGCGACCGTGGCCTTGATTAAGTTACAGCCTCAGCATTTGTCTGGTGTAAAAATGGGAAAACACGGAAAACCATCTTCAGGCCTCCCGACAGTAGGGTTCGAACGCACTATCTCCCGAATACTGGATACTGGCCGCACTTAAGCGAGTGCATCTATCAAGGTCGGTGAAGTCACGTAAAGCTTTAGGTCATGTACATGGGCGCCCGCAAGGGGGGGTGCAAGGGGAGCGCTTGCCCCCCCCCCCCCTGGAATTCTAAAATGGTTGATGTTTAATTGTTTAGTATCATACCAGATTATTTCATAAAATGAACTTACTGACAGTCATCTAGGAACTGTTATAAGCAGAAATTTCTGTAAACAATTTAATGTTGCTGACGTTATATTGGTTTTTATATTCAAGACATTGTTAATGTGCCCCCCCCCCCACCCCCTTGGAAAAGACCCTGCGGGCGCTCATGGTCATGTAACTATGATAACGATAACGACAGTCACGTAAAGCTTGAGGACATAAGGCTATGTCAACGATATTGACAGTCATGTAACGCTTGATGTCATTAGGCTATGATAACGATAACGACAGTCACGTAAAACTTGAGGTCATAAGCTCTGATCACGATATTGGCAGTCACGTAAAGGTTGAGAGTAAGGAAAATAAGCCGGAGCTGGCGCAGGGGCTAATGCGCAAGACGGCCGCCGCGTGCAATCCACCTCTAGGGCTACTGCGCAAGATGGCCGCCACGCGCAATCCACCTGTAGCCACGTGCTACGTCCTCGGACACCTTCAGACAATAGGATGTCGTCATCCTATAGAATACTGTTGTAAGAGGCTACTAAGAGGAGTACCTGACTTGAGAGAGCATGGGTTAGCGAACTCGGGGTTTTAGCTGAGTCTAGGCATTATGTGTGCTAAGCTGTTGTCTATTTAACCTACTTTGGCCAACTCTTGTAGGACACTTTATTCCGAGGTATTGGGGTGTCGAGCAGAGTAAAGCTCCTCTAGGGGGCACCATTGCCTTAGGCAGGAGTCGAGCAACCTGTGCTGTTGTTGTGTGTGTATTGGCGAAATCGCTGGGTTTTTAGCTGAGTCTAGGCATGTTGTGTGCTAAGCTGTCGTCTATCTAACGTCCTTGGCAAACTCTAGTAGGAGGGCACTTCAGCCCTAGGGGAGTAGAGTATATGTTACTTCAAAGGACTCGAACGTGGACTTGACATAAACTCAAAACTAAAGAGCTTATGTGCAAATCAAATATCCTTATTTTGATTGAAATGATGGAGTACTGACTACAGTAAATATGGAGACATGCACATCTCAGCAGAAAGAAAGAAAAAATGACTTTGCGAGCTAAGCTGTATTTTCCCCTACCGTATCTGGTGTAGTAGTAAGAAATGTTGACAATGTGTTATGATGTGAGACACTTGACTCGAGAGAGAACGCGGAGTCTTCAGCTACAGGTCAAAGCTTGTTAGCGATGACGTCACTACAGCTCTTGCTACTATGATGACGTTACTCCACTCAGATCCTCATGCGCAAGACAGCAAGCCTAACCTCAGAGCCGCTATCTTGGAGGGCCTAACCTCAATTTTACGTCCGGATGCCCTTCCCGACGCTATCTTGATTAGTAAAGCAATGGGTATTCTCGAGACGTTATTTTGATTAGTAGGGCAATTGAGATTAGCATAATAGAGCACACCTAATCGCATGGAGGAGCCTAACCTCAGTTTTTACGGCCGGTTGCCCTTCGTGACGCCAGCTGCACAAGATGGCGGCTATACACAGCTCCTTATGAGGCGGCTTGAGGGCGCTTGCGCAAGATGGCGGCTATCTAATTGCACAAGATGGCGACTATACATAGCTTCTTATGAGTCGGCCTAGGGGTGCTTGCGCAAGATGGCTGCTATAAATAGGCTCTTATGAGACGCCCTAGGGACGCTTGGGCAAGATGGCGGCTATCTAATTGCACAAGATGGCTGCTATACATAGGCTCTTATCAGACGGCAATGGGCGCTTGCGCAAGATGGCGGCTATACATAGGCTCTTATGAGACGGCCAAGGGCGCTTGCGCAAGATGCCGGCTATGGGTGATTTCATAAGATTGTGGTTATACATGGCTCTTATGGAGAAAGATGACGGCTATGAGCGATTGCGCAACGTGGCGGCTATCTAATTGCACAGGATGGCTGCTGTACATAGGCTTATATGGAGAAAGCTAGCTTAGAGGCTACTGCACAAGATGGCGGCTATACATGGGCTCTTATGCAGAAAGATAATGGCCATGGACGCTTGCGCAAGATGGTGACTATACACAGGCTTAAATGGTGAAAGCTAGCCTAAAGGCTACTGTGCAAGATGGCGGCTATACACAGGCTCTTATGAGGATAACTCCTAGTCAGAGGTTACTGTGCAAATGGCGGCTGCTCTTAGGTGACGGCTTAAAGGCGCTTGTGCAAGATGGCGGCTATACTCAGACTCTTATGGATAAAGCTAGCCCAGGCGGACCACTGCACAAGATGGCAGCTATACACAGGCCCTTATGGCCTCTTCCGCCTCCGAAGGGATACAGCCGCTCTCCTCGTCCTCCTCCTCATCCGTATAGCAAAAGAGCAAAAGGGTACCTCTTCCTAGGAAAAGGGCAAATGGGCAAAAAGAACACCTCTTAGCAAAAGGGCAAAACGGCTTCTCTTCCTGGCAAAAGGGCAAAAATGGCTTCTCCTCCTAGCAAAAGGGCAGAAGGGCAAATGGGCAAAAAGAACACTTCCTCCTCATCGGTAGGGCAAAAGGGTAAAAGGGCACCTGCTCCTAGCGAAAGGGCAAAGAGGCACCTCCTCGCAGCAAGAGGGCAAATGGGCAAAAGAGCAGTCCTCATCTGTAGGGCAAAAAGGCACCTCCTCCTAGCAAAAGGGCAAAAGAGCACCTCCTCTTAGCGAAAAGGAAAAATAGGGAAAATGGGCAAAACGGACACTTCCTCATTATCTAAAGGGCAAAAGGGCTACTCTTCCTGGTAAAAGGGCTCCTACTTCTAGCAAAGGGGCAAAAGGGCAAAATGGCTCTTCCTTACCTGTATGACAAAAGGGCAAAAGGGCTCCTCTTCCTCGCAAAAGGGCTCCTCCTCCTGGCAAAACGACGCCTTCTTACAGTTAGTGAGGTTAGCTTCATTCCTCCTCTTACAGACAGATGCTTTCCTGAATTGAACGTTACATTACAAACAAATATACTTACGTTATGTGGCGTTATCCTTATCGCGTAAGTTTTTCGATTGAGGAGAAAGCGGTAGGAGGAGGAGGCGGTAAGAAGAAGGTAATCCTTTTTTCAGCATGAAAAAATATTGTAGGATAAGCAAATGCTGTACCCGTAAAGACAAAACAGGTTCAATCTAGTTACAGAATGCAATTGTAAAAATATAGAATTGACATGCTGTATGTCTTTACCCGTTTACATGTTGAATATTGAACAGAAAACTTTTATCGCTACTGTGCTTCGTCAAGACAAGTTACAATTAGCACACACTAGAAATGATTGTAGAACAAGACGAAACATGTTGGCTATCAGTGTTCGGAACAGAAAAACTTATAACGCAAAACACTATAAGATTACTCTCTCTGTTTATACAGTCGCACTCTAAAGCAATCAGCGCGCACACATAGAATTGCAAATGTTGTATATCCCTACCCGACATACTTCTTCTTATTCACTGCAGATAAAATGATTTTACTACTTTGCAGGAAATACCTTTGTCCTAAGGAGATAAATTTTGCGAGATTCGAACACATGCAACAGAAAATCTGATTTAGTTACAATATGAAAAACATAGATTCATAACCTCTTTTCTTATCACAAACATGGAAAGTGAAATTAAACAGAACGCTACTGCTATAAGGAATACACTGATTTAAACATCTAGCAATCGAACAAGTTATCGCATAAACATGTAGCATGAAATATCGGCTCGGAATCATATTGTTTCAATCCGTTGGTATGGGTTATAAGCATGTAGCTCATGCGAAAAGTAAAATTAAACAGAACGCTAGTGCTATAAGAAATACACTGCTTACATTTAAGTCCCTAGCAGTCGAGCAAGTTATCGCATAAACATGTAACATGAAATATCTGTTCGGAAACATATTGTTTCAATCTGTTGGCATGGGTTACAAGCATGTAGCTCATGCGGAAAGAAAATTAAACAGAACGCCTAGTGCTATAAGAAATGCATTGGTTACATTTAAGCCCCTAGCAGTCGAATAAATTATCACATTAGCATGTAACATGAAATATCGGTTTGGAATCATATTATTTCAATCTGTTGGCATGGATTGTAAGCATGTAGCTTGTGCAGGAAATGGCTACTATGCAAGATGGTTGCAAAAGGCTGAACCGAAATATAATCGTGCTACACACATGATAGGGAATGGAACCCAGGATTCACGTCTTATCAGAAGGGCGAAACGATGAAAGGACTCTTCCTCCTCCTCCTCCTCCTGACAGTATCCTCATCCTCCTCCTCCTGCTAGGGATAAAGGGCTAATGGACTAAAGGGATAAAGGGAAAAAATGCTCCTCCCCCTGCTCCTCCACCTTACAGCGACCTCCTCCTCCTCCCAGAAGGAGTTAGCTTAAGTTGGTACATTTTGGACAGCAGCAACACCCTTATTGATTGTTATCTGCAAGAACACCTCTACTTTGTTAGGTATAGCAAATTAATCTCTATTGGTAAATTGTTTTGTGTTCATAACCGAAGAAATTCATGCCACACATAACAGGAAATGGAACCCAAGGGTCACATCTTATCAGAATTGCCTAATAAAGAATAAAATCCGCGACCTATTAGTGGTGCAATGAGTTGCGTTTTCCTAACAGAAATCAGTATCTGCTTGATAGTTTTTTAGTGTTTGCAACACTGAACTATTCAAGATGGCAGCAGTGAGGTTACAGATGTTCTGTTGTTGGATTTTAAATTCCGCGCTACGACGTGCGTAAGGTGGCAGCAATGAGGTTTAGCGCCGTGAAGATGGCAGCAGTGAGGTTAGCGATGCTCTATTGTCCTTAAAATCGAGGGTCCGTCAAGATGATAGCTGTCAAAAAAGCACGTAGCTTTGTTTACAAACGATAACACGTGGTCGTGACATCACGGACACGTGATATACTGCGTCAGCAACCGAAGTTCAAAATCCACGCCCACGTGGATAGAACTCGTCAAAAGCATGCCGATTTTAAATTTCGCGTTCATCGTGCGCACATTTCAATGAAGGTGTGAGGATATTTGAATTGCACATAAGCTCTTTAGTCTTGAGTTTATGTCAAGTCCACGTTCGAATCCTTAGAAGTAACATTTACTCTGCTCCCCTAGGGCTGAAGTGCCCTCCTACAAGAGTTGGCCAAGGAGGTTAGATAGACGACAGCTTAGCACACAACATGCATAGACTCAGCTAAAGACGCCGCGATTTCGCCAATACCGACACAACAACAGCACAGGTTGCTCGACTCCTACCTAAGGGAATGGTGCCCCCTAGAGGAGCTTTACTCTGCTCGACCCCCATCACCTCGGAATAAAGCGTCCTACAAGAGTTAGCCAACGAGGTTAGATAGACTGTATGCCTAGACTCAGCTAAAGTCTCATCGAGTTCAGCAATGCAGACACAACAACAGCACAGGTTGCTCGGCTCCTACCTAAAGCAAGGGTGTCGCTGGAGGAGCTTTACTCTGATCGAACCCCGCAACCTCGGAAAAAAGTGTCCTACAAGAGTTGGCCAAGGAAGGTTAAATAGACAACAGCTTAGCACACATCATGCCTAGACTCAGTTATAGACCCCGAGTTCACTAACCCATGCTTTCTCAAGTCAGGTACCCCTTTTTGTAGCTTCTTACAACAGTATTCCATAACATGGCGACAACCTATTGCCTGAAGGTGTCCGAGGACGTAGCACGTGGCTAACGGTTGATTGTGCGTGGCGGCCATCTTGCGCAGTAGCCCTAGAGGTGGAATGCGCGCGGAGGCCATCTTGCTCATTAGCTGCTACGCCAACTCCGGCTTATTTTCCCTACTGTTGAGGTCATAATGCTATGATCACGATATTGACAGTCACGTAAAGATTGAGGTCATAAGGCTATGAGCACGATATTGACAGTCTCGTAAAGCTTGAGGTCATAAGGCTATGATCACGATATTGACAGTCTCGTAAAGATTGAGGTCATAAGGCTATGAGCACGATATCGACAGTCACGTAAGGATTGAGGTCATAAGGCTATGATCACGATATTGACAGTCTCGTAAAGAGTGGAGTCATAAGGCTGTGAGCACGATATCGAGAGTCACGTAAGGATTGAGGTCATAAGGCTATGATCACGATATTGACAGTCACGTAAAGCTTTATGTCATGTGGCTGCGAGCACGATATCGACAGTCACGTAAAGATTGAGGTCATAAGGCTATGATCATGATATTGACAGTCTCATAAATATTGAAGTCATAAGGTTATGATCACGATATCGACAGTCACGTAAAGATTGAAGTCTTAAGGCTATGAGCACGATATCGACAGTCACGTAAAGCTTGAGGTCATGTGGCTGTGAGCATGATATTGATACGTAAAACTTGAGATCTGCCGACGATGGGATTCGAATCCACCATCCCTCGAGTGCTAACTCACAGCATCGCGATCCTAACCGTATGGCCAACTCGCTCGGTTTATTTTTCTGCTATTAGCTCGTTGTAAAATCTCAATTTTTAACGTTGTAATTAAATATGGATTTGACTTGAAATAGTTTATTTGCGAGTTCCAATAATTGAACAAAGCGGAGTTGGCAACATGGATGAGCTTCTCTGCACATACATTAATTGTTTCACGTCCCAACAGCAACTTCAGCGAATTCTGCAGATGCAGAAGTGTCTGAATTTTGTTCAGAATGAGTTCCCGTGCGTGACAGGAAATCTACCAGACTGAGCCAGATGCTAGGTCAAACACGTGCACGCTCCTATGTGCGCGCCTCCCGTACAGCTGCTTAGGTTTCGGAGAGTAGGAACGCCGCTAGACGGTCTGGATTTAAAAGAGAGACGCTATATGTGTGCCATATAATGCATTGTCAATATTATATTAAAACATGCAATTAATCCAGTACAAATAGATAAATGTACCTGGTGTGCTTGATTACTGAGTTTGTCTGTCACCATTTATGTACTCCAGACATTGAGAATTCTCTGGAAGTATATATAAATATAAAATGAACTTATCATGATATAATTGTAACCGAGCCAAAATGGTTTTATTTGTTTATCAATTTTTTTTACAGACATATTAGTACCTTGATACAGCAAGCAAATGTGTACATCTACAAAATAAACTATAAAAAACTATGAAATAAAATGTTTCGACCTTTAACTAATTGGTGACGTGAGGTCTCACACAGTAGCGGCGATTGGCAGTTCAAAGTGGGGGGAAGGGGGCACAGAAATGTATAGAGAACAAAATATTACCGGGGGCAAGAAGAATATCGTCACTGGAAAGGTAAAAGGTTGTATTCCAAAAAGCTCTTCCTATCAATTATTCTCCTTAAGACTGGTCACGCCTCCCAGCCACGTATGGATATGCAGTCCATCAGAACAAATTTTGTTGTGTTCATTTTCCTATGCCCATGTGTAAAGGAAAATGAACCTTACAGTACCGTACTGTAGGAATGAACGTTTGCATTACGCATTTACGCACTCCTAGTGTACAATGCATGTAAGGTTCATTTTCGTTTAATCGTCGACATAGGAAAACGAACACAACGGACATTGTTCTGATGGACTGCGTATCCATATGTGGCTGGGAGGCGTGACCAGTCTTAAGGAGAATAATTGATAGGAAGAGCTTTGTGGAATACAACCTTTTACCTTTCCAGCGACGATATAATGGGGGATAGACAGCAAAATTGAAACAAAATAGCTACAAAATGGTAAGTTTTTGATGATCTCTGAGCAAAATTCGACAGAAAAGTAAAGGTTGACAGTTTATCAACTTAACTGCGGTAGTAATGGCTTTTTTTTAGTTGGGGGGGGGGGGGGGCGGGGGGTTATTTTGATTCAACACTATACAAAAAATTTTCACCAAGCAAACAATTACCGGTACACATGTGCTCAACTGCACACTGCTGCGCTAGTCTCCACATCGTTAGCTGGATCGGATGACATTTTGTGCGCATTTCCGCTAAGTATTTCTTTATATTTAAAGAACTTAAAGGGAAGAATTAGATAACAGACGACAGGGTTTTACAAATTGCTTTTCTAAAATAATTCCTAGTGCTAGCTGGCTAAAATGAAATTAAAATTTAAGTATTTTTCTACAAAGTGGGGGGAATACCCCCAACTCGCCCTCCCCCCCACCTTATCGCCGCTACTGGGTCACAGATGACAAAGAGACATACATTATTTGGTCTTTCTTAATTAAATAGTGTAGGGAGCTGTTGTTCATGTTACCTTTACATCTGTCGCAATATGCGGTACTAATAGTGTTGCCAACTTAGTGACTTTGTCGCTAGATCTAGCGTCTTCCAGATACTTCCGACGACAAAATGTACATTTTAGCCCCTAGCGGCAAACCTAACGACTTTAAAAAAAATACATGCATTTGTTGACAAAACTAGCCTCTTCGATTTCACCTGATTACATTGCAATTTAAAATAGATTCTTCTCAATAAAATTGAGAAGTCCTTTGCGACCTTACTGCAATGACGCAGTATTCCCGCCTACGTGTCATCATGTCATCTGTGGAGCCAACCAATTGAAACTGTCAACTGGATTTTAGATGAGTAATAGTGAAGTAATCACGTGTAGAGTATGTGTGAAGTACTGCTGTCGTTATCGCGAGACGAGTACTTCATTTCGGAACGTGTAAGTGACGTTTATACACGTAAAGTAAGATGAATTTGCCGTTCAGGGAAAGTAATATATACAACATTATAAAACTGAGTGGGAATCAATTCTCGAATTCAAAACTTGGTCGAGACCAGTAGACAATTATCCAACCAGAGAGCAATTTGAATTTTTTTTTTTTTTTTTGGCTAGTTGCTTTACATCGCGCCGACACAGATAGGTCTTATGGCGACGGTGGGACAGGAAAGGCCTAGGAATGGGAAGGAAGCGGCCGTGGCCTTAATTAAGGTACAGCCCCAGCATTTGCCTGGTGTGAAAATGGGAAACCACGGGAAACCATCTTCAGGACTGCCGACAGTGGGGTTCGAACCTACTGTCTCCCGAATACTGGATACTGGCCGCACTTAAGCGACTGCAGCTATCGAGCTCGGTTTTTGCTAAATTAACTGATGTGAAAAAAAACATAGTAGGGCCTATTATGAAAAGCATTGACAAGAAAGTGATATTTTACTATCAGAATCAGAAAAAATCTAAAGTTGGTGCCGGTAATGTGGGACGAGTCGAAACAAAACCCAAACCACACCCCATGGCAATACAGCCCTTGAAGGGCCTTGGCCTACCAAGCGACCGCTGCTCAGCCCGAAAGCCTGCAGATTACGAGGTGTCGTGTGGTCAGCACGACGAATCCTCTCGGCCGTTATTCTTGGCTTTTTAGACCGGGGCCGCTATCTCACCGTCAGATAGCTCCTCAATTCTAATCACGTAGGCTGAGTGGACCTCGAACCAGCCCTCAGGTCCAGGTAAAAATCCCTGACCTGGCCGGGAATCGAACCCGGGGCCTCCGGGTAAGAGGCAGGCACGCTACCACTACACCACGGGGCCGGCATCGACGAGTCGAAACAGCGTGCAGCTAAGGCTGAAAGCGTACTCTCTTATTTCATTACTGAATATTGCTTAATATTAACTTGAGATCACTTGGACGAAATGTGTAACATAATTAAGTTTTTGAATCCCGCGCATCAAAAGACCTAGAACTACATCGTACGAAGTGTACGCACACAATAAAAAACGTGTTACCACCTCACCTTGTAAAAGTAGTTCGTGAAGGTTTTGGTGATGGTAATAACAGCTTTCTTATAGACGAGTCCACTTGACAACAGAGTCAACAAACACTTGGGAGTGGTTGTGTGTTATTTTAACAAAAGACAAAATTCAGTTGTGTCATCTTTTCTAGACTAGCCCCTTAGAAAGTGTGAATGCAAGAGGGGTTGTTAATGCGCTAGTTTTCTTACTAGAAAACCGGGAAGCAGAGAGATACTTTGGCCACGTTATGCAATCAGATGCATTGAAAAAAAGGAATCGCGCTAGGAATAATCAGCGGTACAAGAAGATCAGGTCGGCAGAGGACTCGCTGGGTAGACACAATTAAAACAGACACCCACCAACACCATGGAACAATTAAACGAGGCAGTGTGGAACAGGACATAGAATCGCCGATGGTCCGATTCGACTGACATCAATGCTGCAGTAGTGACCGGTGTTAGTAACGATGTTCATAATATTTTAAGAGACGAATTTAGTTCTGATACGATGTGTTTGCTATTATTTACAGCTTACTGTATCCCATGCATTAGAAAGTAATATACCGAGAAATATAGAATTTGTGATTAGAGAAACCTACAATCGGTTTAGTCTTTCACCAGATAGGAGAGAACACTACAAGAAAATTTATGGGGCAATTAATTGTGGAGCGAAGCCTCTGCTCATATTACAAGTGAGTGCAACAAGGTGGCTTTCCGTTGAGCAGGTTGCCACAAGAATCGTAGATCAATGAGAAGAAATAAAATTACATTTTTCTCTTATAAGAACAATACATAACTGTTACACTGCTGAAAAGTTGTATTCCATATACTGTGATATCTTTTATATCTGAAGTCTGTGTTAAATGAAGTTCAGCACGCTGTTAAGGTGTTCGAATGAGGACAAAGTGGCCCCAAATACCCTATAAACAATACTGGACACTTCCGTATTCTCCCGTACTTAACTGGGAGACATGTTGACAGTGGCGCACCTGCCGGCCCGACCTTAAACATCAGGCGGCAAGATTGAAACTACGAAAGTTGAATGTTTAGCTGATAGAAATGATGAAACTCAATTATGATTTCGTTTTCTCCGAATCCTTGGCTGAATGGTCAGCGTTGAGGCCTTCGATTCAGAAGGTCCCGGATTCGAATCTCGGCCAGATCGGTGGTTTTAAACGTGTCAAATTAATTCTTCCCGTTCGGGGACTGGGTGATTGTGTTTGTTCCAACACGCTTCTCTTCATATTCAGACAACACACTACACTTCCAACCACCACAGAAACATGCAATAATGATTACTAGACCTCGGATTTTTAGGTGCTTAAGTGTTTTTTAGCTGCCTAGAATAGACTAAAATATGTTCTCAAATATTTTTAGGCATCTTGAATTTTAGGTATTTCAATAGGCATCAATTAAAATACCATGCTTATTTCGCTAAATTGATAATAACTCGTTAGGGAGAAACATAAAGCAAGTTTCACTCATCTCTTTGCTGCAAACGTCACAGAATATAATTTTACCATCCGATGTGAAATGGGGAAACTGTTGCAACCACTTTTTAATTAAAGACGACTTGGAACCTGACACTTTCGGCATAATAATAATAATAATAATAATAATAATAATAATAATAATAATAATAATAATAATAATAATAATTTCGTGTGGCTATTTCTAGCCGAGTGCAGCCCTTGTAAGGTAGACCCTCCGATGAGGGTGGGCGGCATCTGCCATGTGTAGGTAACTGCGTGTTGTTGTGGTGGAGGATAGTGTTATGTCTAGCGCGAGAGTTGCAGGGATGTTGGGGACAGTACAAACACCCCGTCCCCGTGCCACTGAAATTAACCAATGAAGGTTAAAATCCTCGACCCGGCCGGGAATAGAACCTGGGACCCTCTGAATCGAAGTTCAGTACCCTGACCACTCAGCCAACGAGTCGGAGGACTTTCGGCATAATTCATAGTGTACTACTACACTCAGTTTTTAGGCCACCCCGCAAGGTGCGCTGGCAATCAATATCTTGCGATATCTCGCAAAGTGGTACGTATTCTCTATAGTGTATTTGGTGACCCCAAAAAACGCAGTGTACGAGGTTTGTGAGAGTTTCCAAGAGTTTTTTGGGGTCACCAAATACACTATAGAGAATACGTACCACTATTACCTCCTCCTCACAACAATGTGCTTCAACCTGTGCGGATCTACGCATTTTCAGACGCAGGATATGTTAGTTCAGTTCGGGATTTATTATGTATTTCTAGCAGTAGCGGCGATTGGGAATTAGAATTGTGGAGGCACAAAAATATATAAACAACAAAAAAGTACCCAGGTTTTATGGGATATGGGGGGGGGGGGGGGCGGTGTATGCATCAAAAATGAAAAGATAAATTGCTACAAAATGATGATAAGTACTTTGATGCTCTCTGAGCGAATTTCGACAGAGTACAGGTTGACAGTCTACCAAGTTAAATACGGTATTAATATTTTTTTAAAAATTTTTGAGTTTTTTATTCAATGCTATATATACAATTTTCTCCAAAGGAACAATAATTATACATGCATCATAATTATTATAATTACGTTCTATGTAGGCCTATTATATTTATAAGTTAGATTGATTGAATAATGCTAGCATGCTAAGTCCCTATATAATTTAATTTCGTAGTTATTAAAAATAAAATAAATTTTCAGAAATAGAAAGGCAGAAGCCTCCGTGGCTCAGGCGGCAGCACGCCGGCCTCATACCGCTGGTTTCCGTGGTTCAAATCCCGGTCACTCCATGTGAGATTTGTGCTGGACAAAGCGGAGGTGGGACAGGTTTTTCTCCGGGCACTCCGGTTTTCCCTGCCATCTTTCATTCCAGCAACACTCTCCAGTATCATTTCATTTCATTAATCATTCATTAAACATTGCCCCAGAGGAGTGCGACAGGCCTCGGCAGCCGGCACAATTCCCATCCTCGACGCTAGAAGGCGGCTTCATTCATTCCATTCTTGACCCGGTCAAATGACTGGAAACAGGTTGTAAATTTTCAGAAAGGCAGATTTTGCTCAGTGGATTCGGTAGCCCTACCCCGCTCCCCTGGACCTACCTGTGACAAAAAAAGAAGTCTTGGACTTCGGTTAAATTCATCAAGTGAAGCAAAGCCTCTGAGAAACGTGTAGTGAAGTGAAGGATTCAATCAAACTTGTGACTGGTAGCAGTTTTTACTATTTCATTGAAAGAATTATACATTAATGCATCACATTCTTACCTTCGTTACTCTGTGGAACGATAACAATAGCTACAGATCGATTCTCGGTCTACATCAGGGTATCGCTATCAGTAACATCTCTCATTTCAATGTCAATACTGCAGCCAGCTCAGCCTTTCTGCGAAATGTAATAATCTCTGACAGTTTTTTTTTTTTCAGTTGTGCAACATCCTTCTGAAAGAATAACATTTAAATAGAATATCTACATAAAGAGTAACACAAAATGTTTCTTCAAAAGGTGGATGTTACTTATTCTAAAAGGATGTGGCTTATATTTTATTTTTGGGCTAGAGTAATAAACTAAAATATAATATGTCAAAATGTGTATCGATATCAGTCACTGGGAAAAATACCAGAATTACCTTTCTGTGCAAGGTGGGGTAGAATATGTTACGGGATATTGGAGTGTTTCACTGCTCATGTCAACAGCGTAAGAAGCGAGGCATACGGGGAGCACTAAGCGGTGGAACCCCTCAATTAGGACCAAGGGAGTCATGACACTTCACAGTTTATATGCAAGTGGAGTATGGACAATATACACTACCTTATCTGAATATGATGAGGAGAGTGTTGGGAGAGACAAATACACCGAGTCTCCGAGCGAGAAGAATTAATCAGAAGCGATTAAAATCTGACCCGGCCGGGAATCGAACCAGGGACCCTCTGAACCGAAGGCCAGTACACTGACCATTCAGCCAACGAGTCGGATACCTGATCTAAAGTATTACACTGAAATTACACTTTATCCGTGTCACGTTCCCTCTTATTGGACATTAGTATGGGGTAGGTCCAACCTTCGCCTTTATGACGGCTTTAACTCTGCGCAGACACATTCAATGAGGAGTCTGAGTGTCTGTGGAGGAATGGCAGCCCATTCTTCCCCAAGAGCCGAAACCAGACAAGGTAGTGATGTTGGGCGCTGAGGACTTGACGTTCTCGCTCATTTCAAGGGTGTTCCATTTAGTTAAGGTCGGGTGCATTGTCGTCTCCGAACTGGTCCTTTACTGTACGCAGTGCACAGTGGTCTATACTGAGTTCGTATCCTTCCGAATTTAGTGTTTTCTTAAGAGCAATAAGGGAACCACACCACCTCCTTCGTACTTCACTGTTGGCACTACACATGATTGCAGGTAAGGTTCTCCAGGTAATCGCCAAACCCAAACCACTGGCGTATCCTGGAATCAGGACGTGGGCTACCACTAGACTTAGGTTACTCCTTTTCAATGGTTGGTTTAGTGAACATCGAGCCTTAAGCGTTTTGAGCTGCAGTCAACGGAGTAGCCTGCTATGTTGTCAAGGCTGTTTCACACGCTACTGCCTTGGCGTCTGCTACTGTCAATAATCAACACCTCATCAGTGGAGATGGTAGCCTAAGGTTTAGCAAATTAAAGTCCGGCTTTGTGGCTAGATGGATAGAATGCTTGCCTTCGGTCCGATGGCCCCGGTTTAATTCTCAGAATCAAAACCCTCGTACTGTTAACTCCCCTCGCTTGCGGACTGGTTGTTTATGACGTCTTCGCCATTTATTTCATCCTCATTAGGTCACCACCAAGCCTATAGAGATTCCATGCATTATTATTATTATTATTATTATTATTATTATTATTATTATTATTTTAATTTTACAGTATTACTAGTGATCGTTCCCCTCGTTAACTGGTTTATCAGATTCCTCGGGATATCACCGGTGGTGACCTACCCATGATCAGGGTTTCGATTCCAAACAAAAAATAAAACACTAAACCTGAAAATTCGCATTTCATTTTAGCAGATCTACTTATACCTCTAAAAAAGAAAACTATATTACTCCTACAAGAGCAGCCCTACAAGGATGAACAAGTAAACGGGAGTGAAACTTAACTCTTATCTATACAATTAATTCAGAAGTATAAGGTGGGGAAGCAGTGGCGAGTGAAGCCTAGAACATCTATCCACCCAGTCCCCGCACCTATCGCAAGCCGCGAGAGGTGAGTCGAGCCTGGGCTGCAAGATCAGTCTCTTAGAAATACGTGCGACGTTTCTTCTCATTGCTTTCAAATTTTGTAAATGAAACAATGTGTCAGAAGCTTACATTATAATATGCTTTAGATTTCCTTCGCCGATAGCCTTGGTAGCCCTCAGTGTACGCCACAGGGTATAGCATGACCCATCATTCCCTACCACTCGTTCCAGTGGCGTCGCTCTTTACACCATCTCAAGCGTCGCTTAGCATTGATTACAAAAATGTTTTGCTTATGAGCGGTTTGACCATTGTACCCCATTCATAATCACTCCCGACGCAGTCATTGTGCAGGATGGACTGCTGGCAACACTTTGGAACACACGAGTGAATCCTTCCGCTGATTTCTTATGATGTTTTACAGCCACTCTCCGCAATGCTCGACGGACCCTGTCCATCATTAAATGAGGTCTGCCTGGTCTTGGTTTAGCTGCGATTGTTCCTTCACGTTTCCACTTTACAATCACATCACCAACAGAAGGATGGAAATGTCCATGATGGATTTGTTACTGTACCGAGCTCGATAGCTGCAGTCGCTTAAGTGCGGCCAGTATCCAGTATCCAGTATTGCGGACATAGTTGGTTCGAGCCCCACTCTCAGCAGCCCTGGAAATGGTTTTCCGTGGTTTTCCATTTTCACACCACGCAAATGCTGGGGTTGTACCTTAATTAAGGCCACGGCCGCTTCCTTCCCACTCCTAGCCCTTTCCTGTCCCATCGTCGCCGTAAGAACTATCTGTGTCGGTGCGACGTAAAACAACTAGCAAAAAAAAAGATTTGTTACTCATTTAGTAATAATAATTTCGTGTGGCTATTTCTACCCGGGTGCAACTCTTCTAAGGCAGACCCTCCTATTAGGGTGGGCGGCATCTGCCATATGTAGGTAACTGCGTGTTATTGTGGTGGAGGTTAGTGTTATGTGTGGCGTGCGAGTTGCAGGGATGTCGCGTACAGCACAAACAGCCAGTCCCTGAGCCATTGGATTTAACCAATGAAGGTTAAAATCTCCGACTCGTCTGGGAATCGAACTCGAGACCCTCTGAACCGAAGGCCAGTACGCTGACCATTCATCCAACAAGTCGTAAATGGCATCAAATGACTAGTCCACTTTCCAAGTCAGTGAGCTCTACTGACTGACTACTTGTCTACTGACAGCACTGTACTCCCCGCCTCGTTTTATACTGGCGGGTCCACCTCTCGTGATTTACAGGATTCAATTCCGTGTTACATAAGAGTGACCCGATACATTTGATACTGAAAACATTCAAGAACATTTTGTCAGATTCCTACATTAGAAAGTAAATGGCATTTATCCCCACATGATCTTTATATGAATATAGTTAGTTTGAAAAATTGTAGAAAAATAAAGGTGCTAAATATCTCTACAAAATCGTAAACACTACTCTAGAAAATCCGTACTTTTTGTCATTACTGAACTTCTGCGTACCTCGCCGGAGTTGAAGAACACTGAAGAAGACTATCTTCAAAACTGCAAGTGTATCAAACATCTCTCATTACAAATCACCACTCTCCTGAATGTGTAAGAGTTTCAATAAAGCTGTTATTATTATTATTATTATTATTATTATTATTATTATTATTATTATTATTATTATTATTATGCCGAAAGTGTCAGGTTCCAAGTCGTCTTTAATTAAAAAGTGGTTGCAACAGTTTCCCCATTTCACATCGGATGGTAAAATTATATTCTGTGACGTTTGCAGCAAAGAGACGAGTGAAACTTGCTTTATGTTTCTCCCTAACGAGTTATTATCAATTTAGCGAAATAAGCATGGTATTTTAATTGATGCCTATTGAAATACCTAAAATTCAAGATGCCTAAAAATATTTGAGAACATATTTTAGTCTATTCTAGGCAGCCAAAAAACACTTAAGCACCTAAAACTCCGAGGTCTAGTAATCATTATTGCATGTTTCTGTGGTGGTTGGAAGTGTAGTGTGTTGTCTGAATATGAAGAGAAGCGTGTTGGAACAAACACAATCACCCAGTCCCCGAGAGACAAGAATTAATTTGACAAGTTTAAAAACCCGATCTGGCCGAGATTCGAATCCGGGGCCTTTTTAACTGAAGGCCTCAACGCTGACCATTCAGCCGAGGATTCGGACAAAACGAAATCATAATTGAGTTTCATCATTTCTATCAGCTAAACATTCAACTTTCGTAGTTTCAATCTTGCCGCCTGATGTTTAAGGTCGGGCCAGCAGGTGCGCCACTGTCAACATGTCTCTCAGTTAAGTACGGGAGAATACGGAAGTGTCCAGTATTGTTTATTGTGTATTTGGGGCCACTTTGTCCTCATTCGAACACCTTAACAGCGTTATTTAATTCACTGCTACTCAACTAATTTAATTGATTGATAATTTGGTTTTCAAGGATTGTGATCCAAAGGATTATCTCTTATATTTTCAAGGGTCGACCCAAGTTATATTATCTTTTCTTTTAGTGTTGAGAACATTCCTCAACTGTCTGACTAACTTTTGAAACATATTAATCTGAATTTGCATTTAAAATGGAAATTATGAAAATTAACATTCATTAAATAAATTACACACTTGTCGAACCTTGTACTCACACTTACTTGTTACCTGCTTACTTACACATACGTTATTTGAAGGGCGCCAGCTGTCACTCAGTACAGCAATAATAGAATGCGACTCTTGACTATCTCTAAGGTGTGGGGTAATAAGCTTACTTTTGACAACATACCATATAAGTTCTGGGAAAAGGAGATTGGCGTTCGGTTTCCCCATAAATTTTGAGGTTAAGATATTTTACTGTCAATGAAATGAAACTCTGAATTCGTTTGATAGAACAATATATATTCTTTAAATAATATATCAAAAAATAGTGAGTCTTGTTGCGATAAAACAGATGAGAATATGAAATTATGACATTGCAACTGACTGAAACTAGGCATGAATTTGAATTCTTCTTGACCGGACATTTAACAATTTATACGAAATATTTCCCTCACTGATTCACTTGACTGTACCTTCAACACTTTTAGTGTAATTACGACGTAATCCATTGCTCTGGGGTTTACTGTAGATGTGTCACGCCTAACGTGGTGATACATCCTTGAGACTGCTTCTTCTCCATATCATCTGACTTCTTTGTAAGTCAATATGGTATGACCTCTTGGTAGGTCCAGGGTTGCCCTCTCTGACTCCTTGGTAAGCCTTGCGTCCGCGTCTTCCACTAAGTGACGGACCAACCATTTGGTCTCACTCTCTCAATGACCAATAATGGCTCACTGAGTCTTCTCCATCTCTCGTTCACACTGGTTGACTGGCCAACCAAGGCCTCTTGATCTAGTAGACTACTTCACTGTACTGCATCCGTATAAGTAATGACTGACGCTACAATATGGAGCTACCTTATATAGGCGTTGGTTGACACAACTACGTAATCTCCAGAAATAACAATGACATACTCCCACCTACGCGACAGATATTACATACAGTGGTGAAATAGCCCCGCGGCGATTGAGTCGATGCGCGCATATCTAAATAAATGCGATGACATAGCCATGGAGTGGCGATGACTTGGCAGAATCGCCAACAATATTGCACAATGCACCAACGTCACATCCGATCTCTGATATATACAACAATTCTCACTGTACAGGTGTTTAATGATAATCTACACATACGTATATATGCATACATCTAAGTGCAATCTTGCAAGCAACAGGCAATTGCAAAATTGAATAAAACGGATAATTACAATAATAGTAACAATACCACAGATAACATAATAATAATACTGACATAATAATAATAATAATAATAATAATAATAATAATAATAATAATAATAATAATAATAATAATAATAATAATAAAATACAGATAAAATCATACAATAATAAAAATACAGATATCATCTTGTAACGGGATTTGAACCGTTACAATTCGCCTCCCTCATAAATAAATCGAAGAACAAAGAATCGATTGATTTATGAACAAAATTATATATATAACACTGACACAGATAAACACTTTAAATGAGTATACAACAATAATTTTCTTTTTCATCATCCATACATTTTATAAAATATCACAAATATGAGAATTCTTCTCGCACATTGCCATCGTAGATAACTGTTCAGTGTCCCATTCTTTTTTTCTCTCATACAAATCACAAGAGCATATCCCTTAATTTAACACACAAAAATAATTTTCAATCAATATACAACATTCTTCTCCTTTTTTTTTTAACATATCAAAATATTTTGTGAAATATCACTTATATGAGAACTTTTCTCGCATATGGTTACCGCAGATAACTGTCCAATGTCCTGTTCTCAGTTTTGTCACACAGAACATGACAATGTAGCACTTATTCTTCCAATGCACCAATACGACACTTGGTTCACACGCTAATTCATGTATGTTAATTTTATTTTGCCAGTTTCTTACAAAAATTTAATCATCTTACTCTTATTTCAACAAATCTCACGTGAAATACTCCTTTACATATATAATACTACAAATACCGACAATATCCCCTTCCTGATCTTTTAAGGAATATGCACACTTCCCGATACGGTTCACAATAGTGAAATACCCCTGATACAAAATAATAACTTCAACATATTTCCCGCCTCTGCAGATGATGAAATGGAACTCTGAGTAGCACTCTGTCACTCAAACAGAATCAATTTTGCCCTTATTAACTTATATATCTCCAGAAATCACATCCTTCTTGGCAACAATAATTAAAGAATCAATACTATGGCTACAAGATGGTTCAATTATTCCGTAATCCAGCATAATGTTTATTCGTTCTAAGACTTCACTAGCATTTTTGAGTGGAATGGGGTACTTAGGTCCCACAAATGATGAATGGTCATGTACAACAAATTTGTGTTCATATACATGTGTTCTTCCTGGCTTATCACTAAATACATCTCGATGCTCACCTAACATCGAACACAACTGCTCCTCCTGTAATTCACTCAAATTACTTCTCGCCACTGTCTCATACAGACTATCCCTTGGATCCTGTCTTATACACAAGTGACACACGTCAAAACATCTCCTCTCACTAGGAACACCTTCACTCACCTCCCTAATACCTTTACCAGAACACACGTTATCAACACTTACCTCAGACCCTTCATAATTCACACATACTTGTTTGCTAGTTTTCCCCCAGGACAAACACACACTACCCGAATTAAAGTCTACTCTACTTCCATAATTTGCAACCAAGTCAGCTCCTAAAACAACTGAATACACAAGTTTTGGTACAAGGCATGGCTGAAACTTACAATTATCTTTACTCATGATCGGTACCGCTATCATCTTATTTACTCACTTTGACTTACCCAACGGCTTTTATAATATCTAATAGAACCTTCACTTACCTTCTTCATCTCACAATTTCCATCATCGGAGTTACTACCTCACTACTTACATCACATTCTCGGCATTACAAGTACTTACATCACTATAACAGAACACTTCTTACGTCTAACTTACTACTACTATTAATTACTGCATGATCTACGATCACGTCACTACTTAAATATCTCACTTAACATTACTTAGGTCACAATCACACTACTCTTAACTCTACTTTCACTACATAACTACTTATACTAAATACCTGTTCATCTACTACCTTCAGCCTGTCCACTTAACTTACCCGATTCCCTGTAAATCTGAAATACTCTGGCTCGATAACGACACCTTGATAACCTTCATATTGTGACTATTATAATCCCTCTGATAACTCAAATCCGTACGCCTCCCATCTTCCGATTCTCTCTGATTACTCTTCTGACCTTCTCTCTCATAACTCAAATTCATACGCCACCCATCTTCCGATTCTCTCTGATTACTCTTCTGATACTCTCTCTCACAACTCAAATTCATACGCCTCCCATCTTCCGATTCTCGATGATTACTCTTCCGACCACTATCACCATCAACACAACTATTAATCCTCTGCTCATCATGATCACCCCCTCTCCTCTGATACACGGCTAACATTTTCCCCCTTCTCTCTACAATATTACTTTCCCTAGACATCATGCGCGCTCTCTCTCTCGCGCGCCCTTGCACACATTCTTTCCAAAGCCTATCAATGAACACTTTAAACTCTCCTAAATTAGACATATCATCCCAGTACACTCGAAACCATATTCTACTTTCACCGACAAACACATTAGACAAAATCTCCAACACGTATTCCCATTCAATAATATTATTCCTCAACTTACTTGCAAATCTTTTCTCAACTACTTTTACAAATTCTACAGAACTGAACTGTTCTCCAGAAAACTTGGTTAAATCACGATCCCTACTGAACAAACCACTCACCACTATCATTTCTCCCGTCATCTCACCTGCAAATTCAAATTCCTGCCGAATCAATCCCTGGCAGTTCACAACTTCTTCTTCTTCTTCTTCTTCTTCTTCTTCTTCTTCTTCTTCTTCTTCTTCCGCTGCTCTCTCAGAATTCTCTTCCACTATTCTCACGTCTTCCTGCAATTCTTCCTCTCTCTCTCTCACCTGCTGTGATAGCATTTCCTGTTCGTTCCGTAGTTCACTGACTTCCACAAGTTTGCTTTCAATTTGTTCAATTCTACTAATCTGTTCCCTCGTATCTTCCCTAACTGCATTGTAAATTTTGTCCAATCTTTTCTCGACTACCTCATGAATTTCTTCCCGTTTACTCGAAATTTTATTTCTTAATTCTTTGATATTCTCTGTACAAGTTCCTTTGACACGCTCAATTTGAGTATGAAGATCGCTCCGATTCAACTCCATTTCTTCTCTAAGGTCAACACACTCTTTGTTTAACTTATTTTCTAACTTAGATATTTGACTAGTTACCTCTACTATCTTAGTATCTATTTTAGAATTTAGTGACTCCCTTAACCCATCTATTTTATCATTAATCCCATTAAAATTCTCTTTATTACTACCAATTAATTCTTCCATTTTACTACTTAGAGAGTTAATCTGTTTATTACAATTTTCATTATTATTACTAATTAATTCTTTCATCTCTTCCTTACTATTTTCGTTACTACTAATTATTTGTTCCATTTTATTACTTATATCTTTCTTACTATTTTCATTACTACTATCAATCTTTTCCTCCATACGTTTCTGACTATTTTCACTACTACTAAAAAATTCTTTCATCTCTTTTTTATTATCATTACTGATCTCGGTAAATTTGGCCATCAGCAAATTGAGAAAATCTTGGTTCATTCCCCCCGCGATTTCCTTTTGAGTTTCAGTGTGCTTCTCAATTTCTGTACTTTCCTGAATTATCTCAGAAGCTTCCATCGTATTCACCTGCTCCCTACTCTGAATTTCACCTTGGATGTCCGCAGAAGCAATGACCTCGTCGTCACATGACTTGTTATTGTCTTCCTTGTCCATCTTTGGTTCACTAGTGATAGTACGCGATCTCAAATTAATTTCCCTCTTCAAATCCCTTGACATATCCCCAAAATACAAATATATATCACAAAATTACACTCTTGACATTTACCGGTAATAAATTCCGTTGGCTTAAATGCGTATACTCTTCCCAAATGAACCTATGATATGCTGTCATTCAGACCAAATTCTGAATTTCTTCGTGCACCACGTTGCGGGGCCAAAATGAGAACATTCCTTAACTGTCTGACTAACTTTTGAAACATATTAATCTGAATTTGCATTTAAAATGGAAATTATGAAAATTAACATTCATTAAATAAATTACACACTTGTCGAACCTTGTACTCACACTTACTTGTTACCTGCTTACTTACACATACGTTATTTGAAGGGCGCCAGCTGTCACTCAGTACAGCAATAATAGAATGAGACTCTTGACTATCTCTAAGGTGTGGGGTAATAAGCTTACTTTTGACAACATACCATATAAGTTCTGGGAAAAGGAGATTGGCGTTCGGTTTCCCCATAAATTTTGAGGTTAAGATATTTTACTGTCAATGAAATGAAACTCTGAATTCGTTTGATAGAACAATATATATTCTTTAAATAATATATCAAAAAATAGTGAGTCTTGTTGCGATAAAACAGATGAGAATATGAAATTATGACATTGCAACTGACTGAAACTAGGCATGAATTTGAATTCTTCTTGACCGGACATTTAACAATTTATACGAAATATTTCCCTCACTGATTCACTTGACTGTACCTTCAACACTTTTAGTGTAATTACGACGTAATCCATTGCTCTGGGGTTTACTGTAGATGTGTCACGCCTAACGTGGTGATACATCCTTGAGACTGCTTCTTCTCCATATCATCTGACTTCTTTGTAAGTCAATATGGTATGACCTCTTGGTAGGTCCAGGGTTGCCCTCTCTGACTCCTTGGTAAGCCTTGCGTCCGCGTCTTCCACTAAGTGACGGACCAACCATTTGGTCTCACTCTCTCAATGACCAATAATGGCTCACTGAGTCTTCTCCATCTCTCGTTCACACTGGTTGACTGGCCAACCAAGGCCTCTTGATCTAGTAGACTACTTCACTGTACTGCATCCGTATAAGTAATGACTGACGCTACAATATGGAGCTACCTTATATAGGCGTTGGTTGACACAACTACGTAATCTCCAGAAATAACAATGACATACTCCCACCTACGCGACAGATATTACATACAGTGGTGAAATAGCCCCGCGGCGATTGAGTCGATGCGCGCATATCTAAATAAATGCGATGACATAGCCATGGAGTGGCGATGACTTGGCAGAATCGCCAACAATATTGCACAATGCACCAACGTCACATCCGATCTCTGATATATACAACAATTCTCACTGTACAGGTGTTTAATGATAATCTACACATACGTATATATGCATACATCTAAGTGCAATCTTGCAAGCAACAGGCAATTGCAAAATTGAATAAAACGGATAATTACAATAATAGTAACAATACCACAGATAACATAATAATAATACTGACATCATAATAATAATAATAATAATAATAATAATAATAATAATAAAATACAGATAAAATCATACAATAATAAAAATACAGATATCATCTTGTAACGGGATTTGAACCGTTACAGTGTGATGATCATTGTAAGTCCGAATGTTATTACTGTTCTCTGAGAATTGAAATCCTGATTCATTAAAGTTAGTTTAAATTTTTAATCTGTCTTTTCCTTTATAGTCGGTACAGTATCTTGGTTTTGATTCACATAACCTCTAGGAGCGAGTGTTTGTTTTTCACGCTTCTTCTTCTTAGGACCTAGTGGTAAGTAATTCATTTCCGTAGTTTCTTGAAAGGTCCAGTGTTATCCAACTGCTACCGACTGGGAAGGTTTTGGAGATACCAAGGTACAGTTGTCTCTTATACTGTATTATTGTTACAGTATTTGGTAGCTTCGCGCGGGTTTGAAGTATTATTACTGCTGTGTTGGCTAATTTTTGGAGTGATTTATTTATACTCAATAAGTGGTATTGCTTTCACAAGAGAATATACTGACTGGAAAAGGAGATAGGTCTATAATTGAAAGTGTAAAAGAAAGTGTAAGAAGAAAGGCAAGGTTACCTTTAATTTTATTGGTATTTTCTGTTTCATGTCCAAAATGTCTTCCCGGTCTGTCTTACTGCCACGAATGTTAAGGAAAAGTGAGCTGATATATGAATTGGAGGTGCGCGGGGTGACCCCGTCTGGGTCGGTTCCGGGTGATGTTGCATTGCTTATGGATTCCCTGGATTGTCCGGTACAGCCTAGAAATTTAAAGTACGAATTGGGTGAGTCAGTGCAGCTTATTAGTAATGCATTATCTGAAATTAATACCGTTGTGAAGGAATTAAGTGACATGGAACCTTCGGCGTATCAAGTTAAAAGGTTAAAATCCAGAACTAGTCACTACACTAACAGGGTTCAGGATGTAATATCATTGTCACCCGAACGTAAATTGCTTTCTCGGTGTACCTCCTTGCTAACGTTGTGATTAACCTTTTTGTTGAATTATACATAATCATTAATATTAGAAATGTCAATGAACTCACCTTAAGTGATGGGTCTAGGAAAGATGAGAGTGACAGTCAGGAATTGAATATCGCTTCTGCTTCCCCTGAATCGTCGCGTAACGAAACTGCTCATTGCTGCGCTCTTGCTCCTGTTTTAGAAGGCTTGTTAGCTAAACCTAATGGTACCCCTAATTCTATCAAAGAGTTATTCAAAATAGTAAAAATATTTTCGGTAAACTCCATTGATGAAAGTATTAGATTTATGCGTTTTTAGTGGAGTTAACGGAATCTGCTAATGTATTCTCTATGGACTCCCTAGGTATTTTTAGGGTTCTATTTCCTTACTGCGAGGGAATATTAAAGAAGGAAATTTCAAAGGCTATTAGTAGCAACCTAAGTATTACTGGGTTCCACGAGCTGATTTTGTCTAAATTTATCCCATCTCTTGCATTACAGAGTTTGATTCCCAAATATTGTTTCAGGACTCAATTCCTTCATGAGAGCTTGTTAGCGCATGTTCTAGACCTAAAGTGTTTTTGCGAAGTTTTAAAAATTGTTTTCTCAGAAGATGAAATGGTAGCTAGGATTCTTAACGGAATTGCTCCCCAGTACAGATCCTTCTTGTCGTTATCTAGGACTCCCACTACCTTTGCTGAGTTAGAGGAGGCGTGTTCCTTCGCCGAAGACGTTAAGTATGGCGATGAATCACGTCATGTTAACTATCCCCCCCACCTCCTAGTATCTCCACATATTTTTCCTCTCATACTCCTAGTGAGGTTCAGGGTAAGAAATATTATGCGTGCGGGTCGAAAGACCATCTCAGGAACAAGTGCCCTTCCCTTAGAAATAGAAGTGGTGTAGTGCAGAATCAGAACATCTGTTGTTTTGTTTGTGGTTCTAGACAACATATGAAAAACAGTGCCATAATTTCAACAAGAATAATTCACGGTGACTAGTAAATGAGATTAATGAATTTAATGAAAGCATGCATAAGCATAAGGAGTTAAGAGATGAGTTTTGTGTCCCTCAAGATTTGAGAATTTAGGTAGAGTCATTCCGAAAACTTCTGTGATTCAGGTCGAGGTTAATAACGAACCTGTGTTGGGTCTAGTTGATTCTGGGAGCATTGTCTCTCTTGTGAGTGACGTCTGGTATCGGAAAACGAAAAGTTGTTGTAAATTGCCCGAAATTGTAACCTCCAAACTTAGTTGTGTAACCGCCAATGGGAGTAAGTTGGAAACTGTTGGTTCCACTGTGGTCAAAATTCGAATAGCTGAATTTACGTGGAAAATTACTTGCCTGGTAGCTTCTAATTTATCGCATCAAGTCATATTGGGTGCCGATTTTACAGTTAAAGTCGAAATGCTCCTGAATTTGCAAGATAGAATGTTTTCCTTTAAATTCTGTCGTGATCGAAAATTTTATTTCAATGATGCGAAGATGTTTCAGGATAGGGTGGCTTGTGTATTGGATGAAAATAGTGAGGAGGACGAGAATGACAAATTGGATCTGGATCACCTGTCCGAGGAACAGGCTTCAAAAATTCGTGAGTTTTGTGCTCAATGCCCTGAAGTTTTTACTGATCGACTTGGGTTAACTAATGTGGTCAAATATCACATCGATATAACTGATAAAATTCCGGTGAGATCTCCTCCTTACAGACTATCTCCCCCTAAGATGATTGAATTGAAAAAAATATTTGATAATTGAAAAGTTGCTCAAAGATGGAGTAATACGACCTTCTATTTCTGCGTACTCTGCCCCTATGTTCCTGGTTCCTAAGTCCTCTGGCGGTTACGTTGATTATCGAGGACTGAACCGTAAGATCGTCCTACAGTCTGTTCCCTTACCTGATTTACATACCTGTCTTTCTTGGTTATATTGTGCTAATTTTTTCAACTTTTGACTTGAATCAAGCGTATAACCAAATACCCCTTGATGAAGATTCCATTCCTCTTACTGCATTTGCTACTGATTGGAACCTGTATGAGTACACGAGGATTCCTTTCGTGCTCTCGACGGGGGCTGCCGTGCTCACTCGCTTGCTCGATGCTGTGTTTGGTGATGTAAAATTTAAGTTCGTGATCAACTACTTAGATGACCTGTTGTATATTCAACTAACTTTGAGGACCATCTCAAGCATATGAAAGAGGTTGTTGAAAGATTAAAGAAAGCTTAGCTAACTGTGAAACTCTCGAAAACTAATTTCGCTAAACCTCAAATTTCCTTCCTTGGGCATATTGTATCGGCACAGGGCATTTCTGTAGATCATGCTCGTACTCAGGCAATCCACAATTTCGAACCATACAAAAATGTGAAGGGCGTTGCTAGGTTCATTGGCATGACCAATTTTTTCGGAAATTTGTGCCTAATTGTGCTGAAATCGCTGCCCCGTTGAATTCCTTGCTGCGGAAAGATGTCAAGTTTGTGTGGGATCAACCTCAACAAGTTGCTTTCGATTCCCTGAAATGGCTCTTAGCAACGCCCCGGTGCTTGCTATTCCTGACTTTAACAAGAAATTTATCATCCAAACTGATGCCTCTGGCAAGGCTATCGCTGGTGTCCTATTGCAAGATTCGGAAATGGGAAGAAGACCCATTGTCTATGCCTCCAGGGCACTTTCTCCCCTGGAAAGGAAGTATTCTATTTACGAACTTGAGTGTTTGGCAGTTCTATTCTCATGAGAAAAATTCCGTATGTATGTAGAACATGTAAATTTCGACTTAGAGACCGACAACGAGGCTCTTTCTTGGGTGCTTAGAAGGCCTAAGCGAACTGGCAGATTGACTAGGTGGGCGTTAAGGATTTCTGCTTTCAATTTCAATGCTCACCACATTCGTGGTACTTATAATGTGATTGCGGAAGGGCTTAGTCGTATGTTTGATGGTGAAAAAGACCTCCCTGAAAATTCTGGAGAAATTGATCCTCACTGTTGTCCCGTGAAGGTAAATCCGATCTTATCTAATCTTCCTATGCTGTACCGAGACATTGCTCAATATGAAAGGGATGACCCTGCATTGAAAGTAATTTTAGAGAAAACCATGTCCGGCGAAAGTCTGAAACCATATTCTTGTGAGAAAGGTGTTCTATTGTGTCAGTCCCGTCATGATAGGAGGTTAAAAATTGTTGCTCCGAAAATTATTGTTCCTACCATCTTCCAGTATTATCATGATGGTGGACATTTGGGCGTGTTTAAAACAAGGTAAAATATACGGCAGTTTTTCATATGGAAGAAGATGGATAGTGACATAAGGTCAATGGTTAAATCGTGTAGAATTTGTGCAGTTAGTAAGCCTAATTTAAATAACCGAATGGGATTTTTGTCTTCCTCCCAAGCATCTAGAGCCATGGAGCGATTGTTTATCGACCGTATCGGACCCTTACCACGCTCTTCTCATGGGAATACTCATGCATTAGTGTGCATTGATGCTTTTACCCGTTTTTTTGGATCTTCCCAACCAGATCTACAAATTCAAAAACAACTATTAACTGTTTAAATACCATTTTTGCTTCATTTAGTAAACCTAAGTTCTTAGTTTCAGATAATGCTAGTGGATTTACCAGCCACACATTTAAGAAGTATTTATTTGACTTGTGCATTCCGCATATCACTACTACTCCCTATTACCCGAACCCATCGTATTCGGAGAGGATGAACAGGAATTTGAAAGCTGCACTAATTGCTTACCATCATTCTAACCAGACCAAGTGGGATACTTGTCTACATTGGCTGTCCTATGCCTTCAATTCAGCAACCCACGAATCCCACGGTAAGACTGCTATGGAATTGATGTTTTGTTTTATTCCGTTTTCACTTCTGTCAAACCTCCTTCACATTGAAGAACTGTTACCGGATCTATCTATTCCTTGCAATGTCCGTAAGGTGTGGGATGAAGCCAAGGCACGGTTAGCCGTGTCATATGAGAAGGTTCAGAAAACTATGATAAGGGACGAAAACCAACCAAGCTGAGGGTTGGAGATCAGGTCTTTGTTAAATGTTATCCTATAAGCAAGGCTATCAATACATTTTCTTCTAAGTTAGCTCCGAGATTCCAAGGTCCTTGTACCATCTTGCAGTTTTTGAGTCCAGTATCTATGCTGGTAAGTGATCCTATTGCCAAAAATATAAGGAGAGTTCATCACTCTCAAGTAAAGCCTGCGTGAGTTTTCTGTATAATTGTGTTTGGTATTGATTAATTCTAAATTTGAAATTGTGAGGGTATTTCACCAGTTGTCATTTCGATTAAACATCACCTTTTAAAAAAATCTGAAATATCGTAAAGATATTGCTCGGGGAGTTAATGAACTTGTAGTGTGGAGTATAGAATTTTGAATGATGCATGTGTGTCGATGTTGGGAAAGTTCTGTGTTTGGGTTGGACTGTGCTAATCGTCTAAACCGTAATAATCTAGAATTGAGTAAACACCAAAGGTTAACTTGATGAATTATGATGGTGAGGTTATGTATTTTCCGTGTAACTATGAAGTTGCTTATCTACCTTCAGTCTACGTTTCAGTAAGCGAGTTAAGTCATTCTGGTTGTACTATAATTACCTTCCTCGGTGGGTAAATTTCTATTGGTAATGAGTAAATGTTGCCATTGACCAATTTGTGTACGTAAATTATCTGACGAGTGTGTGCTGATTATGTAGCGACTAAGGATTCTTAAGCCTCAGGAGTGAAGGAATAATCTCCTCTTAATTTTGTTGATATGGTTTTATGATCCTTTGTTGGGAATTATGTGCGTGACGATATGGTGGAAATGTCTCTGCAATTGATTGTGATTACATAGTGACTTGATAGCGTGTGTTGTGGGTTGTAGAATTTTTTTCTTTACCTTCGGGGAATGACACCTGTACTCTGGTATCATTTAATTAGCGTTATGTAATGGTGTGGTTTTGATGTTGCTGTCTATTTATTGCTTAAGACACTTGGTGAGGCAAGTCGTTGTTTCATTTCATGGTACCTCTGTGTCAATGGAGTATGGGTTGTGATTCATGTATAGGAGTCTGCAACTCATCTTTTGCTCCTTAATTGTAAATGCAACTTTCTGATCCCCAGTGTGATGTCTTGTTCCCATCCTTATGTTTGCTTGCATAGCCTATTTTCTGACATAATCATGAAACTGTCTTTTTCTGTTGAGTATTGGTTATTAATCTGACTCCTTTCGTGCCATTAGAGGTTTGTTGGTGGTGTATGATGTAGGTTGCTGCTCCTTGATTTCCTGTGGTTACCTGGTTTGAAGTAAATTTTTAACCTTTTCATCTATTCGGGTGATCATTATGGAGATGTATTTTGGAGTATTCCTATGAATTTGGTTAAACGGGTTGTATCAAAACCTTTTACGCTCATGTATTCGATTCCTAAAGACTTCTATCCTTCCCCTCCCATGGTGTTTATGGTTATCTTGTATTGAGTTATTACCACTTCTATCTTGGTGCTATGCTTTGCTTGGTGTTATTCGATGAATCTGTTGTCGATGACAAACATAACGCGTACCTTCCATCTAATTGAGCTCGAAGTCTCCAACCGTGTTCATCCTGTTTCTCCTTGCTCGGCATGTTGTTATTTTAAAAATCATGAATTTTGTGGTTTCTCTTATCCTTGTTACAAACACTGTTACTATTCTGCTGGTATGGTGGTTCCCTATACGTCATTTTCCATTCTTCTTATTGTTATTCTCTTCCTTCTTCTTCTGGGTTATGTATTGTGTGCATCTGGATGTGAACCTGTGCAGTTGTAAACAAATTGCATGACGTGTCACCTATTTTGGGGAATTTTTAATTACTCCCTCTGTGGTAGTGCTGTGGGTGAATAGTTCTGATTTGATTTTGAATTTCTTATGTCTGGGAACTGTAATGTTATTTAATGATATCATTTCTCTAGTCGTACCTAGATTAGTTTACTAATTATTCTGGATGATTATGAATGATGATGTTGCCTGATATCTGTTGGTGAAGAGATTGGAATGTAGTTGGTTATGAACAGTAGTGCACTGACTCATTCAATTGTTTTTCGCTTGCCGTCTTTCTTTTCCCCTTATTATTTTCCTGGGATTTATTTATTTGTTTTACCTTGTGTGTTGCGAAACAAAGTAAACCTGCCTTCTCTAGCTTGGAGTCCCGATGCTGTGTTAACAGAGTACCGCAATGGAGGGTCTAGATTATTTCTATTGAGTTCCGATCATCTGTAACCCGTTCTCTTGAAGCTTGGTGCAACGTAAATTTTGAAAATATTTTCATTGACGTGCTACCGGTTTAAAAATTAGCTGTTACAGAACTGTGGTAAGGTAACTAGTTGGAAATGCGTTGTCACGAAAGGACTGTGAAACATCATAGACTGAAAGGAGGACAGATTATTAGTAACCAACTGGATCTCTCCCATATTTGGTCAAACGTCTCTGTTACTGCTACAATGCGTCAAGTAAGAGTAACAGATTTAGTTAAATGTTCTGAAGAACTTTTTCAATGTGATATCCATCTGTTTAAAAAAATATTTCCCTGGTGGGCAGTTGGCATCACACGTGTTGAGCCTTTGCAGGGGGAGGCTATGGCGTATGTATATATATAACGTATTTCGAGTATGTATAGACTTGAAAATTATCTAAAAGTCGGTCAAGGCCCGATAGTATTGTACACGATTCATAAGAAACTGGTTTCATACTAGTAGTACCGTTGACGAGCGCTCGGCGGTGATTATCAGATTGAATGTTCCATCTGAACTGCGTTCTCTTGCCATCTGTGTGTGCTCCGTGATGTACAGAGTCGCACGGAGACTTATCGATCGAGTACGACAATATATGTGTGGTTGTTATTTGTTTTCTAGTTGTTGTTTGAGATCGGTCAAGGTAAACTCTTGGAACCTGGTAGCAGATACTTGATTTTTAAAAGAAACTCAATCAATAAGGAGAAAAGACGGGCGAGATGAGGCTGATTTTCGACCCCGGTTAAGTTTATGGCCAACCGGCCACAAATTCTGGTTGGACTTGTGGTTTGTTTAACACCTTATATTTACTTCAGAGAAATTGTAAGTACCCTGCATGATGAAATATGCATGAATATCCTTTCCTACCGAGGTATCTCCAGAATGCTCAAGATATTTTGTTTGGACTGAATAAGTTAAAAGATTCGAATTGCGAGTATGTTTGAAACTACGGTTATCAAGAGGAATTTCTTGATCACGCGCTAGCCCTTAATCTGGCGTTAATAAGATGTAATATTTCTTAAAATCGGGACTCAGATTTCTTATGTACATTGTAAATTTTCATTTTAAAACCCTTCTTGTAACACCAAATTAAGCGTTATTTGGTGGATCACAGATGAAAATCGGTGAGTTGGAGTTGTTTGGTCGATGTCTATCTAATAAAAATTTGGAAGCCATCTTTTAATCCTGACACGTGACCCGTTTCTATGGGAACTGTGGTAAACAAACATGTATTCACTGTGTTGACAATAACAGCTGATGGCTGACGATTGTATTTTTGATCCGATATGACGACTCGTATTGTACTCCAATTTACTAACCCTTAAATTGAAATACGTCTTCCTTTCCCCATGGTTTAATTTATTGGTGATTTTCTTCTATTTGGCCTAAAACGTGGTAACATTAATTTACCCTTCGGTTATTTCACTGAATTCATACTAGAAGTGTCGAGAAACAAGTCTCCATTTACCGTTTTTTAATTCACTGTATAACTGGGCCCATGGGAGTATTACACATGTATTATGTATAATAGTGCCACTGGAAAATCTAAGAATAGTTTCCCTCGAGTAGTAAAATTTATGCAGTGGAGTAACAATCAAATTAAGAATGGAGGCCGTGGACTTAGAAATCTCCAACAAGCATTGCAGAGTTACAAGACATTGGGTAAAGGGAGTATGCTACCTAAGCTGGAAGGTTAAAGAGAAATATACGAAGGAATAAGGGACATAAGTGAAAATAGATCAGAAACCAGTAGAAGATTTAAAAATAGATATATATATATTGAAACAATAAATCGAACATCTGACAATTTACATGAAATGAGAAGTATATAAATATAAAATTTTCCCAACCACTTACACGGATTACAAATTCATATATCAACAACAACAACAACAACAACAAAAAGAGATAAGATATGCAAGAGAAAGAAAGGAAAAAGAGAAGATGCCGCAGGAAAGGAAAAGGGCAAACAAGGAAAGAATGAATACTGCGATAAAAAGAGAAATCGAGAACGACAAGAAAGGGAAGATGTTCAGTTAGCAAATTCGAGTACACCAGCAGAAAAAATTATCTGAACAAAATGCAAATACAATATCCAGGTCACCATTACTTCAGTTATCCCACAGATTAACACTAGGTAACGTAGTTCTACAGCCGAGTAATCACCAAGTAGTTTCATAGAACCAGTTTCACAATATTCTGAAGCACTGAACGAATAGAAGTACGTGTACAATAGAAGTCGCACAGTTGCCAATACACCACACGCACATTTCAAAAGAAAGTTGTTACGAAAGGTCGTGAATGAAAAGTTTTAAATCCAAAAAGGGCAAGTGAAATTTCGGCCTGGAAATGCCATGCTCCCAGCTTAATCTTGCAAGCAAAGTCTATCCCAATGCGATTAAAAGTATTTACAGTAAAGAAATCAGTTTGTCATACCTCATCTGGAACAAATTGAACTGCCCGCACATGAAGTCTTCTGGGCACATATAATTAAGGACGAAGTTGACGTAGAATGGTGCTCCCTCCACACAGGCCTAAGTCCATCTCAATGTTTCCAGAGGAAAGCCAGGTATTTATAGTGTGGAGTAGAATGAGAAATATATCTGGAAGATTCCAGAGATTAGTGAAGCATGCGCGAATAAACCAGGCGGTCACATGACTTCAGCCGGCAAAAAGGAAGTTAGTTTATCGAAGATGGTGAAGATGAATAGAGTCGAGTTCATGCAAAGTATGAAGTATGCAAATTCCAGTTGGAGAAAAATGCAGTTATATCATGATGAGGGTAAGTCCATACTAATCGTAGAAAAAAGGTTATGTGCGTGGCGAGTTTCATAACAGTAGTTGCTGATGAAGTGAAGAGTCCGTTACATTATCCGCCGGGCACCAGAAAAAAATCCAAAGGATTTTTTTTTCTTGTTGGTTGTTATTTGGTAGTTACTGTAGTTGAAGTTGAAGTAGTTGATATGATGGAAGAGTGAAGATTGCTGGGAGGAGACGAAAAGCCGAAGATACAGTTGGATGGCGACGGCGAGACGGCCCCAGGAACAGCGATGGAGGGCCCTTCCAAAAGCTGGAGCGGGGGTCGACGGCAGCCGGAACAATATATCAAAGGAAAAGTACTGCAAAACAAAATAAAAGGCGGCAGAAAAAGTATCCAAACACAAAGAACATGCGTAGTCAGAAAAATAGGAAAACACACAGAGGTAGGGGAAGAAGAAGAAAAAGGAAAGGGCTAACGCGTTAGCAAGGGGAGAAGGGAAGGAGAGGAGAGTAGTTATAAATAGAAATATATACATAGATATATAAATGTAAATATCACAAACAACAATAAAAATGAAGAACAATTTTAAAAGAGAGAAAGAAAATGGTTGGGAAGCATATTTACACTCCCATTACAACCTGTGCCGACTGGGCTGGGAGGGAGACTGGAGAGACCTGTGTGGAGGGGGAGAAAGAGAAAAAAAATCCATAAAGGGAGCAAAAGGAAGTGATGAGGTAGACAAACAACAAAGAATAAGAAAAAAACAAAGAAAAATAACACTGGGAGCAGGAGACATTTCCAGACTAGAAGCAGAAAAGAGAGAGAGAGAAAGAAGAGGTAATAACAAGAGAAGGAAAACACAGTGCAAAGAAAAGCAAGATGTGAAAGTTCAAGAAGGATGAAATCGCTTGAGCTGACTCAGATGAAGTTTCTTAGTGTCGAACAAATCAGTCGTAGATTGCAAAAATACAGTGACAGGGGTAGGGAAAGACAAAATACGGTATGGACCAAGCCATCGAAGAGCAAGTTTAGCAGAGGTGGCATTGATTGCCGAGCTGTGCGGATGATTGGCAACGAGGACTAAATCACCAATTTTAAAGTTTGATGGCTTATGACGAGGATTATAAACGTTTTTGTGCACTTGTTGAGCTTTTAGCAATTGATTAAAGGCGTCTTTCCAGAGTGATGAAGAGGATGGCTGATCAGAAGATTCAAAAAGTTTGTGTAAATCCCAATTTAAGGAAAGAGGAGTTTGAAGATCACGACCAAGAAAGAGCTTAGCCGGAGTTTGAGCAGTAGAACTATTGATGCTGGAATTAAAGGCCAACGCCAAAGAGGAAAGATGAGAATCCCAGTCTTTCTGAAAAGAACTATGAAATATAGATAAAGCAACTTTAAGATTACGGTGGTACCTTTCCACGGTGTTGGACTGAGGATGGTAGGGAGAAGTCAAAATACGTTTGATACCCAGTTGAAAACACATATTAAAAAAGACACCGGAAGTGAAAATAGAAGCATTATCAGAAACAATATTAGCAGGCAAACCGGTAATAGGAAAAATTTGTTCAGTGAGTAAATTGATGACAATCTTGGTAGAAATTTTGCGTAAGGGTCGGAGGACTAGAAATTTGGAAAATGCATCCAACAGGGTGAAACTATACAAGTTGCCACGAGAAGACCGAACAATAGGTCCAACAAAATCAATGAAAAAGGTTTGGGCAGGGTGAGTAGGAGGAAGGGCAGAATGAAGACCAGCAGACTTTATGTTTAAAGGTTTAGATTTTTGACACAATTCACAAGTTTGAACAAAGTTGCGAATAGACTTACGCATTTGAGGCCAAAAGAAAAGAGAGGCTATACGGTTGTACGTTTTGGTGATGCCGAGATGCCCACCTACAGGGGAGGAGTGATAATATTGCAAAATCATGGGTTGAAGAGCCTGTGGGAGCACCACTTTAGGAGAAGCTTTCTTGGTGGGTTTGTAGACCAAGAGGTCTTTAAAAATAGTAAACGGACCCTGGTAAGAGGGGTCAGATAAAGATTGTTTGAGTTGGATGCAGAACTGATCGGTGAGCTGATGCGACTGACAAGATTGAAATGAAAGGGGAAAATCTGTTAAGGAAAAAACAGCATTAACAGAGGAAGGTGAAGGCAACATAGAGACATTCAGGGGTAAATCATCAGTGGTACTAGGCTGAGGAGCAGAAGTGTCAAATAAACGGCTAAGAGCGTCCGCTACAGAATTTTCAGAGCTAGAAATGAATTTAAGGGAGAACTTAAATCTGGACAATCGCATGAGCCATCGGCCAGTTCTACCAATCTTAGGTGCATTGTGCAATAACCATGAAAGGGCCTGATTATCAGTCTTTACAAGGAAGTCTTTATGCTCCATATATTCAGCAAAGTGTTCGATAGTATTTAATAGGGCCAGGGCTTCACGTTCAAAGATAGAATATTTCCTTTCAGTAGGAGAAAGAAGTCGACTGAAATAGGCGATAGGTAGAGGGACATCATTCACAACCTGAGTTAAAACACCAGCAACAGCAAGATTAGATGCATCAGTATGAATTTCAAAAGGTAGGGAGAAATCAGGAAATTGAAGAATGGGAGCATGCATCAAAAGAGATTTAAGCTGAAGAAAGGCATCCTGTTGAGATTGAGTCCAAGTAAACGGAACATTTTTACGTTTCAGATAATTGAGAGGCTCAGCAATGTGGGAAAAGTTAGGGATGAACCGGTGATAGAAAGAAACCAGACCTAAAAAGGTGCGCAATTGTTTGAGATTTTTGGGAGGTAGAATATTAGAGATAGCAGAAGTACGTTCGGGATCGACGGCTACTCCCTGAGGTGACACAATGTGACCTAAGAAGTTTATAGAAGTTTGAGCTAGGGAAATTTTAGAGGGGTTAACTGTCAGACCAATAGAACGTAATCTGGAAAGAACTTGGTGGAGATGAGACATGTGGGACTCAAAATCTGGGCTAAAGATTAAAAGGTCATCAATATAAGGATAGAGAAATTTGTACTTGAAATCTGAGAATAAAGAATCTACTAATCTCTGCATGATTTGTGACCCCAAGTTCAATCCAAAAGGAACTTTTGTGAACTGAAAAAGGCCATTTGGGGTGATGAAAGCAGTAAGCCGACTGCTCCGTGAGTCCAAGGGGATTTGGTAGTAAGCAGAATTGAGATCTAAAAGAGAAAAATATTTAGCTTTAGAAAAAAAGTGGAAAGCGTTTTGCATTTTAGGAATAGGATAGGAATCATAGAGGATTTTGGAGTTTAATTTACGGTAATCAATTACCAGGCGCGAAGAACCATCAGGCTTGTCGACAAGAAATGCCGGGGATGCGTAATTGGAAGAGGACGGAACAATAGTACCATCCTGAAGCATTTTGTGAATAATGTCATCCATTTTTGCCATCCGAGGAGGGCTGAGATGGTAAGGAGGTGAACGAACAGGAGTTTGATCAATTAAATCAATGTGAGCCTGATAAGTAACCACAGAGCCTAGTTTATTAGTGATAACATCAGCGAATTCAGATTTTAAGGCATTAATTGCATCTAGTTGGGGAGCAGTGGCATAAATATGCTGATGACTGAAGACGTGGTTCATAGGGAAATCAAGGGGGTCCACCAAAGGAATTTGAACGTGTGGATTGAAAAAAAATGAGATAGAAGCCATAGTAGTATTATAAATAAGGCCAGTATGAGCAAAAAAATCATAACCGAGTATGACAGGGAGTGAGCAATTGCTAACCACTTGAAATTCAAATGGCCAAGAAAATTTAGAAATTTTAACACAGAGTTTTAGTTGACCCACAATGTCAAGAGAGTGCTGAGATATGGAGAGACATTTGAGGGTAGAAGGGCATAATTGAAGATGCGGATGTATTTGTAAAAGTTGCTGGAAAAAAGAAAAACTGATTAGGGAAATGACAGAACCAGAATCTAATAAGGCTAAGGAGGGAGTGTTATGTAACTGTACAAGAGTATAGGACTGTGATCGAGTACCAGAAGAGAAAGCTGAAGAAACATGAGGCAGATTTTGCCCATGAGGTCGTGAGCTGCCTACTGACGACGGGAAGTGAAGTTTCCCAAGGAAAAATTGGTACAATCGCGCGCTAAGTGCCCTATAGCCTGACACCGATAACAACGGAAACGAGAGATATTACCCTGAGAAGGTAGACGAGTGGTAGAAGGTGTGCGAATTGTTGAAATGTTGAACTGGGGAGGTGGAGTGGAAGAATAATAAGAAAAGTTGCTATGGGTATTTAGAACATCTAGTTGAGCGATACTGTAAAGCTGAGGAACAGTAGTGGGTGGCGAAAAGGGATTAATGATTTGACGGAAGGCTGGAGAGGCATAAAATCGAATAAGAGAAATGATTTCCTGGGGATGTTGAGCAATAGCTAACACGTCAGAATAGCCGATGATGGAGTCAAGATAATCATAAGCCGATTCATCGGGACGTTGATGACGTCTGATATACTTGTTACCGAGTTGTTGTCGGATCTCATAAGGCAAAAAATAAGTGTGTAAAACTGAACGAAAATGAGCCCAATCGTGAGAGGACTTCATATATTGAAGCCAAAAGTTACTAAGATGACCAGATGTTTTTGGGTAGAGCAATGAAAGCAATTGGGAAAACGGAGCTAAGTCAGTTTGTAGAAATTTGCGAACTGAAAAAAGCCATTGTGTCAAAGTATCAGGATCAGTAGACTGAATGACGGGTACCTGGTCAAGACATTTAGTGAGAATATGGAAATTAAGTGGTTGATGTGAAGAGGGGTTGTGATGATATGGGGATTCATAAAAATATTGCTGAGAAGGAGATGGTGGTGGAGTTCGCAAATCAGGAGTGTAGTGCTGTGCTGATTGAGTTTTGTCGACAGAAGGCGGAGGTGCCTGGTTAAGTGGAGGTTTCGACTCGGCAGTAAAAAGAGAAAGATCAGGATAGAGAGGGGTGTTAGGTGGAAGTGGGGGTGGTAGAGATTCAGAGCCTGCACTGGAAGAAGCTGTAGTAGTAAAGGTACAAGATGTAGAAGTAACAAAAGGGTTATAAGACAGATTAGTAAACGGATTGGGATCAGAAAAATTGAAATGAGGATCAAATGATATATCAGAAGTATCGGAAGCATAGGGAGAAAAATTGTCGGAGAAATAAGCCATGTTGAAAAAGAGGAGAAAAAGAAAGGCAAAGTCTAGCGAGGTGAAATACTAAACCACCCAAGAAAAAATATTAAGCAACTAAGGCCGTAACAAAGTGCAGATTTAAAGTAGTAATGGACTACACAATTCGGGTTTATGCTGCGATATATACTCTGCTACCATGTGTAACTGGGCCCATGGGAGTATTACACATATATTATGTATAATAGTGCCACTGGAAAATCTAAGAATAGTTTCCCTCGAGTAGTAAAATTTATGCAGTGGAGTAACAATCCAATTAAGAATGGAGGCCGTGGACTTAGAAATCTCCAACAAGCATTGCAGAGTTACAAGACATTGGGTAAAGGGAGTATGCTACCTAAGCTGGAAGGTTAAAGAGAAATATACGAAGGAATAAGGGACATAAGTGAAAATAGATCAGAAACCAGTAGAAGATTTAAAAATAGATATATATATATTGAAACAATAAATCGAACATCTGACAATTTACATGAAATGAGAAGTATATAAATATAAAATTTTCCCAACCACTTACACGGATTACAAATTCATATATCAACAACAACAACAACAACAACAACAAAAAGAGATAAGATATGCAAGAGAAAGAAAGGAAAAAGAGAAGATGCCGCAGGAAAGGAAAAGGGCAAACAAGGAAAGAATGAATACTGCGATAAAAAGAGAAATCGAGAACGACAAGAAAGGGAAGATGTTCAGTTAGCAAATTCGAGTACACCAGCAGAAAAAATTATCTGAACAAAATGCAAATACAATATCCAGGTCACCATTACTTCAGTTATCCCACAGATTAACACTAGGTAACGTAGTTCTACAGCCGAGTAATCACCAAGTAGTTTCATAGAACCAGTTTCACAATATTCTGAAGCACTGAACGAATAGAAGTACGTGTACAATAGAAGTCGCACAGTTGCCAATACACCACACGCACATTTCAAAAGAAAGTTGTTACGAAAGGTCGTGAATGAAAAGTTTTAAATCCAAAAAGGGCAAGTGAAATTTCGGCCTGGAAATGCCATGCTCCCAGCTTAATCTTGCAAGCAAAGTCTATCCCAATGCGATTAAAAGTATTTACAGTAAAGAAATCAGTTTGTCATACCTCATCTGGAACAAATTGAACTGCCCGCACATGAAGTCTTCTGGGCACATATAATTAAGGACGAAGTTGACGTAGAATGGTGCTCCCTCCACACAGGCCTAAGTCCATCTCAATGTTTCCAGAGGAAGGCCAGGTATTTATAGTGTGGAGTAGAATGAGAAATATATCTGGAAGATTCCAGAGATTAGTGAAGCATGCGCGAATAAACCAGGCGGTCACATGACTTCAGCCGGCAAAAAGGAAGTTAGTTTATCGAAGATGGTGAAGATGAATAGAGTCGAGTTCATGCAAAGTATGAAGTATGCAAATTCCAGCTGGAGAAAAATGCAGTTATATCATGATGAGGGTAAGTCCATACTAATCGTAGAAAAAAGGTTATGTGCGTGGCGAGTTTCATAACAGTAGTTGCTGATGAAGTGAAGAGTCCGTTACAACTGCTACTCAACTAATTTAATTGATTGATAATTTTGGTTTTCAAGGATTGTGATCCAAAGGATTATTTCTTATATTTTCAAGGGTCGACCCAAGTTATATTATCTTTTCTTTTAGTGTGATGATCATTTTCTTCATTTCCTTTAATCATCGTATTGTAAGTCGGAATGTTATTACTGTTCTTTGAGAATTAAAATCCTGACTCATTAAAGTTAGTTTAAATTTTTAATCTGTCTTTTCCTTTAAAGTCGGTGCATTATCTTGGTTTTGATTCACATAGCCTCTAGGACCGAGTGTTTGTTTTTCACGCTTCTTCTTCTTAGGACCTAGTGGTAAGTAATTCATTTCCGTAGTTTCTTGAAAGGTCCAGTGTTATCCAACTGCTACCGACTGGGAAGGTTTTGGAGACACTAAGGTAGAGTTGGCTCTTGAACTGTAGTGTTGTTACAACAGTTCATCTTACCTGAAGAGGACGAATTGTCGGGAAACATACGGATTTAACCTTCATCTAACACGGAAAGAAGTAATTTCTTCGTAGAGATCTTTTGGTCTGAAAGCTCCATGATGCGAGGACGCTGCATATTTACCGTCCTCGCCTATCTTGGACTACATGTAGCAACACAATGAGTAATAAAATAGCTGTAAACAGTTGTGCTATTGTACAGCAGTCTGCATAAATCTTGCCCCAGCTACGGTCAGTGCTGACCAACAAAAGGAATGAAGTCCTCATGCATCTGAAATTACTACATCAACTTCGGAACATTGTATCCTCACGAACAGAATATAATTTGAGTGTCTTGGTGGCAGTCTATCACGTGTCAAGTCAACAGCCATCCAGAGTTCAAAAATTCAATGACACTTTTCGCTTGTTTTTGAGTATCCTGAAACATACACTCATTTGCAATAAATAAATAAATAAATAAATAAATAAATAAATAAATAAATAAATAAATAAATAAATAAATAAATAAATGCCCAACATGAATGAATCCTGCGAGTACCTCGAAGGTTGCAACAGTGTATCATCATACGCTGATATGTGCTCCATTCGCGCCCATTCGCCTTTAATGCAGACCGCTAGCGTAAAGTGAAACAGCGGGGCGTACAGACTCAATAACGCCTTCGTAACAGTGTGAGCAGTGAGAGCCACAGAGCTAATTTGAGTGAACAACGCAGCTGTTTCGACAAGCGTTTGACCAGCTAGATGAGTTTGAGGGAACCGTTCTGACTGCACTCTGAGACACAATAGGTCTATCAGCTGGGACGATCTGGCCAGCAGAGCACCATTCAACTTCCTCCATGGTAGGTTGCTGAGGGATGTTCAGCGACAAATCGTGTATACAGTCTGGAAATGTGGCCAGCCCAATGATTCAGGCTGCATTATAGAACGGCATACCTCCTCAGCGAGATGTGCCGTGGTGCGGGGTGCTGCTACTCCCACTTTATTGGCACTTAAAAGAACTCCTGCGGTAATAATAATAATAATAATAATAATAATAATAATAATAATAATAATAATAATAATAATAATAATAATGGCGTATGGCCTGGTGCGGGTCTTTTTCTCGTAGACGGCCAGTAGGCGACCTGCATGTCTGTGAAGATGAGGGCCCTACTTAGGATGATTTCTAATGCTGAATACGCCACACAAACCCAGCCCCGATTCATTGGAATTATATAATTAAGGTTAAAATCCCCGACCCGGCCGGGAATCGAACCCGGGACCCTGTGAACCGAAGGCCAGTACGCTGACCATTCAGCCAACGAGTCGGACACTCCAGCGGTACAATATTCCCACACCTCGGCGTCTCCGAAAACATTTATTATAGTTAGTGGGACATTATGTAACATTTTTAAAGAGAGGAGACCGGGCGAGTCGGCCGTGCGCGTAGAGGTGCGCGGCTGTGAGCTTGCATCCGGGAGATAGTAGGTTCGAATCCCACTGTCGGCAGCCCTGAAAATGGTTTTCCGTGGTTTCCCATTTTCACACCAGGCAAATGCTGGGGCTGTACCTTAATTTAGGCCACGGCCACTTCCTTCCTACTCCTAGGCCTTTCCTATCCCATCGTCGCCATAAGACCTATCTGTGTCGGTGCGACGTAAAGCCCCTAGCATATACATATATATAAATATAATAAAGAGAGGAGAGGGACGAACTCACTCCGTTCGCACCGTGCCAGTGTCGAGCTGGAAACCGGGACGCCTGCTTAAGTAGCTATGGAAGTCTGTTTTGTTTAGCTGCAGTACAAGCTCGTGTTTGAAACAGCTATTTATTGAGACTGACTCCTATCCAGCCAAAACATGAGCTGTGTGGTGCCAGGCGGAGTCCTTGACTGCCGCAGTCAGGAAATGTACGTTCCGTGTGGTGTCGTCATGGCTTGTTGACAATGACGTCTTACTAGTTCTCTTCTTTCTATTAGAATATTGAAAGAAGCCTGTTACCAGGCAGATCATAAAGTAGGGATCTCCGTATCAGCTTCGTCGTTTGAAATGATCTGTCCTGCATTTAGAAAGCTGATGCACTGCTGTCTTATAAGTCACATGAACTAAATTCACAAAAGACAAGTTGGCTGTGCGGTTAGGGGCGCGCAGCTGTGAACTTGCATCTCGGAGATAGTGGGTTCGAACCCCACGGTCGGCAGCCTTGAAGCTGGTTTTCGGTGGTTTCCCATTTACACACCAGCCAATGCTGGGGCTGTACCTTAATTAAGGCCACGGCCGATTCCTTCCTACTTTCCTAATCCGTCGTCGCCATAAGACCTATCTGTGTCGGTGCGACATAAAGCAAATTGTAAAAAAAAAAAAAAACTAATTTCCGATCAGAATATCTGACTGTTTATCAGAATCGAAACTGTTATTCTCCTATCAGTGTAAACGCTTACGAGGTTCTTCCTTTGTCTCGGAGTGATGGATTGGTTCTCCGCTACTTGTTCATTAAAACCACTGGCTCACAACACTAAAAGGATGATAGACATCCTGTTATACCATCGCAACATATAAAACAGGCAAACAGTGTCGCTAATTACATCTTATAATGTACAATATGTCCTTGTGGTCATTTACAATATCAATACTGAAGTGTGAACATCACCTCGTATTTCTACTGGACCTGTCAGAACGGCCGTTAAATAACTGCAAATAGGCCTAATTGTTGTCGAACAATTCATTGGCAATCATCACTGACGATGTCGGAGCCAATCACTACCTGTCTCGTAAGTACCACTATACCTCTTGCCTGGTGGCCATGTCAAGTCCATGGTTATCCGGTTCGAATCCCGTTGGTCGAAACAAATTTCACCGTCAGAATATTGGCCTGCAGGGTAGGCGAGGTAGCGCTAACTTATACAGCTTCTCCGCAGTTTTCACATCGAGTGAGGGCATACGACGCTGTTGATGGCGTTTCATCCATCGGATGGAGACGTAAAGCCTTGAACAGACCCGTTCGTGCTATTCGACAGGAGTAGGCTATGTGCCGACACCTGGTTTCACCCTCTCTCTTCCTACTATCATATACTGTATAACGTTATTCATTTCGTCTCGTTAACTCATCTCATGAGTTTGACATCAGGAAGGGCATCCGGTCGTAAAAACTCGCCACGAACATTCATCTCACTTCATATCCTACTCCGTAATTACCACGGGCAATATTAGTATCTGTACTCGTCTCTGCATACTGTTGAGTGGAAAGGAATTGGCTACCTTACCCCAATTAGACTTTGTCTGATCAGTGACTGAGGGTTTGGATAAGACCCTACATTACACAGGCGGTGACTCCTTCATGTGTCACAGTCAACGCTAGATGAAGTACTCAAACAGCAAGGTAAATTAATTTGTGTGTTGGTTAGGCCTAAGTGAAGTATTTTTTAGCCAAATGCATTTGTTCTTTGAATTTAAAGAGGTATGCTTTACCTCGTGGTAATTTTATCTTCATTAATTTCAATTTAAGGTGTGCATTGGATTCTACATTCTCCTTTTCATATGCTGTTAAGTAAACTGGCAATATTGCTTAATACGCTTCTTTATTACAAGTTTGTATGAAAATTGATATACATGGAAAGTGACACTGGCTGGGCTGAGTGGCTCAGACGGTTGACGCGCTGGCCATCTGACCCCAACTTGGCAGGTTCCATCCTGGCTCAGTACGGTGGTATTTGAAGGTCCTCCAATACGTCAGCCTCGTGTCGGTAGATTTATTGGCACGTAAAAGAACTCGTGCGGGACAAACTTCCGGCACTTTGGCGTCTCCGGAAACCGTAAAAGTAGTTACTAGGACGTAAAACAATTATTATTATTATTATTATGAAAGAGACACTACTAATAATTTCTTTTTTGCTATTTGCTATACGTCGCACCGACACAGATAGGTCTTATGGCGACGATGGGACAGGAAAGGCCTAAGAATGGGAAGGAAGCGGCCGTGGCCTTAATTAAGGTACAGCCGCAGCATTTGCCTGGCGTGAAAATGGGAAACAATGGACAACCATCTTCAGGGCTGCCGACAGCGGGGTTCGAACCCACTATCTTCCGGATGCAAGCTCACAGCTGCGCTCTCCTAACCGCACGGCCAACTCGCCCGGTACTACTAATAATGTTGTGTAAATCACACAATGGTGTTACTATATTAGTATCTGTTCAGAATTAATTCGAAATAACACAGAGTACGAGGAGCCCGTTATTAAGAGATTTCCATTATGGAAATTTAGTGCTACTTACCACATCAGATAACCTATTACGTTTGTTTAATTCCTTCATTAGTAAAACTCATCTGAAACGTTCCCCGGTCGCAATGAACTCCACCAAAAGTAGAAACACCACTCCCACAACTGCTGCTGACGCAAAAATCCAAGCCAAACTCCATGGCGCAACGGCCTAGCCTTGGCCTACAAAGCGACCGCTGCTCAGATGTGTGGTCGTTACGACGAATCCTTCCGGCCGTTATTCTTGGCTTTCTAGACCGCGGCCGCCATCTCACCGTCAGACAGCTCCTCAATTGTAATCACGTAGGCTGAGCGGACCGCGAACCAGCCCTTAGATGCAGGTAATAATCCCTGACCTGGCCGGAAAACGAACCCGGGGTCTCCGGGTAAGCGGCAGGCGCGCTATCCCTAAACCGCGGGCCGGCCGTGCTGCTGATGAGAAATTCCATCTTTTTCAGATTGTCGAACATCATTCATGCATTGTTGGACCAGTATTTAGAAAATTGAACTGAAATTTAAATAACAATCATTTAATTGACATAATAACAAACCTTGAATAAATTTGCTTACTTTTTGTGGCGGCTTGTCTCTGGTCTCAGAAGGTTGACTTTGATAGCCTATTAGACTGTACGGTGACGTAGCACAACAGCAGGTCGCGACCCACTCAGCGCAGACTGCGGGGCAATGGATTACATTATTATTTTTTTTTTTTTTGCTAGGGGTTTTACGTCGCGCCGACACAGATAGGTCTTATGGCGACGATGGAATAGGAAAGGCTTAGGAGTTGGAAGGAAGCGGCCGTGGCCTTAATTAAGGTACAGCCCCAGCATTTGCCTGGTGTGAAAATGGGAAACCACGGAAAACCATTTTCAGGGCTGCCGATAGTGGGATTCGAACCTACTATCTCCCGGATGCAAGGATTACATTATTATTATTCTCAATGTTCGGCTCAAGTTCAAACTTCCATGCCTTATCTCATTCCAGATAAGCAGATGTTAAATGAGCAATAATGAAAAGATTTACACTTTTACGACCTTGTCTGTGTATTACACAACATATCATTTGAAGTGCGTCTTACATACTCCTCGAGTCTGTTTCTCTTCTTGATTCAGAAGGAAGGGCGGGAAGTATCGCTGTCCCCGAAACACGTGCCAGAATACCCTGCTAACCACTAGGATTGATTGATTGATTGATTGATTGATTCCGTAATTTTTTAGACAAGATTAAGGTCTGGAGACCGTATCGTACATCTAACCAGACTACCGGTATAAAGTTCTTTCTAATTATATATATATATATATAGCTTATGTACATAACATAATATCTGATAATGAAGGTGGTATATCGAAATGAAGTCCGCCTCTGTGGTGTAGTGGTTAGTGTGATTAGCTGCACACTTCCCCCTCCCCCCCTCGGAGGTTCGGGTACGATTCGCGAATCTACCACGAAATTTGAAAAGTGGTACGAGGGCTGGATCGGAGTCCACTCAGCCTCGGGAAGTCAACTTAGTAGAGGGGGTTAGATTCCTTCCTTAGCTATCCCCGAAGTGGTTTTCCGTGGTTTCCCGCTTCCCAGACAAATGCCGGGATGGTACCTAACTTAAGGCTACGGCCGCTTCCTTCCCTCTTCCTTGTCTATCCCTTCCAATCTTCCCAACCCCCCACAAGGCCCCTGTTCAGCATAGACGGTGAGGCTGCCTGGGCGAGGTACTGGTCCTCCTCTCCAGTTGTATCTCCGTCCCAAGGTCTCACGCTCCAGGACACAGCCCTTGAGGCGGTAGAGGTGGGACCCCTCGCTGAGTCCGAAGGAAAAACCAACCCTGGAGGGTAAAGAGATTAAGAAAGAAGAAAGAGAAATATGCCAAAATGAATGAGAGTGAATAATAGCTAAAAGCAAGCGTAGAATCCTAACGTGAGTACTCAATAAAATCGTCCTAGCATTGGCTGTTATTCGAACATGGCCATCACGCACCGTTCAACATAAGATTTATGTTATTGGATTTACAACACACAAAGTACTTAGCCGGTTAGAAGGCGCCGTATGTCCCGTATGACTTCCTTAATGACCAATAAAACTACATAGTCGTGGCTGGCGTTTATCAGCACCTTCGATACCATCAAACTCTCCAAATTGCGCTGAAAAGACCTGCGTATATAACATATAGGGCGTTCGGAAGCAACGTACGCCGACTTGAGAGCACCAATCAAAGAAAATACTTCGCTTGGGGAGGTATCCGAACACACACTCCTGGGCTAACAGGATCGCGTCATAACAAGTATTTGCTGCTGAACCCTCACCAAGACTCTCAAGCCGGAGTTACGCCACGTACAGCTTTAGCTACGGTGCCTCGTAAAGACCATTTTAATTCGCCCGCGCAACAATCTGATTCGTAAAAAAAATGACAACGGTGCGAGATTTATTTTCTACTGGCTTTAAGTCGCACCGACACAGATAGGCCTTATGGCGACGATGGGATAGGAAAGGCCAAGGAGTAGGAAGGAAGCGGCCGTGGCCTTAGTTAAGGTACAGCCCCAGCATTTGCCTGGTGTGAAAATGGGAAACCACGGAAAACCATGTTCAGGACTGCCGACAGTGGGATTCGAACCCACTATCTCCCGGATGCAAGCTCACAGCCGCGCGCCTCTAACCGCACGGACAACTCGCCCCGTTCGGTTGCATTTACAATTAAGAAGCAAAAGATGGGTTGCACACACCTATAAATAAATTTACACACCATACTTCGATGACACAGAGACAACATGAAAAGAAGCAAGGACTAGCCTCACCAAGTGTCTTAGGCAAAAAAGAACAGCAACATCAAAACCACACCATAGTATAACGCTACTAAAATGATACCAGAGTACGTGTGTTATTCCTCGAAGGTTAAAGAAAAAAACTCTACAACCCACAACACATGCCAACAAATCACTATGTAATCACAATCAACTGCTAAAACATTTCCACTATATCATCACACAAATAATTCCCAACAAGGACCATAAAACCATATCAACAAATTAAGAGGAGATTGTTCCTTCACTCCTCAGGCTTAAGGATCCTTAGTCGCTACATAATCAGCACACAACTCACCTTACCAAAATTGGTCAATAGTAACATTTACTCATTACCAATAGAAATTTACCCACCGAAGAAGGTAATTATAGTACAACCAGAATGACTTAACTCGCTTACTGAAACGTGGACTGAAGGTAGATAAGCAAACTCATAGTTACATGGATAATACATAACCTCACCATCATAATTCATCAAGTTAACCTTTGGTGTTTACTCAATTCTAGATTATTACGGTTTAGACGATTAGCCCAGTCCAACCCAAATACTTTCCCAACGTCAACACACATGCATGGTTCAAAATTCTATACTCCACACTACAAGTTCATTAACAATATCTTTACCATATTTCAGATTTAAAAAAAGGATGATGTTAAATCGAAATGATAACTGCTAAATTGTCCTCACAATCTCAAATTTAGAATTAAGCAATACCAAACACACAATTATACAGAAACTCACGCAGGCTTTACTTGAGAGAGATGAACTCTCCTTATCCTTTTGGCAATAGGATCACTTACCAGCATAGATACTGGACTCAAAAACTGCAACATGGTACAAGGACCTTGGAATCTCGGAGCCAACTTGGAAGAAAATTTATTGATAGCTTTGTTTATGGGATAACATTTAACAAAAACTTGATCTCCAACAGTCAGCTTGGTGGGCTTGCGTCCCTTGTCATAGTTTTTCCGAACCTTCTCATATGACACGGCTAACCGTGCCTTGGCTTCATCCCACACCTTACGGACATTACAAGGGGTACACAGATCCGGTAACAGCTCCTCAATGTGAAGGAGGTTTGACAGAGGTGAAAATGGAATAAAACAAAACATTAACTCCATAGGAGTCTTACCATGGGATTCATGGGTTGCTGAATTGAAGGCATATGACAGCCAATGTAGACAAGTATCCCACTTGGTCTGGATGAAATGATGGTACGCAATTAGTGCAGCTTTCAAATTCCTGTTCATCCTCTCCGAATATGAGGGGTTCGGGTAATAGGGAGTAGTAGTGATATGCGAAATGCATAAGTCAAATAAATACTTCTTAAATGTGTGGCTGGTAAAACCACTAGCATTATCTGAAACTAAGAACTTAGGTGTACCAAATGAAGCAAAAATGGAATTTAAACAGTTAATAGTTGTTTGTGAATTTGTAGATCTGGTTGGGAAGATCCAACAAAACCGGGTAAAGGCATCAATGCACACTAATGCATGAGTATTCCCACGAGAAGACCGTGGTAAGGGTCCGATATGGTCGATAAACTATCGCTCCATAGCTCTAGATGCTTGGGAGGAAGACAGCAATCTCATTCGATTATTTAGATTAGGTTTACCAACTGCACAAATTCTACATGATTTAACCATAGATCTTATGTCACTATCCATCTTCTTCCATATGAAAAATTGTCGAATTTTTGCCTTGTTTTAAATACACCTAAATGTCCACCAAGAGGGCTATTATGATAATACTGGAAGATGGTAGGAATAATAATTTTCGGAGCAACAATCTTTAACCTTTTATCATGACGGGACTGACACAATAGAACACCTTTCTCACAAGAGTATGGCTTCAGATTTTCGCCGGACACGATTTTCTCCAAAATTTCAGGGTCATCCTTTTGATATTGAGCAATGTCTTGGTACAGCATAGGAAGGTTAGATAGGATAGGGTTTACTTCTACCAAACTGCACTGAGGAGTAACTTCTCCAGAATTTTCAGGGGGGTCTTTTTCACCATCAAACATACGACTGAGCCCATCCGCAATTACATTATCAGTGCCACGAATGTGGCGAGCATTGAAATTGAAGGCGGAAATCCTTAATGCCCATCTAGTCAATCTGCCAGTACGCTTAGGCCTTCTAAGCACCTAAGAAAGAGCCTCATTTTCAGTCTCCAAAAGAAAATTTACATGTTCCACATACATATGGAATTTTTCCAATGAGAACAGAACTGCTAAACACTCAAGTTCATAAATCGAATACTTCCTTTCCAGGGGAGAAAGTGCCCTGGACGCGTACGCAATGGGTCTTCTTCCTGTTTCCGAATCTTGCAATAGGACTCCAGCGATAGCTTTGCCAGAGGCGTCAGTTTGGATAATAAATTTATTGTTAAAGTCAGGAATTGCAAGCACCGGGGCATTGCTAAGGGCCATTTTTAGGGAATCGAAAGCAACTTGTTGAGGTTGATCCCACACAAACTTGACATCTTTCCGCCGTAATAAGTTCAAGGGGGCAGCGATTTCAGCATAATTAGGCACAAATTTCCGAAAGAAATTGGTCATCCCGATGAACATAGCAACGCCCTTCACATTTTTGGGTGGTTCAAAATCGTGGATGGCCTGGGTACGGGCATGATCTACAGAGATGCCCTGTGCCGATACAATATGCCCAAGGAAGGAAATTTGAGATTAACAAAATTAGTCTTTGAGAGTTTCACGGTTAGCCCAGCTTTCCTTAATCTTTCAAAACCTCTTTGATATGCTTGAGATGATCCTCAAAATTAGTAGAGATCACGACCAAGTCATCTAAATAATTAATCACGAACTTAAATTTTACATCGCCAAACACAGCATCGAGGAAGCGAGTTAACACAGCGGCTCCCGTCGATAGCGCGAAAGGAATCCTGGTGTACTCATAGAGGTTCCAGTCGGTAGCAAAAGCAGTGACAGGAATGGAATCTTCATCAAGTGGTATTTGGTTATATGCTTGATTCAAGTCAAAAGTTGAAAAAAATTAGCACCATGGAACCAAGAAAAACAGGTATGTAAATCAGGTAAGGGAACAGACTGTAGAACGATCTTACGGTTTAGTCCCCGATAATCAACAACAGGCCTGTAACCACCAGAGGACTTAGGAACCAGGAACATTGGGGCAGAGTACGCAGAAATAGAAGGTCGTATTACTCCATCCTTGAGTAACTGTTCAATTATATTTTCAACTCGATCACCTTAGGGGGAGATAGTCTATAAGGAGGAGACCTCACCGGAATTCTATCAGTTACATCGATATGATATTTGAGCACATTAGTTAACCCAAGCCGATCAGTAAAACCTTGAGGGTATTGAGCGCAAAGCTCACGAATTTTTGAAGCCTCTTCGTCCGACAGATTATCAAGATCCAATTTGTCATTCTCGCCCTCCTCACTTTTCTCATCTAATACACAAGCTACCCTATCCTGAAACATCTTGACATCATTGAAATAAAATGTTCGATTAGAGCAGAATTTAAAGGAAAACATTCTATCTTGCAAATCCAGGAGCATTCCAACTTTATCTATAAAATCGGCACCTAATATGACTTGATGCGACAAATTAGAGGCTACAAGGCAAGTAATTTTCCACATAAATTCAGCTACACGAATTTTGACCACAGTAGAACCAACAACTTCCAACTTACTCCCATTGGCAGTTACACAATTAAGTTTCGAAGTTACAATTTCGGGCAATTTACAACATCTTTTCATTTTCCGATACCAGACATCATTCACAAGAGAGACACTGCTCCCCGAATCAATTAGTCCCAGTACAGGTTCGTCATTAACCTCAATCTGAATTATAGAAGTTTTCGGGATGACCCTCTCTGAAATTCTCAAATCTTGAGGGACACGAAACTCATCCCTTAACTGCTTATGCTTAGGCATACTTTCATGGTATTCATTAATTTCACTTACTAGTCACCGTGAATTATTTTGTTGAAATTAGGGCACTGTCTTTTCACATGTTGTCTAGAACCACAAATAAAACAACAGATGCTCTGGTTCTGGACTAAACCACTTCTACCTCTAACTGAAGGGCACTTGATCCTGAGATGGTCTTTCGACCCGCACGCATAAAATTTCTTACCCTGAACTTCACTAGGAGTATGAGAGGAAAAATATGCGGAGTTACTAGGAGGTGGAGGAGGTGGATAGTTAACATGACGTGATTCATCGCCGTATTTAACATCTTCGGTGAAGGAACACGCCTCCTCTAACTCAGCAAAAGTAGTGGGAGTCCTAGTTAACGACAAGAAGGATCTGTATTGTGGAGCAATTCCCTTAAGAATCCTCGCTACCATCTCATCTTCAGTTACAACAATTTTGAAGACTTCGCAAAAAAATTTCAGGTCTAGAACATATGCTAACAAGCTTTCATGAAGAAACTGAGTCCTGAAACAATGTTTAGGGATTAAACTCTGTAATGCAAGGGATGCGATAAATTTAGATAGAATTAGCTCATGAAATTCAGTTATACTGTACTTAGATTATTACTAATAGCCTTAGAAATTTCCTTCTTTAATATTCCCTCACAGTAATTGAATAGAACCCTAAAGATACCTAAGGAGTCCATAGAGAAAACATTGGCAGATTCCGTCAACTCCACTAAAAAGCGCATAAATCTAATAGTTTCATCAATAGAGTTAACTGAAAATATTTTTTACATTTTTGAATAACTCTTTGATAGAATTAGGGATACCATTAGGTTTAGCTAACAAGCCTTCTAAAACAGGAGTAAGAGCGCAGCAATGAGCTGATTCATTACGCGACGATTCAGGGCAAGCAGAAGCGTTAATCAATTCCTGACTGTCACGCTCATCTTTCCTAGACCCATCACTCTAGGTAAGTTCATTGACATTTCTCATATTCATGATTATATCTAATTCAACAGAAAGGTTAATTCCCAACGTTAGCAAGGAGGTACACCGAGCAAGCAATTCAGGTTCGGGTGACAATGATATTAAATTCTGAACCTTGTTAATATAATGACTAGTTCTGGATTTTAACCTTTTAACTTGATATGCCGAAGGTTCCATGTCACTTAATTCCTCCACAACAGTATTGATTTCAGCTAATGCATTACTAATAAGCTGCACTGACTCACTCAATTCGTAGTTTAAATTTCTAGGCTTTACCGGACAATCCAAGGAATCCATAAGCAATGCAACATCACCCGGAACCGACCCAGACGAGGTCACCCCGCGCACCTCCAGTTCATATATCAGCTCACCTTTCCTTAACATGCGTGGCAGTAAGACAGACCGGGCAGACATTTTGGACATGAAACAGAAAATTCCAATAAAATTAAAGGTAACCTTGCCTTTCTCCTTAACACTCTCTCTTACACTTTCAATTATAAACCTATCTCCTTTTCCAGTCGGTATATTCTCTTGTGAGAGCAATACAACTTATTGATTATAAATGAATCAGTCCCAAAAGGTAGCCAACACGGCAGTAATAATACTTCAAACCACGCTCTGCTACCAAATACTGTTACAACACAACAGTATAACAACCAACTCTACCTTGGTGTCTCCAAAACTTCCCAATCGGTAGTAGTTTGGCAACACTGGACCTTACAAGAAAACTACGGAAATGAAATACTTACCACCATATCCAAAGAAGAAAAAGCATGAAAACCGGACACTCGGTGCCAGAGGCTATGTGAATCAAAACCCAAGAGAATGTACTAACTATAAAGGAAAGACAGATTACAAATTTAAACCAACTTTAATGGATCTGGACTTCAATTCTCAAAGGAGAGTAATAACTTTCGAACTTACAATTCGATGATTAAAAGAAAAGAAGAAAATTATCATCACACTAAAAGAAAAGATAATATAACTTGGGTCGATCCTTGAAAATATAAGATATAAACCTTGGGAACACAATCCTTGAAAACCAAATTAATCAATCAATTTAATTTGTAGAGCAGTAGTGGAATAATTAACGGTAAGTTGAGGCTTGTTTCTCGACACGTCTAGTATAATTCAATGAAATAACCGAAGTGGCAAATAAATGTTACCAAGATTTAGGCGAAATAGAACCCAATAGTAATTAAATTAAATCATAGGAAAGGAAGACGTATTTCAATTTTAGAATTAGCAAACTGGAGTACAATACGAGTCCACACACCGGATCAAAGATACAATCGTCAGCCATCAGCTGTTTTATCAACACAGGGAATCCATATTTGTTTACAACAGTTCCAATAGAAACGAATCACGTGCCGCGATTAAAACATGGCTTCCAAACATTATGAGATAGACATCGACCAAACAACTCCAACTTACCGATTTTCATCTGTGATCCACCGAAATAACGCTTAACTATCTGTTACAAGAAGTTTTGAAATGTAAATTTACCAACACATAAGAAATCTGAGTCCCAATTTTAACAAAATTACATCTTATTAACGCCAAGTAAAGGCTACCGCGTGATAAAGAAATTCCTCTTGATAACCGTAGTTTAAAACATACTCGCAATTCGAATCTTTTAACTTGTTCAGTCCAAACCAAAAGTCTTGAACATTGTGGAGATACCTCGGTGGGAAAGGGGATTCATGCAGATTGCATCATGCAGGGTACTTACAATTTCTCGGAAGCAAATATAAGTTGATAAACAAACCAGAAATCCAACTAGAATTTGTGGCCGGTTGGCCACAAATTTAACCAGGGTCGAAAATCAACCACATCTCGCCCGTCTTCATCTTATTGATCGGGTTTCTTTTAAAAAACCAAGTATCTGCGACCAAGTTCCAACAGTTTGGCTTCACGATCGCCAACAACAACTAGGAAAAAACAAAACAACTGCATACATATTGTCGAACTCGATCGATAATTGGCAGAGCAGCGTTGAACTTCTGCGCTCACAGATGGCAGTAGGATGCAGTTTAGATGGAACACTCAGTCTGATAGCCAACTTTTCTACTAGTAAGAACCCGCTTCTTATGAATCGTGTACAATTCCATCGGGCTTCGAACGACCTTTATATAATTTTCAAGTCCATGCATACTCGAAATGCGTGATATATATGCATACGCCATAGTGTTACAAGCCAAGAGACCAAACACCCAACAAGAATTATTTGCAGACATCAGTATCAGTGTACACAACGCCCTCGCATCACCCCAGAAGAAGCTATATATTGGGGAGTATATTAATGAACTTGTAGCAGTCATCTAACAACGCACTTGTGTTAATAGTTCCTACTATAAAATTTCTCATCTCTGTCACAAGAAGTGTCATTTAATAAGCGACCTTAAACAGTTGTAAAAGAGTCACTATGTTATTTAGGTTGTGTTAGTCATTAATCCTTTTAGCTCCTATTGCTGTGACGCCTGGTTGTTTGGTATCTTGGGATTAGTATACAGGACGTGTGTATTTGATGGAAATGTTTGCGCATTTATCCCAATTATTGTACAGTATATTGTGTCCGATATCATTTTACCCCACCTAGTCTTTGAATCACAGACTGCATGTGTTTGTTGTTTCCGAATCTCAGTTTTGAAGTATAATGGTATTTGCATTATATGTATTGTAATATAGTATGTTGACAATAAAAAAACTAAAAAACTTTGGCCGGCAGTCATAAGTTAAAGCAAAAATCGGTCTGATACCTCCGACTGTACTGTACACTACATGTGCTAAGATTACAATAGGGGAGACAATCCCGACGAGAAGAAGAGGCTAGGATAATAACTGAACGAATCCAATGCAGATGGCGTAATGTGTACTGGCGTAATCGGTGTGCGATATCTGTACTGTAGGCTTCAGTCGGTGTTTACGAGTTGTAGTGGTGCGTTGATCAGCCCTGTCCATGTGAAATTTTACCCGGTTACGGAACTTGGAGATATGGTGTTCATGTATGGGCAAGCAAATGGAAGCAGCAGAGATGCCGAACGGTTGTACAGGACCAAATATCCACGTAGGAGACAACCGGATCACACCTTGTGTCTACGACTGTTTCAACGATTAAGTGAAACGGAGCAATAGGTACCACAGTGCAATAGCCGAGGATGTTGACGAATTACAAGGACTTCCGACTTAGAATATGCAGTGCTTGCTCGCGTTGATGAGGCGCCTGCAATCTGCACTCGAGCAGTTGTACGTGAAATGAATGTTTAGCCTATGAATGTATGGCTAGTTTTAAAAGAAACGCAGCTACACGCCTACCATCCACAGTAAGTGCAGGATTTGAGTCCTGCTGACTTCGCACCTCGAGTCATGTTCAGCGAATGGGTCTTGCAGCACCTTGCAGTCGATCCTCACATTCCTGAGTATGTGCTTTTCGCAGATGAAGCCTGTTTCACGAGAGACGGAATTCTAAATAGTCACAATAGTCATGCTTAGGCCGCTGAGAATCCCCACGCTACAGTTGTGAAGACCCATCGGCACAAACCTTCAGTCAACGTGTGGGCAGGTATAGTCAATGATTTCGTAGTCGACCCGTTTCTTCTCCTTCCCCGCCTAAATGCATCAGTGTACATAATGGTGCTCAGAGATGTACTACCTACGTTCTTCGAAAACACCTCAACGGATGTGGTTCCAACATGATGGAGTACCACCTCACTTTGAACTGATTGTTCGTGAACACCTGGATCAGACAATCCCCGCAAAGTGGATAGGAAGAGGAGGTCCAGTTTCGTGGCCCGCTCGTTCACTTGATCTCACCCACCCGATTTCTTCTAGTGGGGCCATTTGAAAAGCCTTGTGTATGAGACACCTGTCGAGACTGAAGAGCATCCCTTTACAAGAATTTTCGCTGCCTGCGACGCTGTTCAGATGACACCGAGGATATTCGAAAGGGTACGACAGAACTTTGTGCGACGATGCCATGCCTGCATTGACGCAGGGGGACGCCATTTCGGAAATTTGTTGTAAAAGGAGCAGCTTGTGAAACTTGCGCAAGTAAACGGACTTAAATGAATCAAATTTTGCTTAAATTTTGACACGATCATTTCTGGAATGCGGTTCCCTATTTCAGATTGATCCATTTGCCGTTCTCCCTAATACCTGAAAGTTTGTATCATCATCACGGGTACATCCTGTACATCGAGAGAGAAAGAGAGAGAGAGAGAGAGAGAGAGGCCTCTACAGATCTGTGCACAAATATTATACCCAAGTTCGAACCTAGCGAGGAGCGAGAAGAAGCAGCTCAGTTCGAGCTGATTGAAAATCTTAACGAACTAGAGGAAATGCGTAATCGGATGATAGAAATTTATTTACACGCTCGCACTGTTAATGGGCTAACTTTTCAGATAGAAGATCTGTCTGCTTTCCAGTGTTGGCAAATCGAGGAAGCTTTTCGGCGCAGAGTGTACACGCTAGCAGTGGTAAATGTTAAAAATGATTTCTTACTTCCCGAAGAGCTCCTAGAAAAATCTTGCGTGTGGTTTAATAAATATGTGAAGATAGCACTTATCACACAAGCATTAAAAGTAAATACCGTTATCTGCACACAACATGTTCTTCACGATAAAATCGATAACAATTATTTTCATTCAAGGAATGCAGAAATTACCCTAGGTACTAATTTAAGAGAATGGTACAACGACCATGTAACTAAGCCGATTCTGAAAAAATTGACAGAGTTCGAGGCTCGTGATTCGGGTTGGTCTCTGCTACGAATTCGTGAATTGCGGATAAACATTAACAAAAATATTGGTTTTCACGTGGGCAAGTCGCCGAGTAGTCTAACGTTGCCTTCAGCAGTTAGAAACATGAAAGCAGTTATTAATCTGCAGAACACACGGGATGCTTGCTTTGCATGGAGTCTAGTTGCAGGCTTAGTTCCACGTAAACATCATGTGGATCGCATTTCTTTTTATCCACATTATAATTTAGTTCTAAATTTAAAAGGCATACCAATCCCGATGGAAATGTGAAACATGATAAAATTTGAAGAACAAAACGAAATCTCCGTGAATGTATCCGTAGCGCAGTATGACGAGAACAACTGGGTGTGCATAGGACTGAAAGGTGTCAATAAAGAGTTTACTCTTGTACCTGTGTACGTTTCACATAAAACGTGTGAAAATATAGTAGATCTTCCAATGCTTCCGATTGGCGACAGTGAGAAGTATCACTTCTGTTTAATTAAGAATGTTTCAAGTCATGTGATCTCATCCCTTACGAAGGGCCGGAATAGAATTTATATTTGCAGACGATGTTTGTCTTACTTCCAAAATGAGGAAAAATTAGCTTTGCACAGTAATGACTGTATACAATTTCCGGTGGCTAAAGTATGATGTTTTCGGATAGGGAACGGCTAGTGTACTTTGCAGAGTATAAGGTTAAAGAGACAGTGCCTTTTATTGTGTATGCTGACACAGAATGCGTACTGAAACCTGTGCGTACTTGTTTTCCAAATGATAACACGTCGCATTCAACTTCAATTCACGAACATGTGCCATACAGCGTAGCATATTATTTACACTGTAGTTTTGACAGAGATTTGTGCTCTTTCAAACTCTATCGAGGTAGTGATTGTGTTAAATGGTTCGTAGATGAGATGTATAACTTAGTGGACACGCTTGCGCCGTATTATTTTGAAACGAAACCGATGTTACCATTGACTGTTGAGCAAGAAAATAAATTCCTCTCGTCTACATTATGTCACATATGTGAGAAGGAAATCGCAGATAATGAAATTAAATTTCGCGATCATTGTCATTTAACGGGTGTCTACAGTGGATCAGCACATCAATCGTGTAACTTACAGTATCGTAAAATTTCTACCTTGCCGGTAGCATTCCATAATTTGACAGCCTATAATGGACATTTTATAATTAGAGAACCGCATAGGAAGGGAGGGGATGTTGCGACAAATCTCAGATCGAACATTAAACTATTAGCAGTGAACATGGAGCGATACAAGGAATTTTCAAACTTTATACGTTATAACCAAAGACAATGTGTTGAACTAAGATTTATAGACACATACAACTTCATTCCTTTTTCGTTGCACAAAATGGCACTATTACTTAGTGAGGAGTCAAAGCTTGTAACGAGATGGTATTTCACTGATGATTTACAGTTTAAACTCGCTTCTCGGAAAGGGATATTTCCATACGAATATATCACTAGTATGGAGGTGTTAGACGACACTACTTTACCGCCAAGGAGTTCATTCTTTATCTCTTTAAAGGGTAAAACTGTGTTGGACGAAAACTACGCGTTTGTTCGCCTTATTTGGAATAAGTTTAACTGTAAATCGTTGGGTGAATATTCCGATCTTTACTTGACAATCGATACTGTACTCTTTGCTGATGTATTTGAAAACTTTAGATTGAGTGGAAATGAGGCATATGGTATTGATGCCGCTCATTTCTACACGGCACCGTCTATGGCCTGGAGTGCTATGAAAAAAATAACAGGTGTCCAGCTAGAATTACTTCAAGATGTTGACATGCTGCAGTTTTTCGAACGCTCCATACGCGGTGGTAATGTGCAATGCGTTACGCGGCATGCAGTAACAAATAACAAGTACATGTTAACATACGATGAGTCCAAACCGGAATCATACATAATGTACTTTGACGTGAACAATTTGTATGGATTCGCTATGCAACAGTTTCTTCCTACGGGCGGCTTTCAATGGAAAAAGACCGTCGAGAATTTAGACATTATGAATGTAGGAGATGAAGCAGATGTTGGGTTTATGGTAGAGACTGATTTAATCTACCCCCCAGAACTTCATGATAAACATGCTGATTATCCTGTGTGCCCTGAAAAATCTACGAAACTAATGAGCACTCTTTACAACAAGGAACGGTATATTCTTCATTATAGGCTATTAAAACAGTGTGTAGAATTAGGTATGAAAGTAGCTCGCATTTACAGAGCGATTCAGCTTAATCAGAGCGCATGGTTTAAATGCTACATTGATTTGAACACAGAGAAACAAAAGTTAGCAAAAAATGTGTTCGAGAAAAGTTTCTGTAAATTAATGAATAACGCAATTTTTGGTCGTTCATTAATGAACGTAAGGAAACTGCGCGACATCAAATGGGTCACACAGTGGGAGGGTCGTAATGGTGGACGTACGTTGATCTCAAGAGCAAACTTCAAACGTCGTATTATAGTGGACGAACAGTGTATGATTATCGAAATGAAGAAACTTCAAATTCTTCACAATCAACCGGTTTACCTCGATGCTATAATTTTAGATTTGTCAAAAATGAAAATGAACGATTTTCACTACAACGTTATTTTGAGAAACACTGATTCAAACTCACAACTACTATACGCTGACACCGACAGTTTGATATACAATTTTTCATTTGATATATATGAGTTTGTGAAGGAAAATTCAGTTTTGTTTGACACGGGAAATTATGACGAAATTAATCCTTTCCAAATTGAAAGAAAAAATTCAGGTGAAATAGGTTTAATGAAGGATGAAAACGGTGGAAGTATCGTTGAAGAATTTGTAGGTTTGCGACCAAAGATGTATGCTATTACCTACTTGTAAAGCTAAAGGTGTCAAAAATGTTGTCGATCACCTTACAATTGAACAGTATAGACGTTGTCTGTATGAAGGTGAGCGAGTGACCAAACTACAAGTGTGCATCACTTCCACTTCTCATTCTGTGTTCACGGTTCGTCAATATAAACTAGCACTCACAGCTAATGATGACAAAAGGTTCACCACAGACAACAAAATTAATACATTACCATTTGGACATTACAGTCTTGCAGAGAAAATTATAACCAATGTATAGCTATCTTGCATAGTAGGCTCCCTTTCTTGATGAGCACCTCCTCCACTTCCTCATCGGTTTACCCTTCCGTATGTAAAAATAATGTAATTTACTCTGTAGGTGATTATTAAGTAATAGCAGGAGAAGCACTTGTTTCTTCTGTGTTTACTTTAATATTTTTATTTTAGAAACTTTTGTTTCTTCTGTATTTGATTTATCAATCTTTTTTTAATTTTAGAAAAAAGTGTTCTTACTGAATTTCAAACTAGATAAACATTACACTTGCTGTTTCTTTTATTCAATGTATTGTACTGTATTCATACTTTCTCTTTTAAAGTGCACTGTATACTATTGTACTGTATGTCTACTTTCATTATATATTAAAGTACATTGTAAAACTTTATTTAATCTTTTTCTTTTTTCGAAAAAGTAAAGGCCAAGTTAGATGATCAAAAGTTGTTAAAAAGTTTTCTTTCAACTATCCTGCGCCACCTCTCCTTTTTTCCTTGTACTCTAACTAAAGTAGGAGTAGGAGAATGAAAAACAAATATTTCTTTTTACATTACATTCAAATTTATTGAATGAGAAACTACAGAGTTTCTATATGAAATTTTGATTGAATCTTTGACTGCCACCACGAGGAGAGACCTGCAGAGGAAGAAATAGTTGATAGCAGAATAAAACAGAAAAAGCAAGTAAGAAAATTGAAACTATTATTTTTTTTCTTCACCTTAACACTTGTTGAATTAGTAACTGATATCAAGCTTGGACGTAGTTGCCGATGTTGCCACCACGAGGAGAGACCTGCAGAGGAGAAAAAAATAAATTAGTTGATAACAGAATAAAACCGAAAAAGCAAGCAAGAAAAAGGATAACGTTATAGTAGTATAATTGGACAGTTCTGCGGCCACCGCCACCTCCGGCTCCCAGTGGCCACCTCCACCTCCACCTCAGCCAGAGGCCTCCCAGTGGCCACCTCCACCTCCACCTCAGCCAGAGGCCTCCCAGTGGCCACCTCCACCTCCACCTCAGCCAGAGGCCTCCCAGATACCTCCTCCACCTCCCGCGGGAAATTTGAATTTGTAAACAAAGCCACGTGCTTTTTGACAGACAACAACGCACCGCTAACCTCAGTACTGCCATCTTGACGGGCCTAAACCTCAGTAGTACCAACTTAACCTAACTAGCGCGAGGTAAACAAAGCCACGTGCTTTTTGACAGCCACGTGCTTTTTTGACAGCTGTCATCCGCCATCTTTGAGCACCGTGCTGCCCTCTTTCGTCACCTGTCATCGGCAGTGCTGCCATCTTGACGAGCCTAAACCTTAGTGCTACCAACTTAACCTCACTAGCGCTTGGTAAACAAAGCCACGTGCTTTTTGACAGCCACATGCTTTTTTGACAGCTGTCATCCGCCATCTTTAAACTACAGAGCACTGTGCTGCCCTCTTGCGTCACCTGTCATCGGCAGTGCTGTCATCTTGGCGGGCCTAAACCTTAGTGCTACCAACTTAACCTAACTAGCGCGTGTTAAACAAAGCCACGTGCTGTTTTGACAGCTGTCATCCGCCATCTTTAAACCACAAAGCACTGTGCTGCCCTCTTTCGTCACCTGTCATCGGCAGTGCTGCCATCTTGACGGGTCTAAACCTTAGTGCTACCAACTTAACCTAACTAGCGTGAGGTAAACAAAGCCACGTGTTTTTTTTGACAGCTGTCATCCACCATCTTTAATCTATAGAGCACAGTGCTGCCCTCTTTAGCTACTTACCTTTGAAATGTGGTGGCGGATAATTTGAAAAATGCTTTTCGACAAGCAGCCATCTTTAATCCAGAGAGAACAGTGCTGCCCTCTATGTGGTGGCGGCAAATTGAAAAATTCCACGTGCTCTTGTTTGAAAACAAACTCACGTGCTTTTTTGACAGCTGTCATCTGCCATCTTTAATCTATAGAGCACAGTGCTGCCCTCTTTAGTTTGAAACGTGGTGGCGGTAAATTCTACGTGCTTTTGTTTGGAAACAAAGCCATGTGCTTTTTGACAGCTGTCATCCGCCATCTTTAATCAACAGAGCACCGTGCTGCTATCATGCGGGCAATTTCATCACCTATCACCCGCCATCTTTAATCTACAGAACACCGTGCTGCCCTCTTTATGGCTACTACCTTAAGCATGTAGTAGCGGGCAATTTGAAAAGTTCTGTTAGCTATCATCCACCATCTTTAATCAAGAGAGCACCGTGCTGCCATCTTTAGTTGAAATGTGGTGGCGGCAAATTCCACGTGCTCTTGTTTGGAAACAAAGCCATGTGCTTTTTTGACAGCTGTCATCCGCCATCTTTAATCAACAGAGCACCGTGCTGCTATCATGCGGGCAATTTCATCACCTATCACCCGCCATCTTTAATCTACAGAACACCGTGCTGCCCTCTTTATGGCTACTACCTTAAGCATGTAGTAGCGGGCAATTTGAAAAGTTCTGTTAGCTATCATCTACCATCTTTAATCAAGAGAGCACCGTGCTGCCATCTTTAGCTAGATACCTTTGAAATGTGGTGGCGGCAAATTGAAAAATTCCACGTGCTCTTGTTTGGAAACAAACTCACGTGCTTTTTTGTCAGCTACCATCCGCCATCTTTAATCAACAGAGCATAGTGCTGCCCTCTTTAGTTTGAAATGTGGTGGCGGCAAATTCCACATGCTCTTGTTTGGTAAACATAGCTACGTGCTTTTTTGACAGCTATCATCCGCCATCTTTGAGCACCGTGCTGCCCTCTTTATCGCAGTAGATGTAAATTCGTCACCTGTCATACGCAGTGCTGCTATCTTTAGCTAGATACCTTTGAAATGTGGTGGTGGATAATTTAAAAAGAAAAATTCTACAGCAGTCCTCTCTCAACGCTAATTGCATAAGATGGCGGCTATACATGACTCTTTAAGGGTGCTTACGCAAGATGGCTGCTATACACAGGTTCTTATGAGACGCCCTTGGGATGCTTGCGCAAGATGGCAGTTATACATGGCTCCTTATGAGATACCCTAGGGATGCTTGCGCAAGATAGCGGCTGATCTTATGAGGCGGCTTAAGGGTCCTTGCACAAGATGGCTAGAGACGCCCTAAGGATACTTGCGCAAGATGGCGGACACAAGATGGCGGCTATACACGTCTCCTTATGAGACGCCTTAAGGGTGCTTGCGCAAGATGGCTGCTGCTCTTAGCTTAGAGACTAACGTGTCGTGCTAGTTCGATTCATTAAATTTAGGGCTTAAATGCAAAATGTTAAATATCTCGAAAGCAGTGCATCGTAGAGCAAAACGGACAAAAAATGTTCTGCCCAATACCTCGGTTCGCAGTACGAGGATCAAGTAAAACATAGTCTAATGATGAGATCAACGGTTCGGTTCCTACTTAGGCCCTTTGGCATTCACTCTGTTTTAGCTTGTATTGAAGTAAGTCTTCGTAACATGATCAGGTCTAGCTATGGTAGAGAGTATAACGTGCCGTGCAGGTTCGATTCATTAAATTTGGGGCTTAAATGCAAAATGTTAAATATCTCGAAAACGGATAAAATTTTTCTACCTGATACCTAGGTTTGCAGTATCAGGAACATGAAAAAAACATAGTCTAATGATGAGATCGACGGTTCGATCCTTACTTAGGCCCTTTGGCATTGGCAGCTATCTATTTCTACAAGATGGTGACTATACATAGCTTCTTATGAGACAGCTTAAGAGCGCTTGCACAAGATGGCTGCTGCTCTTATGAGACGCCCTAGGGGTGCTTGCGGGAGGTAGCAGCGACAAGACGGTGACTATACACAGCTGCTTATGATACGGCCTAGAGGTGCTCACACAAGATGGTGGCTGCTCTGATGAAGAAAGTTAGCTTTGCATCGTGCAGGTATCTTTACAGCACTAAACCTCATACCTTTGAAATGTGGTGGCAGGTAATTTGAAAAATTCGACGTGCTTTTTCTTCACAGCAGCTATCTTTAAACAATAGCGGCTATACATAAGCTGTTAAGGCCTCCTCTTATGTCAAGGTATAGCTCTATCGAACAAGTTTAAACCTGCATCGGGATAGCTAGAGTAAGCATGTGCTGCAGTGATGACGTCATTATGCATGTTTAGACTTGCAAATCACTAAAGAAACATAACAAGACTAGAATCGAACACCGCACTCTATGCCGTTAACTTTATCATGTGATCGGAACATTGATTGAAGTGTTTAGAACACTAAATAAGTGATCAAGACTATAATAGAACACTGTACTCGATACAACATGTGTTTAGAACATGTCAGGGGATACCTTTGTTCTAAGAAGATTAGATTACCGCACATTCCTTGGCTAAAGGGCTAATGGGCTAAAGGGCTAATGGGCTAAAGGGCTAAAGGGCTAAAGGGCTAAAGGGCTAATGGGCTAATGGGCTAAAGGGCTAGGGCGCCTCTCCTCTCTTTATCCGGGCTTGAGACCGGCTCTACAACTAGAGGCGGAGTTAACACCCTAAGGAAGGGAGAATGTTGGGAAATAATCTATACGAATATAGCTACTCGATCGACTATATACTACAGATGGATGACTTAGGTGAGGGTAAGCGCTTACTTAATAATACCAACACGACGTAATTCATGCTCTATTTCAAAAATATCTTCTTTGTACTGTGTGTAACCAGCATCATGATAGGCTCTTAGCAGTTGTAAACGTTTTACCAGTACGTTGGGGTCTTTACAGTAGCTTATATCTACATAGGGTAACAGAGGCTTGTTGTGAACTTTGAGTCTATATGCAGACAGTTGATGTGCAGGGACTTGTTTTGATATAATACGTGCTTCAGCAGTAGCGTTTCTAGGTACAAACATAACTTGTTTCGATAGCGATGAAGCGTTGAAATTTCCTTCTTCTTTACCTTGCATCTCTTCTTGAGATGTTTGCACTTCGACAGAACGTGTAGTAGGCTTAGGAAATGAAGTAAAATCATCAAGCTGTAATGGCAATGAATTTTCTTCTTCTTCTACTTTCCCTTTACTACTGTTTTGATCAACATCATTATCCTTATTATCATAATCATGATCTTGCCTCTCTTTATCTTGAAGTTTGTGCTCAGTAACAGAACTTGCAGCAGGCCTAGACAGCAAGGGAGAATTAAAAATCTCTCGCAGAGGTGTACTTTTTAAACATAAATCAGTGTTCGCTGGAATATGGTTGAGCTCTTTGTATTTTGTTCCCGATGAAGCTACATTACACGCGGCTTCATGACGTTGAGCGTTGTATGCGTTCTTGAACTCTCTTCTACAATGTTTGCATTGAAAAATCGTCCTACATGATATCTCATGACGTCTCCTGTGATAGCTTCGGGAAAATGCTTTTCCACACTCTTCGCAAATATACCTAGAAATAGGTTTTTCCATGACGGACTTTTATCTTCTGCTAACAGATTCTTCTTTAAATCTACTCGACATTTGTTACTCTCTACTTCGATGATGCGAACAGCTTAGCGATTAATAGTAAACTAACACAAAAGCGTATAACCAAGGTAGCAACAGTAAGGTTTAAGCCCATCAAGATGGCAAGAGTGAGGTTAGCGACGTTCTGCTGTTGGATTTTAAATTCCGCGCTGTAACATGCATAAGGTGGCAGCCTTGAGGTTTACTGCCGTAAAGATGGCAGCAGTGAGGTTAGCGGCGCTCTATTGTCCTTCAAAGTGAGGTTAGGGTTCGTCAAGAAGACAGCTGTCAAAAAGCACGTGTATATGTTTACCAAACAAGAGCACGTGGTCGTGACGTCACGGTCACTTCATCAATCCTTAGCTCTACGTCGTTAAGAGCAGCATTAGGATTAGCTATGTTTAAAAATCTTAGGAACAGAGCAGCAGTATGAATAGCCATGTTTTAAAGCGTGTAGACATCACCTATCGATATTACATGCATCGACTCTCGTACTAAACTTCTTCCGCTAGATCGTGCTGCTATCTTAGCATAACCTATACGCATGACCTTAAAGTACAATGAATAGTCATGTTTCAAAGCGTGTACGCATCAACTATCGATTTTGCATGTATCGACTCTCGTACTGAACTTCTTCAGGTAGATTGTGCTGGTATCTTAGCATGAACTTAAAGTACAAAGAATAGCTATGTTTCAAAGCGTGTACATAACACCTATCGATTTCGCATTCATCGAGTCTCGTACTAAACTTCTTGCGCTAGATTGCGCTGCTATCTTAGCATAACCTATACCCATGAACTTAAAGTACAAAGAATAGCCATGTTTCAAAGCGTGTACATATTACTTATCGATTTTGCAAGCATCGACTCTCGTACTAAACTTCTTCCTCTAGATTGTGCTGCTATCTTAGCATAACCTATGTGCATGAACTTAAAGTACAAAGAATAATCATGTTTCAAAGCGTGTACAGATCACCCTGAACTTCTTCCGCTAGATTGTACTCCTATCTTAGCATAGCCTATACGCACGAACTTAAAGGACAAAATAACGATGTTTAACAGCGTGTACACATCACCTATTGATTTTGCATGCATCGACTATTTTTTACCGCCAGAGTGTACAACGATCGCATATGTGTATTGCTAACGTATGTGTATAAAGTTAAAGCACAAAGAATAGCTATGCTTTAAAGCGTGTACACATCACCTATCAATTTTGCATGCATCGACTATCGTACTAAACTTCTACCGCTAGAGTGTACAACGTTCGCAATTGTGTGCTGCTACCTATGTGCGTGGACTTAAAGCACAAAGAATAGCGTGTACACAACACCAGTCAATTTTGCACGCATTAACTCTTGTACTAAACTTCTGCCACAACAGCGTGCGATCATCGCTTGTGTGTGCTGCAATCTTAACATAACCTATGTGCATGAAGTTAAAGCACAAAAAATACCCAAGTTCAAAGCGTGTACACATCACCTATCGATTTTGCATGCATCGTCTTTCTTACTAAACTTTTCCACTAGAGCGTGCAACAACCTTATAAGTATGCTGCTAACTTAGTATAACTTATACGCATGAACTTAAAGCATAAAGAATAGCGATGTATAAAAATCTTGTGAACATAGCAGCAGCAGTAAGAATAGCAATGTTTTAAAAGCGTGTACGCATTGCCTATCGATTATACATGCATCAACTAGAGTACTAAACTTCTCCCGCTAGAGTGTGCTGCTATCTTAGCATAACCTATGTGCACGGATTTAAAGCACGAAGAATAGTTAAGTTTCAAAGCGTGTACACAACACCTATCGATTTTGCATGCATCAACTATCGTACTAAACACATTCCGCTAGAATGTACAACGTTCGCATGTGTTTGCTCTGCTACTTTAGCATGACCTATGCGAACGAACTTAAAGCACAAAGAATAGCGATCTTTGAAAATCTTACGAACATAGTAGCAGTAGGAATAGCAAGGTTCAAAAGCGTGTACGTATCACCTTTTGATAATGCATGCATCTTCTACTAGAGCACGTGACCATCGCTTGTACGTGTGCTGCTATCTTAACATAACCTATGTGCACGAACTTAAAGCATAAAAAATAGTTGTGAGTAAACATTTTGTGAACATAGCAGAGTGTTTACTACGTAGGTGTAGACATTGAACATTGCATGCTGAAGCAGCATACTACGTGACCGTGACGTCACGACCACGTGCTCTTGTTTGGTAAACATAGCCACGTGCTTTTTTGACAGCTGTCTTCTTGACGAACCCTAACCTCACTTTGAAGGACAATAGAGCGCCGCTAACCTCACTGCTGCCATCTTTACGGCAGTAAACCTCAAGGCTGCCACCTTATGCATGTTACAGCGCGGAATTTAAAATCCAACAGCAGAACGTCGCTAACCTCACTCTTGCCATCTTGATGGGCTTAAACCTTACTGTTGCTACCTTGGTTATACGCTTTTGTGTTAGTTTACTATTAATCGCTAAGCTGTTCGCATCATCGAAGTAGAGAGTAACAAATGTCGAGTAGATTTAAAGAAGAATCTGTTAGCAGAAGATAAAAGTCCGTCATGGAAAAACCTATTTCTAGGTATATTTGCGAAGAGTGTGGAAAAGCATTTTCCCGAAGCTATCACAGGAGACGTCATGAGATATCATGTAGGACGATTTTTCAATGCAAACATTGTAGAAGAGAGTTCAAGAACGCATACAACGCTCAACGTCATGAAGCCGCGTGTAATGTAGCTTCATCGGGAACAAAATACAAAGAGCTCAACCATATTCCAGCGAACACTGATTTATGTTTAAAAAGTACACCTCTGCGAGAGATTTTTAATTCTCCCTTGCTGTCTAGGCCTGCTGCAAGTTCTGTTACTGAGCACAAACTTCAAGATAAAGAGAGGCAAGATCATGATTATGATAATAAGGATAATGATGTTGATCAAAACAGTAGTAAAGGGAAAGTAGAAGAAGAAGAAAATTCATTGCCATTACAGCTTGATGATTTTACTTCATTTCCTAAGCCTACTACACGTTCTGTCGAAGTGCAAACATCTCAAGAAGAGATGCAAGGTAAAGAAGAAGGAAATTTCAACGCTTCATCGCTATCGAAACAAGTTATGTTTGTACCTAGAAACGCTACTGCTGAAGCACGTATTATATCAAAACAAGTCCCTGCACATCAACTGTCTGCATATAGACTCAAAGTTCACAACAAGCCTCTGTTACCCTATGTAGATATAAGCTACTGTAAAGACCCCAACGTACTGGTAAAACGTTTACAACTGCTAAGAGCCTATCATGATGCTGGTTACACACAGTACAAAGAAGATATTTTTGAAATAGAGCATGAATTACGTCGTGTTGGTATTATTAAGTAAGCGCTTACTCTCACCTAAGTCATCCATCTGTAGTATATAGTCGATCGAGTAGCTATATTCGTATAGATTATTTCCCAACATTCTCCCTTCCTTAGGGTGTTAACTCCGCCTCTAGTTGTAGAGCCGGTCTCAAGCCCGGATAAAGAGAGGAGAGGCGCCCTAGCCCTTTAGCCCATTAGCCCATTAGCCCTTTAGCCCTTTAGCCCTTTAGCCCTTTAGCCCATTAGCCCTTTAGCCAAGGAATGTGCGGTAATCTAATCTTCTTAGAACAAAGGTATCCCCTGACATGTTCTAAACACATGTTGTATCGAGTACAGTGTTCTATTATAGTCTTGATCACTTATTTAGTGTTCTAAACACTTCAATCAATGTTCCGATCACATGATAAAGTTAACGGCATAGAGTGCGGTGTTCGATTCTAGTCTTGTTATGTTTCTTTAGTGATTTGCAAGTCTAAACATGCATAATGACGTCATCACTGCAGCACATGCTTACTCTAGCTATCCCGATGCAGGTTTAAACTTGTTCGATAGAGCTATACCTTGACATAAGAGGAGGCCTTAACAGCTTATGTATAGCCGCTATTGTTTAAAGATAGCTGCTGTGAAGAAAAAGCACGTCGAATTTTTCAAATTACCTGCCACCACATTTCAAAGGTATGAGGTTTAGTGCTGTAAAGATACCTGCACGATGCAAAGCTAACTTTCTTCATCAGAGCAGCCACCATCTTGTGTGAGCACCTCTAGGCCGTATCATAAGCAGCTGTGTGTAGTCACCGTCTTGTCGCTGCTACCTCCCGCAAGCACCCCTAGGGCGTCTCATAAGAGCAGCAGCCATCTTGTGCAAGCGCTCTTAAGCTGTCTCATAAGAAGCTATGTATAGTCACCATCTTGTAGAAATAGATAGCTGCCAATGCCAAAGGGCCTAAGTAAGGATCGAACCGTCGATCTCATCATTAGACTATGTTTTCTTCATGTTCCTGATACTGCAAACCTAGGTATCAGGTAGAAAAATTTTATCCGTTTTCGAGATATTTAACATTTTGCATTTAAGCCCCAAATTTAATGAATCGAACCTGCACGGCACGTTATACTCTCTACCATAGCTAGACCTGATCATGTTACGAAGACTTACTTCAATACAAGCTAAAACAGAGTGAATGCCAAAGGGCCTAAGTAGGAACCGAACCGTTGATCTCATCATTAGACTATGTTTTACTTGATCCTCGTACTGCGAACCGAGGTATTGGGCAGAACATTTTTTGTCCGTTTTGCTCTACGATGCACTGCTTTCGAGATATTTAACATTTTGCATTTAAGCCCTAAATTTAATGAATCGAACTAGCACGACACGTTAGTCTCTAAGCTAAGAGCAGCAGCCATCTTGCGCAAGCACCCTTAAGGCGTCTCATAAGGAGACGTGTATAGCCGCCATCTTGTGTCCGCCATCTTGCGCAAGTATCCTTAGGGCGTCTCTAGCCATCTTGTGCAAGGACCCTTAAGCCGCCTCATAAGATCAGCCGCTATCTTGCGCAAGCATCCCTAGGGTATCTCATAAGGAGCCATGTATAACTGCCATCTTGCGCAAGCATCCCAAGGGCGTCTCATAAGAACCTGTGTATAGCAGCCATCTTGCGTAAGCACCCTTAAAGAGTCATGTATAGCCGCCATCTTATGCAATTAGCGTTGAGAGAGGACTGCTGTAGAATTTTTCTTTTTAAATTATCCACCACCACATTTCAAAGGTATCTAGCTAAAGATAGCAGCACTGCGTATGACAGGTGACGAATTTACATCTACTGCGATAAAGAGGGCAGCACGGTGCTCAAAGATGGCGGATGATAGCTGTCAAAAAAGCACGTAGCTATGTTTACCAAACAAGAGCATGTGGAATTTGCCGCCACCACATTTCAAACTAAAGAGGGCAGCACTATGCTCTGTTGATTAAAGATGGCGGATGGTAGCTGACAAAAAAGCACGTGAGTTTGTTTCCAAACAAGAGCACGTGGAATTTTTCAATTTGCCGCCACCACATTTCAAAGGTATCTAGCTAAAGATGGCAGCACGGTGCTCTCTTGATTAAAGATGGTAGATGATAGCTAACAGAACTTTTCAAATTGCCCGCTACTACATGCTTAAGGTAGTAGCCATAAAGAGGGCAGCACGGTGTTCTGTAGATTAAAGATGGCGGGTGATAGGTGATGAAATTGCCCGCATGATAGCAGCACGGTGCTCTGTTGATTAAAGATGGCGGATGACAGCTGTCAAAAAAGCACATGGCTTTGTTTCCAAACAAGAGCACGTGGAATTTGCCGCCACCACATTTCAACTAAAGATGGCAGCACGGTGCTCTCTTGATTAAAGATGGTGGATGATAGCTAACAGAACTTTTCAAATTGCCCGCTACTACATGCTTAAGGTAGTAGCCATAAAGAGGGCAGCACGGTGTTCTGTAGATTAAAGATGGCGGGTGATAGGTGATGAAATTGCCCGCATGATAGCAGCACGGTGCTCTGTTGATTAAAGATGGCGGATGACAGCTGTCAAAAAGCACATGGCTTTGTTTCCAAACAAGAGCACGTAGAATTTACCGCCACCACGTTTCAAACTAAAGAGGGCAGCACTGTGCTCTATAGATTAAAGATGGCAGATGACAGCTGTCAAAAAAGCACGTGAGTTTGTTTTCAAACAAGAGCACGTGGAATTTTTCAATTTGCCGCCACCACATAGAGGGCAGCACTGTTCTCTCTGGATTAAAGATGGCTGCTTGTCGAAAAGCATTTTTCAAATTATCCGCCACCACATTTCAAAGGTAAGTAGCTAAAGAGGGCAGCACTGTGCTCTATAGATTAAAGATGGTGGATGACAGCTGTCAAAAAAAACACGTGGCTTTGTTTACCTCACGCTAGTTAGGTTAAGTTGGTAGCACTAAGGTTTAGACCCGTCAAGATGGCAGCACTGCCGATGACAGGTGACGAAAGAGGGCAGCACAGTTCTTTGTGGTTTAAAGATGGCGGATGACAGCTGTCAAAACAGCACGTGGCTTTGTTTAACACGCGCTAGTTAGGTTAAGTTGGTAGCACTAAGGTTTAGGCCCGCCAAGATGACAGCACTGCCGATGACAGGTGACGCAAGAGGGCAGCACAGTGCTCTGTAGTTTAAAGATGGCGGATGACAGCTGTCAAAAAAGCATGTGGCTGTCAAAAAGCACGTGGCTTTGTTTACCAAGCGCTAGTGAGGTTAAGTTGGTAGCACTAAGGTTTAGGCTCGTCAAGATGGCAGCACTGCCGATGACAGGTGACGAAAGAGGGCAGCACGGTGCTCAAAGATGGCGGATGACAGCTGTCAAAAAAGCACGTGGCTGTCAAAAAGCACGTGGCTTTGTTTACCTCGCGCTAGTTAGGTTAAGTTGGTACTACTGAGGTTTAGGCCCGTCAAGATGGCAGTACTGAGGTTAGCGGTGCGTTGTTGTCTGTCAAAAAGCACGTGGCTTTGTTTACAAATTCAAATTTCCCGCGGGAGGTGGAGGAGGTATCTGGGAGGCCTCTGGCTGAGGTGGAGGTGGAGGTGGCCACTGGGAGGCCTCTGGCTGAGGTGGAGGTGGAGGTGGCCACTGGGAGGCCTCTGGCTGAGGTGGAGGTGGAGGTGGCCACTGGGAGCCGGAGGTGGCGGTGGCCGCAGAACTGTCCAATTATACTACTCGTTATATATATATTTTTCTTCACCTTAATAATTGTTGAATTAGTAGCTGATATCAAGCTCGGACGTTGTTGTCGTTGTTAGCTCCTGAATCCTGACAAGCATGGTGTAAGTTCGCCTTTAGATGGTCTGGTAGATACTGCCAGAGCGCACTTAACTGATGTTGTTCGTAAATAGATAATATGTTTTCAGGGAAGGAAGCCCACTCAAATTTATTAAATCTGCTCACATCCTCTTTCTTAAATTTGTTTATTACTGAACACACTATTCTCATCACACCATCTGATGATTTTAACCAACTATGAACTGCGTGAACGTTGAACATAGCACAGCTGCCTGAATGTCTTGCAACATGTAGTAAATAACGTGGACAGTCAACAGGGAAACACTCGTTACGCATTGTTCTTAAATCGGGCACACCTTCTTTAGTGTTCAAGTCAATTATGCATGTACGAGGATACTCTTACAGTGCTAATAGACGTAATTCATTAACACAGTTGCACACAACCAGATATTGGTATTGTTGATCACTGAGAAGATTGAAGAACGACGTAAGCGTGAAATCTAAATTAGGTACACTCATACCTAATATAGCTGTAGATAACACATTTGTAGACGAATCTATATTACAACAGGCTATCTCGTAACCTCCAGTAGGTAACTTCTGAATGTCAACTATCACTCCTCTGGGTTTTGCACTCATGGTGTGTTCGATATCGAAGAACTGAAGCAGAGAATCCTCTCTCTCTCGTTTATACACACATTTAGAAGAAAGGAAGAAAAACTCGCGCAAGATTATTGGAAGAAAAATACCTCATTCGTTAGAGGTTTATAATTTATTATGCGATCATGAATAATAACGCAATGCAGAGCAGTGTTGGCTGGAATAGGTTCGTTTGTTTTTGAATTTCAATGCGAACATCTACAGAGGAAGATTTTATCGATTCTAGCTGTTCCATGCAATTCATAACAACAAATGGACAATGCTATTGAAATTCACTTAGTGATATATTCGATTCGGAACGATTATCATCAAGCTGATAGTACGCATTACGAAACTTGATGAACATATCATACAATTCACTGCAGTCGCCATTGTTAAAATTAGCCACAGCCTTTTCATAGGGATAAAAGTTTGAATTTAAGAATACGGCAACGGATCGAATATTACAGTGATCGAACTGAGAAGAAGAAGCATTAATTTTCTTTCCATCGGTTTGGAAAGCAAGCATGAAAACTCTCGGTTTTTCTATTTGTGACGTAGTCATAACAGTACAATTAATTTTCATTTAATTTGTAATAGTAGGTAACTCGTGATAACTCCACGATCGAAATGCTCCAGGAATAGAAGGATTTTTTTAATTAACTTTATGCGTTTAACTGCTTCCTCGTCGAACAGTATTAGAGTTGGTAGCTTTATATGCATTTTGCGTACTTTAACCTTAGATGTATCATTCGCGTTGGCTGAAAAAAGTGCACATTTATCATCTCTAGAAAGAATAAAGATAAATTAAAGTTTACAGTTTATAAATGGTTTCCTGTAGTCTTCAATTAAACCGCAAAGAACACGCAGTGGGGTGATTGTATGGAACAGCTTTGTAGTTGCGTGAGCAATATTAGCTTCGTTTGGTGGTGTAGAAATTGAAGGAAAATGACCGGCATTTTGCAGCGCTAGCATTTCATTTTTAGAATAAGAGGTTCCTTACCTTCCGCCTAGCTACTCTGTTGTCAAATATAACTTCGTCCGTTACGTTGAACTTAATTCTTCCTGATGTTACCGTGATTGTACACAAAATGAGACTAAAGTAGATTCTGATAGATAAATAGAATTTATATGTTTTATCTTATAGTAGTCGGTAGCATTGTAAAAAAAAATCTTTCCGAGTTCTTTCAATTCCCTTCGCATTTAATTTAATACGAATTTCATCGGAAAGATTTGCTGCAAAATTTTGATCGGGAACGGTTGAAGTTGAAGGTGCATCATCTGTGTTTAATTTAACAATACCACCTTCTATGTGAACATCGGCTTCAGAAGGTACAGGAACTCGAATTTCATCCTTGTTTTCATATTTCGTTCCTGCATTTGAACGATAGCCTCTTACCTCCTGCCTGGCTAGTCCGTTATCAAATACAACTTTGTCTGTTACGTTTATCATATTTCTTCTTGATGTTACCTTGATTACACACGAAAAGAGACTAAAGTAGTTTTCGTAGGATAAATAGAACTTATAGTAGTCGGTAGCCTAGCGACTGCAAAAAGTCTCTATTGTTTGCGGTTAAACTTTTCTTGTAGGGTACACGATGAGATTGTTTTTTAGCTTGAATCTATATTTTATTACACTGTCTGCTTGATATTTTAATCCTCGCTTTCTTGACTGGTTGTTGTAAATTACTACCAGGATGTTGTTGTTCAACTGTTCCTTACTCGAATGATAGTACATAAGTGTACGATTTATTTTATATACGATTACTGTATTTTCACTGGACGAATAATTAACTCTACTGTTACATCCTCATTTTGTAAGTCGATTGGGTTTTCGAACTGATCTTCGGGTACGACGGATATATGTTGAATAACACTAGTGTTTACCGGTAAGAAACTTATAGTTGACGGTTGAACTACAATAGGATAGCCTGCTGGAACAAGCGGTTTAAAATTATATAACGAATGTGTTTGTTTACCGTTGAGGTAGGAACCAAAACCTAACACGAGATTACAACATACGAGAATCGAGTTTACGTTATTAATTTTAATAATCTCTCCTGAAATATGTAATTTATTAGCTTCATATTTTTGACGTGAAAATCCTAACAAATCTGCAAGTGAGTCGGAAACATCAAAGTCTACGTCTAGGTTTGAAGACATTTTACAGCGAAGATAGGTCTTTTCATAAGTAATAAGTTTACTATCTCTCTCTAGAGGGTTATTCACCTCTTCGAGAATAGGGAAGTTGTTAATTATTGCTTCTTGAACAAGAGCTCATATTTCTGAAAAAGTGTAACTACCTTCAGGTAATGTGATTACAGTTGATTGTCTCCCTTCATTTTAATACCAATCTGGTTATTTGTGCTATTAACGCTCACGTTACCTATTTCATTCAGCTGTGACTCATGGTTAGCACATTTCTCATATACATTTAACAGATAACCTATGCTACTACCAACACTGTTCGGTACATTGAAATCAATGTCAAACGGAGAATGCATAGTAGGTTTGTTGTTAATACTTGAGATAAAAAACTAAGTTTTGGAGTGTACTCTTGCAGAAATAGATTCACACATTTAATAGTCAGCAAACTTTCTATTTTTGCAACGAGATCTTCGAATTCATAAATACCTTCTGCTTCACTCAAAATGATTTTTTATTATTCAAATATATAGCAAACTTATTATTTTTACTAGTTACATTTCGAATACTATTAGATGTAAATAGTGCGGCAAGTCATATTTCATAGAAAGAAGCCCTATTCGAATAATTAGGGGTTTCTAATACTACATCAATCTACGAGCCTCTACCCTCGAGTGTGATCCGTCTTTCATAAGGCATCGTGCACACTGAACACAAATCCTAAGGTCGTGCTTTATTTATACAGTATAAAAATAGTAAACACAGATGACCACAAATTGATGAATTAAAAGTTTGATAAGAATGAAAATTGTACCGAATGTAACAATTTTTTAATATTCTAATACCTCTTTAGGGGGACGTAAATAACCAAAACTATCGAAGTAGTACACATATACACCTCGTTTACTGAATGCAACCCAGTGCGAACCAGATTTACTTATCGGATCTAAATTCAAAATACAACTCTCATTTTTACGAGAAATTTTCGTTAACGCATCTCGCTTAAACACACCTCTGAAGTAGGGAATTTTTAAACGAAATGCGTAACGATATAGATCTATGTTAGTTAATGCTCTATTTGGCAGGCCTTCCATTATCTTTTGTGTACTGGAGGATTTAAGTAAATGCCCTTTCCTTTGTTTCGAGTAGAAAGCCCTTTCCCACGCATCGCTTCTAGCATTCCATTGTGTCGCTTCATTTCTTTTAATTCTTCCTGTGCGGCTTTCGCCTTGTTTACAGCCAATGCTCTGCCCGCAGCTCCACTTGCTAGACCTCCCAAGCCCGACAAGGCTGCAAATAACGGAAGGAGTGGAAGAAAACCACCTTTCGTTTTTTACAGCATGATGTCTTTTTTCGGTTTTACACGTTCTCTTCGATGATTTGATTTTCTTCTTCGTCTACCCCCACCTACTTTAGTTTTCACTTTCATAATACCCGTAACTGCTAGTGCAGCTGCACTTTCTCCCAATGATGCGTCCTGAGAGTTTACACGAGACCAAGCCTTAGAGGCTAAGATTTCATCTGCTTCTTTCCTTCTGTTCTGAACTTTGTAAGTAGCATAAGCGATATCGTGTTCTTTACATGTCTTATCCAATAGATTTATTCCTTGATCACCACGCTTAAGTCGATTTTCTAACTTTGTCCCAGGTCTACAGAATTCATAACCCGGTATGTGCAATTCTACTGGTAAATTATCTATAGCTTTATTAAGAACTTTGCCTATTATTCCTCCTTTCCCTACTCGTTTACACGAAGCTGCAACAACGTTGCATCTTCGACGCAGCATACTCATACTCATACTCCTGCTAGCAAGTGTGTCATAATATACGAATTACATTTTTACACGATGTGCAACTGTTGAATACTAAAATGTATTTAAGTTCAGATTTTTTCTTTTTTTAAAGGTAGGTAAGATACATAAATAAGAGAGATATGTTTTGGCTCCCCTCATTTTACAGCATCATGGCGAACATTACTCGTCCGTTAAATTTAAAATCTGAGGTAGATCGGATAAGGACTTTCGCTAGATGGCGTGTACCGTGTATAGACCCCGTATGTTTATCTAAAGCTGGATTCTACTACACGGGATACCTAGATGCAGTTAAATGTATTTTTTGCGGAATGGAATTATTTTCGTGGGAAAAAGATGACGATCTGTTAACAGAACTCAGAAAATGGTCACCTTCGTGTCGGTATATGAGGGGTTGTGATGTTGGCAATATATTATTATTAGATCTCTATAACACGACTGCTGTTCCAGCACTTCTTAATACTGGGTGTAGTGTGATGCCCGAACCATATTGGAACTAGATAAGTGAAACAGAAGGTAAAAAAGTTCGTGCTTATTTAGTTATCAACAATAACTTTGATATAAAAACCACTGTACGTGATGCTCGTGTGCACTCGATCGTTGAAAATTATTATCATCGAAAGAGAATGATGGTAAAGGCAATAAAACAATCGTTATCTTTACCTGTGACGAACCTGAACGATACAAATCTTTTAGTAAGGAAGAAAAATAAACATAGTAAACTGTTGCCGGACACAATACGCGGTATAATATGCGGTCCATCGAATGCAGGGAAGACTAATGTTATGATTAATTTGTTATTGCAACCAAACGGGTTACGATTTGAGAATGTGTATGTTTACTCAAAATCCTTGCCGCAGAAGAAATATATTGAACTAGAGAAGCTTTTAAAATCCGTGTAAGAAACAAAATGCGAGTTTTACTCTGATCATGAGCACGTAATACCGCCAGGAAAAGCTCTAAGAAATTCCGTTTTTATTCTTGACGATGTAGCAAGCGACAAACAGCAGCACATGAAAGACTACTTTAGTAGAGGTCGACACCATATCGTGGATGTTTTTTACTTTTGTCAAACCTATTTCTGCATTCCCAAACATTTTATTAGAGACAACGCTAATTTCATTATTCTATTTATACAAGATGCAAGAAATCTTCGTCATGTTTACGATGATCACGTCAACACCGATATGAGTTACAACCAGTTCACTGATTTATGTTATCGTTGTTGGTCGCAGTCGAAATTCAGCTTTCTCGTTATCGATACGCATAGCGAAATAAGCAATGGGCGATATCGAAATGGATTCTATATACTTTATGAGATATAAATACCACAGTGTATGCATTAACGAACTCATTTTCGAATTGTTGATTAGAGAACGAACATCACGATGGCATCAAACAACAGAACTAGTAACTTGTATGTAATGCGACCATCATCACGACATGATATTGCCACTAAATCATATGTGGATGAAAAATGTTACTTAATACCAATTACGTAACATCGACATCTGACGGAAATGTAAGTATTTAAGGTAAACGGTTAAAGAACGTCGGCAATCCTAAAAACATGGAAGATGCTTGTAATAAAATTATGTGTTAAAAACCGTTAAAGACAGTATTAATAAAGAAGAAATACAACGTGATATTTTAGATCTTAAAAATGAAATACGTGACATATGTGAACTAGAAGATGATACAGTTCATTTTAAGAACAAAAGGCTGAAAGGAATAGCTCCAGCGATGAATGGAAACGAAGCACTTTTTCTAGACACAATGCGTACGCACACTAACAATGTGCAGAAAAAATTGGAGAAATGAGTTAACGACGTTTCAGCACGCATAGAATATGTTGACTCACTTATACGTGATATTGTGGAAGATCACCTTCCTTCGACTGATAATAACCTCAACATGAACAACAAGAGAATATCGGGTGTAGCAGATCCTGAAGAGGAACAAGATGCAATATCACTTTTATTTTTGGAAAAGCATACAAAAGGTAGGCTACTACAATTGAATGACGGTGGATCGATAGATATGCAAAATAAACGAGTAACAAACATCGGCAAACCTATTCATTCGACGGATGCGATTAATAAAGCATACCTGGAAAAACATTCAGCAGCGCGAGAAGAACTCGAAAAACTGAAGAATGAAATAAGCAATCAACAGAAACTAAACGTTGATGTGGGTGGCACGTTGAGTATGGAAAATAAGCGAATTACTAACGTACATAATCTGTTAAATGAGAAATATGTTGCTAATAAAATCTTTGTAGAACAGTATGCGGCTGCGCGGAGAGAGGTTGACGAGTTAAAACTTGACATATCTAAACTTCAGAAAAATTATCTACCAGTAGAATCTCACGGAGAATTAAATATGAAGGATAAACGAATTACAAATGTTGATTCTCCTATCCACGAGCAAGATGTTGTTAAAAAACAGTATTTAGAAACGTTTGCTACTGTAAAAGAAGAGTTTGAAGTGATGAAAAAGGAACTGCACAATAAACCAGGAAAAGCTCTTTTTCAAATTAACAGTCTACCATCAAATCAGTTACCAATATATATGCTACAAAATTGCCGTCTTATGTATAAGCTTCCCAACACGGGCACACTAACACTGTCAACAGTTTCACGTAGTTCTCTGGTATATGCGATGATTAATCATGAGAACAATCCAATCGAATTAGAAGTAGGTGCACCAATTGCTATAAAAGAAGGTGATGAAATTCAATTCCGCCTAAAAAATCTAGAACAATGGAATACTAACGATCTTTCGCTCCATATACTCTTTGAATATACTATATATGAGTAAAACAATAGACGTTACACTTCAGTTTTAAAAGTGCAGGTGAAGATAATGGTAAAAGTCGTGTAAAGAATAAACTAGCAAAATTAAGAAAAGATGTAAAAAAATATAACTCTCTTAAAGCATATATATGGCTTTAAACCAACTAAAGTTAGAAGAAACATTTAAACCAATAACTGATTCATTAAATAAACTGCAGCAGCTTACAGTTAACTCGAATGGATTAAATGCAAAGAAAAATAGAAAATTAAATAGTTATATAAGAGATGAAGAAGAATCAGAAGAAGAAGCTCTCGACAGAAAGGTTACAACTCCCCTGCAAAATTATCTTAACCCATAATTAAGACACAAAGTTGATAGAATATTTGGGGTTCAAGTAGTTCATTTAGGGAGTAAAAAGTACTGTTTCGCGATAACAATCTCATAACTGAAAATTTTAACTATCCTTTAACCGAAGGTCTCCTTGAATTACTATTTCAGAAAGATCCAGACGCACACTTGTATGATGATAATGATCTGTCAGCTTACAGTCATATATTAAATTACACTAACGTGCACAGGAAACAGTATGACGCAGGCAAGCAAATGAGAGGCACGAAATCGCTCAAAGTTCACAAAATTATCAAGCCATTAGTAGAAGCCATTAGACTTCCTTCCTTCTTTCTTTCTTTCCTAAGAAGAAAGAAACATATATATACATATGGCTACGGTTCTTTTCTTCCTACTCCTTTACGTATCTGTGTTAGTGCGGCGTAAACTCCTAGATTAGCTTGTCTTCCTAAGAGCAGGAAAAAAGAAAGCAAAAGACTATATCTGCAAATTATCTCAAACACGTAAAATATTATAGATTTGAAAACTGGTATTTGGAATTTCCTGTAAAATATAAAGAAACATAAATATATTTTCGGAAAGTCCATTTAGGGGGAACTGAAAAAGGGGGGTGAATTTTAAAAATTAGCATATCTACAGTATATCTCAAACACTTAACATGTTGCAGGTATGAAAAATGGTATTTGGAATCTACATTAAAAATAAGGAAACATGTATTCTTTGGTTTTCGGAAATAACTCCTAACGTGGGGTGGGGTAAAATAATTGAAAAATTAGTTGAATTATTGGTATGATAATGTATGTATATATATTTAAGATGTTACTAACGTGAAAACTGGCATTTGGAATCTCCTTTGAAAATAAAGAAACACGAATTTTTTGGGGGGAAAATCAACTTGGGGCGGGGGTGTTGAGAAAGGAGTTTCATTCCTTTTTATGTGGATACATGTACCGGTATCTCAAAACTGACGATATTACAGTCGTGATAATTGCCATTTGGAAGGCCTTTCTAAATAAGGAAACAAGACTTTTTTGGTTTTCGGAAAATTCACTTAAGGGGTGAGGGTAAAAAGAAGTGAAAATTTTAATTCTTTTTATTTAGAAACCTAGATCTCAAAAACATAAGGTTACACACGTGAAAAGTTGTATTTGGAATCTCATTTAAAATAAAGAAACACGCATTTTTGAAAGGGGGGGAGGGGTTGAATCAACTTAACGGGCTGGGGTGAAAAAGGAGTTGAATTCTTTTATGAGGATACGTATATCTCAAAAAATGAATATGTTACAGGCATGAATCTTCTTTCAAAGTAAAGAAACACGTGTCCTTTTTCTTCGGAAAATCCATTTAATGGGGGTGAATGAATTGAAAAATTAGTTGAATTCTTTGTATGAGGATACTTATACCTCAAAAACTAAAGATGTTAAAGGCGTGGAAATTGGTACTTGGAGTCTCCTTTAATAATAATCTCGCGTTTTGTGTTTTCTTTCGGAAAATCGACGTAAGGGGAGTGGGGTTGAAAATAAGTAAACAGGGAGTTGAAATATGTTTATGAGGATACTTTACCTTAAAAACTGAGCCTGTTACAGACGTGAAAGTTGGTAATTTGAATTTCCTTTCAAAAGAAAGAAATACGTTTTTTTTTGTTTTTGTTTTCGGAAAGTCCACTTAAGGCGGGAGACGGGTGAAAAGAATTCAAGAAGAAGAATAAGCTGAATTATTTTTATGAGTATATATTTATCTCAAAAACAGAAGGTGTTACAGATGTACAAACATGAAAACTAGTATTTGGAATCTCCTTTAAAAGGAATGAAACACGTATTTTTTGTCTTCGGAAACTCCAGGTATGGGGCTCAAAAGAATTGGAAAAGCGGGTGAATTTTTAAAATGAGTACCGGTCTATCTACATTATATGTCAAAAACTTAACATGTTAGAGGCAAAAAACTTGGTATTTGGAAAGTCCTTTAAAAATACAGGAACATGTACCTTTTTGTTTTCGGAGAAGGCACTTAATTGGGTGTGAAAAGAAGTGAAGATTAGTTGAATTATTTTTTATGAGGATACTTATGTCTTAAAAACTGAAAATGTAACAGACGTGAAAATTGGTAATTGGTATCTTCTTTAGAAAGAAAGAAACACGTATTTTTGTTTTCGCAAAATACACTTAGTTTGGGGTGGGGGGAGGACTGATCAAGGGCTTGAATTCTTTTTGTGGGGATACTTATGCATATCTCAAAAACTGAAGATGGTACAGACGTGCGAATAGGTCTTTGGAATCTCCTATAAAATTATAAAAACATGTATTTATTTTTTCGACTTGAGAAGACCATGTCGCACGGTCGTCTAAGCCAGAAAAGATAATACCACAAACATGGTTTACAAATAATTTCTGGGGTAAATGAAACTCAGTTTTTGGGTGAGATTTTATACTTTAGGAATTTTCAGATAATATCTTAGTACAATGATGAGGAACGATTACTTTGATCAAATTACGAAATCCACGCGAGTGAAGCCGCGAGTAATTGCTAGTTGAATCATGTGTATCTACGAGCTTATATTGAATACATTATTTTTAACAGTATTTAAAAATATGACAACAAACTGTATTTCACGGCATCACTTTAATTATAACCCTTATTATAGTAACTTCTTAGAAGTTTTTTTTGCTGGGGTTTTACGTCGCACCGACACAGATAGGTCTTATGGCGACGATGGGATAGGAAAGGCCTAGGAGTTGGAAGGAAGCGACCGTGGCCTTAATTAAGGTACAGCCCCAGCATTTGCCTGGTGTGAAAATGGGAAACCACGGAAAACCATCTTCAGGGCTGCCGATAGTGGGATTCGAACCTACTATCTCCCGGATGCAAGCTCACAGCCGCGCGCCTCTCCGCGCACGGCCAACTCGCTCGGTCTTCTTAGAAGACAAATACAGTACACACAGTAGCGAAACAATAAACATAACTCAGTTAACATCTTTGGAAATAATCCGTGAGTCTCTGCTGTTAGATACAGTTAACCTTTGCTCCCTTCACGTTGAAACTTCTCGTCAATACCACGCAGCTGAGATTCGTAAATGGAGCTTGTCATCTGCGACTTCGGGCGTTGCTTTCGTACGTGACCTGTAATTAATTCACACCAGAGAAACAGCGATGCTTCACCGAATTTCCGATCACTAGAAGTTTTAGATTTCCGGTTTCCATTATATTAGCTCCCAGCATCACTGTAACCCTATCTTTACTTGTTAACTGTTCCTCACAAGTCACAAGTGCCGCATTGCACAGTTTTTTTAATGCTATTTGTTCGGGACGTCGAGTTATAGAGATCTTTTGCCCCTACTTGCACCATGTGATATGAACCTGCGTGTAATTGGAATGGAGGAAGTGTAGTGTGTTGAATGTGAGGAAGGGAAAGTTACGGACGACAAAAACACCCAGTCCCCACGTCAGGAATATTAATCATTTACAGCTAAAAACCCCTGACCCAGCCGGAAATCGAACCCGGGGCCGCCGGGTGACAGGCTGACGCGTTGCCCTCTACACCGCGGGGCCGGACCATTTCACAGTTAATGTTGCACAAAATTCGAGTTACAGAGTATTTTCTGCTTCAAGGGACGAAATGTTTACTCGAGGAATCGAGAAATTCGTGTAACCGAATTTCGAGTAATAAAGAAATAAATGCATGTGAAGAATAGAACAAACGGCCGGGAAATTTAAGTTATTTCGAGATACTGAAAATTCGAAATGGAGGTTCGAGGTATCGAGGTTCGACTATAAAGTGTTTCCGGGCCCTTGTCCATATAACATATTTTCTTCTTCTACGTGTCAGAATTGTGTTGAGTTTAGAAATTACTTCCTATTTTTCTATAGAGCCTCCATTACTTTATTTTACTTGTATATAATTTTCAAGAAGCATGTAAGTCGTTGGAGGAGCGGATGGTGGAGTGGCTGCGTGTGGAGAGCCCGGCCACATTCTCTGTTGCGGGCTGAGGAAGACACGTTCTTCCACGCGAATCGAACACGCCATTGCTGCCTCGCCTAGCCAATCCCAATCTAATTGACAAAATTCTTCAAATTCGTCTACGAAACGTATGACCCTTTCGGAAATTATAATTTTTTATTAGTAATGATAAAGAGGGCACGTCTACCAAGCCGCTCCATGAAACGATCGTTTCCCTTGGACCTACACATCCAATAATAGGTTACACTTACGGAGATGTGAGAAGCCAAACGGTCAAGAGCAGTGCTCTCAACGGCTTGAGTTAAAATTCGGCTGTCAAATGCTGTTCGAAATCTACCAGAAAAATTTCTTTTATATACAATTTTATTCCTAGATCTCTTTGTGAAGCAGCATATGACAGGAGCACTAACTGTATATGGCAGCTGCACTGTAGAAGAACCTGAGTCTGTACCTTGTGGCATGGTAGAATTTTTTCTCACAATGCCGCTACCAAAAAATGCCACAGTAACATTTCCTTACCCATCTTCATCTTGTGAAGGTACTAAGGACAGAATTTCATCATCATCATCATCTGTTTACCCTCCAGGGTCGGCTTTTCCTTTGGAGACAGCGAGCGATCCCACCTCTACCGCCTCAAGGGCAGTGTCCTGGAGCTTCAGACTCTTGGTCGGGGATACAACTGGGGAGAATGACAAGTACCTCGCCCAGGTGGCCTCACCTGCTATGCTGAACAGGGGCCTTGTGGAGGGATGGGAAGATTGGAAGGGATAGGCAAGGAAGAGGGAAGGAAGCGGCCGTGGCCTTATGTTAGGTACCATCCCGGCATTCGCCTGGAGGAGAAGTGGGAAACCACGGAAAACCACTTCCAGGATGGCTGAGGTGGGAATCGAACCCACCTCTACTCAGTTGACCTCCCGAGGCTGAGTGGACCCCGTTCCAGCCCTCATACCACTTTTCAAATTTCGTGGCAGAGCCGGGAATCGAACCCGGGCCATCGGGGGTGGCAGCTAATCACGCTAACCACTACACCACAGAGGCGGACAGGACAGAATTTACCAAGTATATTTTCATTATGTTGTGATGGTCTGTTCTCAGGAAATTTCATTGACATTATAAGCTCACTAACATCACTCCTCGACATAGTCTCAACCAATAACAGCGTAATACATGGACACGGTATCTCCGTCCCATAGATAACACAAAGAAAAATTACTAATTACTAAACCCAAGGATCACTTCCAAGACCTGTCCTCGTGATCATCGACAACTTTTCTAACAGCATTCATGACCTTCCCAGACCTATAGCTGTGGTCACTGACGACGCTTCTAGGACCATGGATCAGCTTCCCAGACCTATGTTCGTAGTAAAGAATAACTTCCAAGACTTTTTTTTACAAGTTATGTACCTTACGTCGCACCGACAGAGATTAGGTCTTATGACCACGATGGGACATGAAAGGGCTAGGAGAGGGATGGAAGCGGCCGTGGCCTTAATTAAGGTAGAACTCCAACATTTGCGTGGTGTGGAAATGGGAAACCACGGAAAACCATTTTCAGTGGGGATCGAACCCACTATCTCCCGGATGAAAGCCCACTGCTGCGTGCCCTTAACCACACGGCCAACTCGTCCGGTGGTCTCGATTTTAATAATGGTTTCGTTGAGTAAACACTTCAATCATAGGGGATCGGCATTAGCGTATACGATGTGTCCCTGTGTCACAGGAGCTAATCAGACGTCTCGGCCGGGAATCGAACCCGAGACCCTGTGTTAGTTGAACTGGACTATTGTCCGGCATGGACTGAGGCCGACAGAGGGACCTCGCTATTTTACACAGAATGTAGCAAGGTCAGCAGATAAGAGTTCTTGCCAGATCACAAAGCAGAATGCCGACACATACCTCGCGCCATGACCTTGATCGGAATGTTCGGCCCGTTACTGCGCTGTTGAACAAAATCCGCGATAACGCACAGTTCCTGACAATTTGATCTTCGGACTTGCTGCCTGATTTGTTAGAAGTCATGGCTTGGAGAGAGGTTACTATGCCACGGACATACCACACACTCAGCTAGTAAATTCCACAAATTTGGTATTGATCTCTTCCTGACCCCGAAGAGCGTAATTGACCAAATTAGAGCAGTAATGTTCTACATCTATGAATGTCATCTCCTCAAACATTGTGCATATTATCGTGAAAAAAAAAAGACATTTAAAGTATTCTGTTTCTTATTTCCCTGGGTATTATTTTTTACAATTGCTAAGCAAGAAAGCTTGATTTTTGCGCTACTATTCATATCAGGATAATAGATGAGGGACCTCCAGTGCTACTACGAATCCGAACCACAAGAACGGAATTATTCATTTTAAAAGCCCCACTTGCATTGGCCGGGATTTTAAAGGCCGTCGGGTTGGTGAGAAGCTAGTGACTATGTCACTCGGCTATCACGCTCCCCTTTTCAGTTGCTATAGGTCAACTGAAGCTCCACATGCCTGCTAAGACGACCGCTGCCCAGTCAGATGGCGTGCCACTCTCATATTGCATAGCTCACAAGGCTGAGTGATCTCAGTGCTGGCAGGCACGCTTTCCCTACACTACGGGACTAATTTTGTGATCAAATTCTCTTAAATGAGAGTTGATTTTGCCATAATTCGAATCTGTAATCTCTACTAAGGTGTGCCAGCAGGTAACGAGCCTTGGAGGACTTTGGCCTACCACGTGACCGCTACTCAACCCGAAGGCCTGCAGATTACGAGGTGTCGTGTGGTCAGCACGGAGAATCATATCTGCCGTTATTCTTGGCTTTCTAGAACTGGACCGCCATCTTACCGTCAGGTAGCTTCTAATCACGTAGGCTAAGTGGACATTGAACCAGCCCTCAGATCCAAGTAAAAATCCCTGACCTGGCCGGGAATCGAACCCGGGACTTCCAGGCGAGAGGCTGGCACGCTACCCCCAACACCAAGGGGCCGGCATTACTACTACTACTACTACTACTAATAATAATAATAATAATAATAATGTCCGGTTCTGTGGCCCGCCTCTGTGGTTTAGTGGTTAGTGTGATTAGCTGCCACTCCCGGAGGCCCGGGTTCGATTCCCGGTTTTGCCACGAAATTTGAAAAGTGGTACGAGGGCTGGAACGGGGTCCACTCAGCCTCGGGAGGTCAACTGAGTAGAGGTGGGTTCGATTCCCACCTCAGCCATCTTGGAAGTGGTTTTCCGCGGTTTTCCACTTCTCCTCCAGGCAAATGCTGGGATGGTACCTAACTTAAGGCCACGGCCGCTTCCTTCCCTCTTTCTTGTGCATCCCTTATACTGCAATCTTCCCATGGCCTCACAAAGCCCCTGTTCAGCATAGCAGGTGAGGCCGCCTGGACGAGGTACTGGCCATCCTCCCCAGCTGTTTCCTCCCATCCAATGTCTCACACTCCAGGACACTGCCCTTGAGGCGGTAGAGGTGGGATCCCTCGCTGAGTCCGAGGGAGAAACCATCCTTGGACGGTAAACAAATCTATATATATATAAAATAACTTGTCCTGACTGACTGACTGACTGACTGACTGACTGACTGACTGACTGACTGACTGACTGACTGACTGACTGACTGACTGACTGACTGACTGACTGACTGACTGACTGACTGATCATCGCCGAGCTAAAACTACTGGACATAAAGAAATGGAACTTTCGGGATACATTCATATTAAGATGTAGGTGCTCGCTAAGAGAGGATTTTTGGATATTGCGTCGCTAAGGGGGTGAAAAAGCGGGGGGTGGGTGAAATTTTAAAATTAGTGTATCTATCTATATATCTAAACTTTAAAAGTTTACAGGTGTAAAAATTGGTATTTAGAATCTTCTTTAAAAATAAGGAAACACCTATTTTTTTGTTTTCGGAAAATACCAGTAGGAGGGGTGAAAAAGGGTGAAAAATGGGTTGAATGTCCTTAATCAAGATACCGGTACTTATATCTCAGAAACTGAAGATATTACAGACCTGAAAATTGGTACTTTTGATCTCTTTGAAAATAGAAACACGTATTTTTTTTGTTTTTGGAAAATCCAATTAATGGGAGGGTGAAAAGGGGGTGAAATTTTAAAATAAGTGTATCTATATCTCAAAGCTTTGAAAGTTTACAGCTGTAAAAATTGGTATTTAGAATCTTCTTTAAAAATAAAGAAACACGTATTTTTTGTTTTCGGAAAATCCCAATAGTAGAGGTGAAAAGGGGTGAAAAAGGGGTTGAATGCCTTTAATGAGGATACTTATATTTCAGAAACTGAAGATATTACAGATCTGAAAATTAGTGTTTGGGATCTCCTTTAAAAATAAAGAAACCCGTATTTTTTGTTTTTGAAAAATCTAATTAATGGGGTGAATTTTTAGAAAGACAATATCTACAGCATATCTCAGAAACGTAAAATGTTACAGACGTAAAAATTGGTATTTGGAATCTCCTGTAAAAGTAAAGAAACATAGGTGATTTGTTTTTGGAAACTCCACTAAAGGAAACTGAAAAGGAGGTAAAATTTTAAAATGAGCAATTATACAGTATATCTCAAAAACTTAACATGTTACCGAAGTGAACAAATTTTTTTTTATCTCTGTTGAAAATAAAGAAACATGTATTTTTTGTTTTCTGAAAAACCACTTGGGTGGAGGGGTGAAAGTGACTGAAAATGGGGTTGAATTATTTTAATTAGGATACTGATATCTCAAAAGGTGAAGATGTTACAGACGTGAAATTTGGTATTTGGAATTTCCTTTAAAAATAAAGGAATGCGTATATTTTTCGGAAATCCACCTAGAGGGAGGCGGGAAATTGAAAAATTAGTTGAATTATTTGTATGAGGGTACTATTATCTAAAAACGAAAGATTATGCAGACGGGAAAATTGGTATTTGGAATCTGCTTTAAAATTAAACAAACACGTATTCTCGGAAAATCCAATGAAGGGGGGGGGTGAAAAATTGAAAAATTAATTGAATTAATTGTATGAGGATACTTACATCTCATAAAAACTAAAGGTGTTACAGACGTAAATGATATTTGGATTTCCTTTAAAAACAAAGAAAGAAAGAAAGCGTTTTTGGGCGGGGGTGAAAAGTAGTTCAATTCCTTTTATATGGACACATATCTCAAAAAATGAAGATGTTAGAGTCGTGATAATTGGTATTTAGAAGATCCTTTACTTTTAAAGAGACAAGTATTTTAACGGGAAATTCACTTAAGGGCGGAGGGAGTGTGAAAGGAAATGAAAAAACTTAATTATTTTTATGGGGATACTTATATCTCAGAACTAAAGGTAACAGGCGTGAACATTGGTATTTGGAATCTCCTTTAAACATAAGGAAACAGGCCTTCTTTTTTTCGGGGAGGGGGGGGGGGTAAATCAAATTAACGGCAGTGGGGTGAAAAAGGATTTGAGGCCAATTGATTTTACTATTCATAATGTACTTATTCTGATCATAACTGATCATTTTTAATCTTTTCTGGGTTCGTTTTCAAGAACAATCTTTCCTTTTGGAGTACATAAAGTTAGATTGCAGTAGATTCTCCTGGCATATAAATAAAAATTAAACACATTTGAAATAAACGATATGAATGTTATTGACCGTGCAATTGTTCACCTCTATAATAAGGTCAATAATTCATGGAAGTATATCATTCGTGTCGCCAGAAATCTCGCGCATTTGCCTACGCGCGACGATGGTGCTGGTCACATTGTCAGCAATGACAATGGCAGAGGATGTTATTTACCGCCAAGTAGCGGTCTTGTATCTTGCCGTGGGTTTCAGACCATCAATAATAATAATAATAATAATAATAATAATAATAATAATAATAATAATAATAATAATAATAATAATAATAATAATAATAATAATAATAATAATAATAACAATAATAATAATAGTAATAATAGTAATAATAATAATAATAATAATAATAATAATAATAATAATAATAATAATAATAATAATAATAATAATAATGATCGATGGTGACAGCGTAACGATGACGTTGGGGATATTTGCAGTGACTGGCTCGGAGGATGACTGTGTGTCACACGCTTCTTCACTACATTCTACAGATTGTAGTGCCATTTTTAGTTGGAAAAAGGTCATGAAAAAATGAAAAAATGAATTATCGTGTGGCTTCCGAAAGGCCTGGTGCAGGTCTTTTGATTTGACTCCCGTAGGCGACCTGCGCGTCGTAATGAGGATGAAATGATGATGAAGACGGCACATACACCCATTCCCCGTGCCGGGGGAATTAACCAATTACGGTAAAAATTCCCGACCCCGGACCAAAACCCAGCGCGCTAACCATTTAGCCATGGAGCCGGACATGAAATCAATAAATGTAAATAAATTGCAAAAAAGTGACCTATAAAAAAAACTAAAATATCCCCCAAAAAGCTGAAAACTGGTAAAATGGACGTAAAACTGATTTAAGTTTTAATTACATATTTAATATGCCTTTCCTGGCGAGATGTAGTGTTTACAGTGCACTGTGTCTTCTGGTTCGGGCTAGAATAAATTTGTTACATTCATTGACCTGTGTCAGTCTCATCCTTGGCTTTGACAATATGAAAGTGACCGAGGTATGAGCGATGCTAGTAATACCATTCCTTATGCAACCAGTCCTTATTCTGAATGGTGTGAAAATGTCGGTCATGGTGTCGTTTAATGCATGCATTTCAGTGGGCTTCGCAGACTGGTATATAATAGCAACTTCTGGTTCGGCGAGGAAAGCAACGGGAAACCACCTCACTTCTCATTTTCTCTAGCATGCCTCTTCAGTGTCGCCTAGGCTATCTATGACAGCCGTTGGCGGAGCTGTGGAGGATCAAACCAGCCTTTCGGCTGAATACCCAGCATACATATTTAAGGAAGGAATATAATGTTTTTAAAAATGCGAAATTCTGGCAGTATGCAACATACAGAGCAAGAATATATGAGTGAAATACTTCTTTTTTTCATACATTATATATTTTAGACTACATCAATAAAAATGAAATTCCGTGTTTGTTAAAAAGTACCCTACTTGCAGAATTTATAATAAAATAATTTTGCCACCCGCAATGACATCCTGGAGAAAGAAATTCAAATGAGCATAACTGCAATCGTATTTGGCTTAACTACATTATGGTTACAGTAATTGGAATTCAGTTGGCTTTGCATTATATCACTATAGTCATATCCTGGTTCTTAGGTCGGTCTTCGCACACTTCTCTCCACATCATTAACGGATCTTAAGAGTTCATACTTTAATCAAGTGAGAGCTTCTTCTTCAAAAACAATCACATCAACATCTTCTCCTTTCAGTATTTCACATAATTTGATAGCCTGCGTTTATTAAAGCACTAGTTTGATTTTTCATTTCATTTCATTTTCATTTGATTTTCTCTCCTTTCGTATATGGTTCAGATATACCTAGGTATGCATTTACTAGAGAAAGATGTTTAAGAGGCGAAGGATGAACTACTGATGATTCGAATTTAGAATGAGGAGTAAAAATGCACTGGAAAGAAGGCGAGGCTCAAAAACAGCCGTTAAGAACTAAAAACGGACGAATAAGGAAAAAAACTGCCGAATAGGGCAAAAAAGACAAATAAAAACCCACCATTTTCCGGCCTACAATGACCCAGAAAGAACATATTGAACCCATAATTCTACGATGAGAAAAAAATAATAATTCCAAATATTTATTTCAGCTACAAACAACTTTGTGAGAGTAGCCATGTTTTTATTTCGAGAGCCTATCTGTCGCGTGGGAACGAACTCTCCGTGACCAGCGGGCCGCGGGCTCGTGAAATGCCGGGATACTTCGGTTGACCTCGAGTATTGAATAATTTGTCAATTTCGAAAAATCCTTCATAACGAGAGATTTTGGCGAATTGGTAAATCTAGGAATAAAGGATCTAAATTATTTATAAACCGTATGTGAAGTTAGAATCCCCAGAGTAAACATAAATGCAGTTAAGCCTGGAGAAAAGTTTGCCTCCTGCTCGCGGACCGGCGACACGTGGCGAGGTCATTTCCTGAAGAAAATGCCGCGAAACTTCAGGGCAGAAATAATTCATACGCCCGTTGCAATTATGGGAAAAATATAAAATTAGCAACATAATTAATTATAAATCTGTCCGAATGAATGGAATAAATTTCAAGAAAATTGGTCCAGTGGATGTGGAATTAGCAGATTGCATAACCGACCCTCGTGGAGAGGGTGGCGTCCCTCCCAGAGGGTATAAAAGAAACCTCCCTCCGCCTATTTTACACATTCTGTCTGATGGTCTGAATGGCAGGGCCCACGTCACTCATCTGCAAGAAAGTGCGGGGTTTTGTTCTCAAAGTAACTTGTTACATATTCATGTCAATGGTTCAAGTACAATATTAAGTGGAAGGTGATAGAAATTTTCCTGAACTGCCACCGATGAAAACTGGGAAGTTTTAGAGATTTGGTTAAAATACGTAGCTGAGTTTCTCTCTGCATTAATATTGTGCGCGTTTGATATTTGTAAAAGGGAAGTCTGGAGATTAGCAGTGAGGTCTGATTTTCTTATCTGTTTGTAACACCTGGCCGGCAGTAGCGTGAACTAAAGCAGGGTCCTGAAAAAAAACTGTGGCAGTCGCAATATTTTTATCAATGTTTTTAGTTAGAATTTGTTCGTCCCAATAAATTTTCAGTGCGTGCGTCGAATTTATATTTAATCATGATCAGGCGAATGTATTACATTTCTGGTCGTCGTGTGAAACTCTTTAGGGCTGTAAAATTCACGCCGAGAAAGTACAAAATGCGAAGTTTAAATAATGTGTTAATATTCTTTGAGATATTGTTCAAATTGAGTAAAATTAGGAAGGTGATAACGATCATGTAGTCGTGGTGAATGTTTTAATTTCGAATATCGTATGAGTTCAGAAAATATTTGTCGAAATAATAATAAATATAATAATAATAATAATAATAATAATAATAATAATAATAATAATAATAATAATAATAATAATATTTACCGCGAGATAAAAATTTTCTATTTTAAAAGTGTATTTAACAGTTATGTTCAGTAAGATTTGTGTTGCCTCGAAATCCAGTGAAGTCTGATAAAGTTATGTTTTTTCGTGGGAAGGTAATTTTGTGACGTCGTGTATGTCGGTGATATGTGAAATCACGGTGTGTTGTTGTAATCCTTAGGTCCGAAAGTTGTAGTAAAATTAAATGAAAAAGGATTTTTATAAAAGTTGTTTATCACGAGAGGATTGAGGTTTGAAAAGTCTTGAAACAGAAGAAATGGATTGTGCCGGAATGATATGTTGAGATAAGAGTTGTATAGATGTTGAAGGCAGAAGAAGCCTGTATTTCATGTGTAAAGCCGCCGTGAGAGGCTATGAGGATGTTTTTGAGACAGGCTATATTTGCTGCTGGTGAAGAATTTTTGAGACAGGCTGTATATTAAAGGTGATATTTCTGAGGCAGGTTGTAGTACATTTCGCTTACAATCCGGAACAGCTGACTGAATTGAAGGTTGGTTCCAAAGGAGTGCCCTCTGGCGCACATTATGATTTCAAGTTAAGATCGCCAGTGAAAAACAATTTCTGTTGAAGACTGTACCTCGCAAGTGACGAGTTTACGTAAAGTCAGCATAATGAATATTATATTATACGACCTCAAGTGTAGAAGAGCATTCTAAATACACGGTTGATGTTATTTGACTGTTATAACGAATTTCCAGTCAGTAAATTTCATATATTACGAGACGATAATTTATCATTAAATCGGAAGCATAGTGGGATGAGATATTGGACGTTATTAAAGCGATAGTTTGGCTGCGTAGGTTCATTGAATTTTGCTTCACTGGATGATTTATGGATATGGATATTTGGAATAGTGAGATGGTAGGCGAAGTGTGGGCCTCACCCTAGAGTTACCGTGTGGATTTTTGCGATGGTGATGATTACTGTTTTGGCGATATTCACGTAATGTTAGACGTGTGTTGAAATTCATTATCATTTTTCCAAACTTCATTGCGCATGTCGAGATCGTGTTTGAGTTGTGGATTGCTTGCCACGCGTTATTTATTTTCAATTTCACGTTTTATTAACAAGATAGGAACTTAGTTGCATTTCCCGATTTGCGTTCACTCTGTCGCAAGATTTGTTTCATTGTGTGCTGTTAGTTCGACAAGGTTTACAGCTAAAATATCTAAGAGGGTGTTTGAAGTTACGATTTCGCCTGACATTCTAGAGGAAGCGTAGACAACTCAGTTTCCGCTCGACAATAGATTTAGGACGTCACATGTTATCGTAGGAGTATACTGATGATGAGACGTCCTAGTTCACGATCAACGATAGGTGTAGGAAGGTGTGTGTATGTACATAGAGGTTAGTGTTACGGTGTGTATACATTAGGTAGGCCCGACGATAGGTTTAGCGTGTCGGCTGTATATACACAAGTTTTAGATTAAGTGTTTTTGCGAAGTGACTTGAGCGATGGTAGTGTTTGCAGTAGTGTATGCAATGCGAAGCGTGTTAGTTAAGTAATATTGATGTCATGTTTTGTGCACAGCCCTTACCAGCTGGAAGGTGTTTACATAAGATTATGGAACCACTAGTGGCATGAGCGTGAGGGTTGTCCAATATTGGGTACTGAGCTAACAGTGATTGAATATTTATTGCAGTGTGCCACGCGTGTTTGAGTTCATTGAACTTCAGTATTTTATTTTTGTTACAGACTTAATTGTTTTGTCGTTCTGACGTCCGAGTGCTTTTCTAGTGCGCGTGTTGACACACAGCTCATTTATCTGAGACTTGAGTTACGAATGCGGGTTCGATTCGTCATTTCATTTCGTTCTTTCGTTTTATAATAAGTAGTTGAGTGTGGTCGATTAATAACTTTGTAGGTAGTTTGTTGGGACAAGCAATAAGTAGATGTATCTCTGATGGCAGTCGTTGCTGTAAAGGAAAGAATTCCTATATTTTTATTTTATTTTACCATGTGGACTTGTAATTTTATTAAATTTAACGTAACTGTTTATAACCTGAACATTGGTTTTATAATAATATTTTCCAAGTGATTTACCACTTTTTATTTAACTTCAGTGTTTGGCATTTCTTCTAAATGCGTGATGAATAAGTTTTTCCTGCATTTCGCAGTTTTGTTCCTTCAGAACGACGTAACGTAAGATCCTCTCGGATCGTGTTGTTGTTGGTTCCTTCTGAACAGCTGTTTGGGTGATGCACGTTTCAGCATCGGGATTAGTCTGTAACTTAAGGGTGTCACGAGATGACAATACATGGTGGAATGTTATTTTCAATTATAAATGCTGATGTTAACTTGTAGTGAACAACATGCTTTCCAAAAGTATTTTGCAACCTATCCAAAGCAACTGATAGTCAATTTGTTTCGATTGAGGGTCCATTCGGCGGGTATTCCCATATCCGGCAGGGTATTTGAGTTGTGGTTAAACTTAATTAAGGGTAAATCTGGAATTCTATTTGTTGAAGGTCAGATTTTCCACGGATCGTGTGGGTTAATCCTCAGTTATCGTTTGGATCAATAGGAGCCCGATTTTCAGGTTACTTTTCATTTTTCTAGTTTTCGCTGTCCACTAATCTGTGATATTTCTACTTTTCTCCGAAGAAAATTCTTCGATACTGTAATCATTGAAACTAACGCCATGCAATGTGACTGCGTTTGAAACATTAAGTAATTAAATTTTTTCTTGATTAAGGATTTTATATAAATGATTTCTTGTGCAGTTAATTGATTCAATAAAAGTTAGTAAGCACATATTTGCTCCTCATTTCAAGTAGTTAGGCTCTCTTCTGAACTCCATCGTTTGGTTTAGATCGTGACCGAAATATTCCCGCTGCGACCCCAAGATTTAAGAGTTCGATATTGCTCTACTGCAGCAGCTGTGGCCGACCAACGATGGAATGGTAAGTTCAAGGGTTCAATATATTATCAAACATCAAAAAAAAAGTTCGTAGAAGGAAACCATCATTTAATTATCGATTGCAAATGTTGAAAATATTTAAGCTCTTTATGCTTTTTTAAATTGTGAAATTACCAGCGTTTCGCCTCATTGTAGCAGTGGGCTCATCAGTTGGATTGCTACGCCTTTCCATTGCGCCGTTGAGACTCCACTGCAAGTCTCCTATGTAGGACAATGCACTAAGGGAAGCATGTGCCTCCACTTATATAAATGCCTGTCTTTGGCCCTTAAACAAAAACAACATATATTATGTTGGGTCTCTTCTTCGGACACACGCGGAAAAAAATGATTTTTTCCTCAACTTCCGACCCCTAGCCATAAATAATTGATGTAATATTTACTCCTTACAATAACTTATGCCCTTCTTACTTGCACTTATTTGTGAGGAATTCTCCCGTGAACACGAGATTTCCTCATTTATGGGTGGTGCTACAAAAATGTCCCAATATTCCATTTCTTTTAACGATTAATTTGCAAGAAATAAATACAATAATAGTAATAATAAAATAGTGTAATATAATTTACTTCCCTATAAGTCTAGTTTTACGGTTTTTGAGATGCCAAGGTGCCGGAATATTTTCCGCCGAGCTGAGCGGAAATTGAAGCTACCAACTTGGGCTAACACTCCTCCTTACTCCATGAGTAATATGTTGTTGTTCCAAAATTGCCAATTGTACCTGTTATATCGTTATTTGTTGATTTTTGAAATTCTAAAGAAATATAACCTTTGTTAAAGTTTTAAATTAATTTTGAGACTGTAGTTAGACTCAGTCAAGCCCGCACCTTCTTTAACCTCTTTCTGCTCCACGGGTATCCCCGTAACAATTTGCATGAAAGTGTTCGTTCATTGTGATACTGTACAAAACATTTGATTTTTAGTGAACCAAACACTTCTCGCACTTCAGTGGTGAACAACAACTTCACACGTTTGTTTCTGTCCGATAGTACCCAAAGCACTTCTCACGTTTCGTGGTTATCTTCTAGCGACAAATTCAGCACCCCGTCTGCTTGCCTTGTTTTATGATGATAGACTATGGTTTGTTTGATCACGCCTGGAGTCTGCGTTCTCCGGACTAGTAGGACGACATCTTTTCTTTGCTGTAGTCCCCTGTCTTCTTTCTAGAAGGAAGTTGCAACTCGTCTGCGGAAAGTCCGGGAGGTCTAATTGTCCTTTTTTTTAGTCTATGCAACAACCGCGCATTTCGTTCGCACACATCAATGCAGTGAGCTGCTAGTGGAACATGCCATTCCTTTCCACGAATGGAAATTCTGTAGAGGCTTACATTCTGGTTACCTCTGTCCATTCCTCCCCTTCTAGAATGGTAATCATGGAACAGATGTGGTTGTTTCAAAGATATTCTCTTTCTGAGAAAATCCAGTTAGAGTGTGAAGTGGTGTAAAAGGTGATACGGTACATTCGAAGCAATGGTCACAACATTGTTGTCATTCCATCTCACAGCTACATTTATTCTGAGTCTAGGGAACGTTTCCATTTCATCTTCGTTAATATTTTGGAGGTACGATTTCCCTTCATATTCCAGTAGCTCGGGGTGGGGTGCCACTGTAGACAGAACATATCTGTAGTGTAACACAACTGCTGGCCCCAATCCCAGCTCTTTACAAACTACAGGAATTTGAGATTTTTTTCTTGCCATGGGACCATCCAAATGACATGGCTAGTTCTTGTCACACCAACAAATAGCGCCATTTTTGGCCTAAAACAAATTTTTTATACCCATATCTGCAGAGAAGGGGCACCATAGCCTCATCTACGCTATGAAATTCTTGATGAGGGGCATATTTACGAAATGTCTTGTTTTGCAAATCAAAGAATGATCGGGCTTGGGCAAATCGATCTGACCTGTCTGAGTTCTCAATGGCACACCAACACAAATTTCAAAATATGAATTCAAGACTGTCTCTAGACATGACATTAGCAACAAGCTCGTTATGGGTATCACGACTATCCTCCCAATATATTCTTCTCCTTGGTAGTACAAAGTCCACGCTAAGAAGAGGGATGCTATTTCAGCTTCTGTAACATCACCAGTCCTTTGATTTTTCATGCCACGCAGTGGTTCCTTTGGCAAAACTTGAGGTCAGTAATCGGTTCATCAAATAAATTCAGGAATATATTCACCGGATATAAGTAAATTACTTGCAACCGAAGCCATACCTCTCCATTGAACATTAGTCATGGCTGTCCAGCTGTATTGTTCTTCAGGGAGATCTTCCGACTGAGTTGTAGCAGGGGCGTATTCTCCTTGAATGCAAGGCATTCACTGCATGCGTTATGATAACACAAGGAACTGTCTGATGTACGATTTTAGGTTGTTTTAAGTCAAATATTAACGATTTCATCTCTCAGAAGTTCAAAAGGTCCGCGCAACTGTACTAGTTCCGTTGCTTGACTACGTGTGATACTGGTGTAGTCTCGTCGTCTACTCCTCTCTAGGAAGAAAGAGACAGCATGGCGAGAACCCAACGTGACGAAACTGACCAATGCCACTGAGGTGACTTTCCTCCAGTGCTTCAGTTGTGGCTAACTAGTGAGTTAATTCATTGTGTGTTTGGCTGATTAGTGAGTTCATTCTGTGTGTGCTGTTCCTGTGCTATTCGTCGTTTTCGGTCTTGTATTATATTTTGCGCTTATTGTGGTATTAATGATGGATGAGTCTAAAACGGATATAATTGTAAATCAGTTTACTGGCCGTTCGTTTGATGAAAAGATTCAAATAGTTCAAGCCGTGAGACCTCTACCTTCCCTCGTATATTTCTTCTTTACCGGGCGAGTTGGCCGTGCGTGTAGAGGCGCGGCTGTGAGCTTGCATCCGGGAGATAGTAGGTTCGAATCCCACTATCGGCAGCCCTGAAGATAGTTTTCCGTGGTTTCCCATTTTCACACCAGGCAAATGCTGGGGCTGTACCTTAATTAAGGCCACGGCCGCTTCCTTCCTACTCCTAGGCCTTTCCTATCCCATCGTCGCCAGGGTTGGCTTTTCCCTCGGCTTTTCGGACTCAGCGAGGGATCCCACCTGTATCGCCTCAAGGGCAGTGTCCTGGAGCTTCAGACTCTGCGTCGGGGACAAAACTGGGGAGGATGACCAGTACCTCGCCCAGGCGGCCTCACCTGCTATGCTGAACAGGGGCCTTGCGGGGGATGGGAATATTGGAAGGGATAGACAAGGAAGAGGGAAGGAAGCGGCCGTGGCCTGAAGTTAGGTACCATCCCGGCATTTGCCTGGAGAAGTGGGAAACCACGGAAAACCACTTCCAGGATGGCCGAGGTGGGAATCGAACCCACCTCTACTCAGTTGATCTCCCGAGGCTGAATGAACCCCGTTCCAGCCCTCGTACCACTTTTCAAATTTCGTGGCAGAGCCGGGAATCGAACCCGGACCTCCGGGGGTGGCAGCTAATCACACTAACCACTACACCACAGAGGCGGACTCTCGTAAATTTAAAAATAGAAAACAAGAATTGTGTACGCACGTTCAATCCAGGAACTTACAGTAAAACTGTTTGGCTCGAGTTCACTTACATGTAATTAGGGTGAGTAGAATTGAAATTTACTTAATACATTGTGTTAACTGCATGGTTACTAGTTGCATGCCTCAGTGGAGATTCCAGGATACGCCACTGAATTGTAGTACCTTACTTCTCACTTCATGTCCGCTTCTTGTACATTCGTTTACCTGTTCATCTGCACCTTCATCTTCATCTTCAGTATTCTTATTATTTGAACTTCTGAACGAAACTGAGATCCGAAATGATTTGACACATGCAGTCAGATGGTAGCACGGCAACAAACATCTCAGTTTTGCTAAAATCATCATAACCTTCCTCCAAAGCATTCACTATCTTATTAAGAGTTATAAACTCAAAAAAAAAAAAAACGAATGTTATTGTAGGCATTTTTATAAGATACTAATATTCTCAATGGCTTGGAACCAACAAAACAAAACCATTAGGTGATATTCCAAGAGAACATAAGGCATGAGAAATGGATCAGTGAGGTACATGTAGCAATAATCTTTGAATGCGTCAGCACACGCTGTCTTCCATGATTATAATAAGGGTTTAGTTTATAGACACATACCACATCCATACACCCACTGCGGAAAACTAAGTCGATACATTTCCCTCCAATACTGCGGCATTGTTATACAGAATAAATTAGAGCCATCAGCAGTGATTGACAAACAATAATGAGCATCAGGTGTCCTCAGAGCTCGATCCATCCCAAACGTGGAATACTGGAGTCACAGGCTACAGTTTCTATGGTGCAAATGGTGCCCTGATAAAAGGACGGTAGGCATATTTGGGGTACGGAGGTTCGTTGGTGGGAGAGGGGTGGGGGGCAAATTCCGTCCCTGTACATAATTTCATCCCCGGCCCCGTGGTGTAGTGGTAGCGTGCCTGCCTCTTACTCGGAGGCTCCGGGTTCGATGCCCGCCCAGGTCAGGGATTTTTACCTGGACCTGAGAGCTGGTTTTAGGTCTACTCAGCCTACGTGATTAGAACTGAGGAGCTATCTGACGGTGATATAGCGGCCCCGGTCTAGACAGTCAAGAATAACGGCCGAGAGTATTCATCGTGCTGACCATACGACACCTCGTAATCTTCAGGCCTTCGGGCTGAACAGTGGTCGCTTGGTAGACCAAGGCCCTTCAAGGGCTGTAGTGCCATGTGGGTTATTACACTCCGATTTCGTCGGGTGGTTAAGGCCAGATATCGGTCCTGCTGTGGGGTGGTTGCACTTGGTCGACCCGGTACTGGCCTACGACTAACATCTCCTGTGTCTCGAAATCTTCTACAAAGCCTGGAAATGACACTTTGTGGCAAATTCAAGGATACGGTGACTTCGGTCTGTGTCTGGCCTGCTTCCAGGCGGCCGAGTATTCTACCCTGCAAAACGGGGTCCAAATGGCGTAGTCGTGCCGTTAAGTTGTCACGTTCACCACGAGGCTACACTCCGCACACTACAACAGGGCAAAGACGACTGAGGAAATATGGGGCGCAGGCACTGGCTGTGTTTACCTTGCGGTTACGCCGCTAGTCAATGCAGGGAACACTCCTTTCCTGTACAGAGCGAACACGTAAGGTTGGTAGGTGCATATGTCCCAAGGACCAAGGGAAATGTTTGCATTCCCGAAGGGAAGGGGCGGGCCACCTAGAAGGTTACGCCTTCTCTCTGGCCAGGAGATTTGGCGGGTTTGGAGGATTTAATGGAGTTGGAAAAGGGGGATGGAGATTTGCTTTGGTGAATGAGTTGGGAGGGGGTCCCGACCTCTTGGCTAAGTTTTTTATTCATCTTTTCAGTTATACAGTTTGGATACAATTTACATATTAGGTGTTTTTACAATGTGATTTTTCGGTGTTACAACAATAATCGTTTCATGTTTTCTTCTTGTTGTTGGATTATTTGTGATCTCAAACAATGTAAGTTTTTATTTTTAGAATATATCCCTTACCCCGTTTTTAACTTTATTGGGGGGTTATTAGGATATTTACAATAGTAGTTACATGTTATTTAGATAATTTGCAGTGTTTACAGTTAATTGCGAATGATTTTACAATTATTACAGTTTTTGCCGTTGGTTCCCAAATTATTTACATTGTTGCGGTTGGTTACAAAATTATTTACATTGTTTATAGTTGTTATAGAGTATTTACATGGTGCCGTGCGATTTGCAGTCTATTTCCTGTTGCCCTGATTACTCTAACTTATGCTTAACTTCTGGACACTAGCGTAAGTACCGTTTTTAAATATGGCCGCTGCAGCGCTTCGATCGTCGGTTAGACCATGCGTGCTCAGTACATACTACATCTGTAGGCTAGCCACAAACGCCATTACGGGAGCAATCACCCGTATTTGCGTTTGTCTATGCGTAGTGAAAATGCCTCTAACAATTAACGGTCCCACCGAGTGTGAAGTACGCGCTGTGATTCGATTTTTAAATGGAAAAGGCGTGAAAGCTGTTGAAATTTATCGACAGATTAGTGAAGTGCATGGAGAACACAAGGAATGGTAAGAGAATGGGTTAGAGTGTTTAAAGAAGGCCGTGCTAATGTCCACGACGAGAAGCGTAGTGGGCGACCGTCTGTCAGTACTGAAAACTTGGTGCAAAAAGTTGATGCACAGGTTCGAGAAAACATTTGCTTAAAGATTTCGTCATTAAGTTATGAGTTCCCTGAAATTTCAAGGAGTGTACTTTATGAAATTGTGTCAGGATGCTTAGATAATCGGAAGTTGTGCTCACGCAATCCAAAACAAACGGCTTGTCAGGCTCACAAGGGGGATTCTTTTGCTTCATGACAATGTGCGATCTCACACGGCTAATCGAACCCGAGACCTCATCGCTTCATTCGGTTGGCGACAATTTGATAATCGTCCGCATAGTCGTGACCTAGTGTCTAGTGACTACCACTTGTTCCTGCGTAGGAAGTGAACGCCTCGACGACGACGCTGATGACCTGAAAAAGACCGCGCGGCAGTGGCTGGCACATCAGGCGGAAGATTGCTGTGCGGATGGTTTCACGGTATGACAAGTACCTTAATCTGCCTGGAATTTACGTTGAGAAGTTGTTTAATGTACAGGCTTACGTGTAAAAAAGAATTGTTTAAAAAATTGCATTACTTTGTCTATATAAAAACGGTACTTACTTAGAAAACAAGCCTAGTATATATCAGATACTGAGAAATGATATAGTAGCTGATATTAATAAAGAAAAAGGAAAGTATTGATTTCAATTTGAAAGTTGTAGAGGGGACATGAGAAAATCTTAGGAAATATCGAATGACCTGATGAAGACTAGAAAGAAAGTGACAATAGAAGGGACAGTTAGACATCACTTAGGTAGGGAAGACTCAGTAGAAAATACAGTTAGTAACTTTTCAAAAACATTTTTGGAACAAGTAGAACAGGTAGCACATGTTTGTAGGGTACAGAGCAAACATATTTGAAGTAATAAACAAAACTATATTTTGTCTTTTGAAGGATAGCATGAGATATTTACTCTGAAAGGGAATTTTCTGAAGCAGTAGAAGGAAAACAGGAGAGCATCGTTGTTAATGGGATCACAATAAATAATCTGTTATATGCAGATGATACGGTACTGCTGTGCTGAAGATCTGCAGACATTACTACACTGTGTGGTCCAACACAGTGCAGCAGCAGGTCTGCGTTTAAACACGAAAAAGACCAAAGTAATGGTCATAAGCAGACATGTCATTCAGCCTGTTAACTGGACAATAGCTGGCACATCAAGTATCTCGGCAGCTGGAACAATGCTGTTGAAATGAGGTCCCGGATTGACCAGGCAAAGACTGCATTCTAGAGAATGAGCGAACTTCTCTGTAACAAGGACTTTAAGATCAATCTCCGTCTCCTTTATTTCGGTGTTATGTATTTTCTGTCTTATTTTATGGTGCCGAGACTTGAACCCTAACAGAGAACACTACAAAAAATGTTCGATCTTTTGAGATGTGGTGCTACCGACGCCTCTTCAGAATATCATGGGTTGCCAGAATACGTAACGCTAAAGTACTCCAACTAGTGAACAAAGAGCTAGACGTCATGCAAAACATCAAAAAGAAGAAACTTCAGTACTATCATTCGAAACGATAAATATGCACTCCTTTAGCTTATCTCACAAGGTAAAATTGAAAGAATGTGAAGTAGGGGAGGAAGGAGAATATCTTGACTACGGAATCTACGATAATGGTAAGGGCTTGGTACCCCCACTCTTTTCCGAGTTCCTGAAAACAATAACCAGATCGCGCTATGATGACAGCCGACATCCAATGAAGCGACATGGTACAAGAAGAAGAAGCAGAAGAAGAAAAAGAAGAAGAAGAAGAAATGTTTGCTTTCCTTCATTTATCATAAGACAGATAACTGTCCTATTCTCTCGGCTTGCCTTCCTTCCTCAGGTAATATACATGCGTTTTGTCATGTTTACATTAATTAATAATCACTTCCAGTGGTATATAACGCATAGATATAAAATGGGATTTACGTAAGGCCTTTCAACTTTTGATACTATTTTTGGGGTCATTTGTGGGTCTTCCTTAAGAAGATAAGCAGCACCTCGTTTACCTGAAAAGTTGAAAGCAACCCCAGCTGCAAATATAAGTTCCTCATCAGAGTGCGTCGACACCACAGCTCTACATCCCCTCGCTAACCATTCAGCTACGGAACTGGACCATCCGAAGACACAAATAATAATTGTCACATTGTGCCAACGACCACTAGTGGCATCGACCTTCAGTTACGGACACGTGACGAACTGAAAGCGGAATGTTTTCACTTGATTGCCCCCCTGTGAAGGTTATACGGGCCTTAGCCATGTAGCGCATGTGCTCCCCTATGTTCCCGGATCCCAACAGGCGTTCAGATTTGAAGGTTATCGGTAATTTTGTTGGTCCTATCAAAGATGCTCTAACGACGTAACAAATTTAAAATTAAATTTAACGTAGCTTTTGTTACAAACATTTCGAAATAAAACTGGCCGTTGTCAAAATATTAGTAATTATTCAAACAATTTCAAGCCCATACGGCCCCTTTCTCCCTTGAATATCGTAATACCAGTCAGCATAACTTCTAAGGTAAAAAAGTTGAAAACTTTTTATCTAGTTTCGTGAAAGTATACCCTGGTATTTTTTTTATTTTTAGAATTTGCTTTACTTCGCACCGACACAGATCTTATGGCGACGATGAGACAGGAAAAGCCTAGGAGTGGGAACGAAGCGGCCGTGGCCTTATTTAATGTATAGCCCAACACTCGCCTGGAGTGAAAATAGGAAACCATGGAAAACCATCTTCAGGGCTGCCGACAGTAGGATTCGAACCCACTATCTCCCGGATGAAAGCTCACAGCTTCGCGCCCCTAACCGCCCGGTCAACACTGTCTGTGTTAACAACATATTTTAACTCAGCACGACCCAATCAGTACACATACATTCGAGGACCAAAGATGGAAAAGGGTGAAAGTGCCAGAAACATGTTTTCGAGTAAATGCCAATAATAGAGTTCCCTGTCCGGCTCCATGGCTGAATGGTTAGCGTGCTGGCCTTTGGTCACAGGAGTCCCGGGTTCGATTCCCGGTAGGGTCGGGAATTTTAACCACAATTGGTTAATTTCGCTGACACAAGGGCTGGGTGTATGTTTCGTCCTCATCATCATTTCATCTTCATCACGACACGCAGGTCGCCTACGGCCGTCAACTCAAAAGACCTGCACCTGGCGAGCCGAACTTGTCTTCGGACACTCCCGGCACTAAAAGCCATACGCCATTTTTTTTATAGAGTTCCCGAGCACAATGGCACTTTCACTCTTCTCTACCAAAGGAGACCAGGAATTAATTATTACCAGTGGCCTTTGAAGTGCAAGTATACCTCATCCAATACATTTTATATAATTACATAACCATATTTAGCTTCCATAAATTTCATTTTTTAATTAAGTGGCTCAGAAATGAGAAAATACATCTGTGATAGCACACGGACACAGAAGAATCGCAACGCGAGACGCTGGCACATTCACCCTTCCAAACCAAGCTCAGCTCGGCACATTAGACTGTGGCTTTACCTGTAGAAATTCCTACTAACTAAACTAATGACCTCAGACACGTGCACAAGATACCACCATATGCGGCATTGCTAATAAAACCCCTTATAACAAAAACACATTTTCATATGTCGGCACTTTCACCCTTTTCCGTCTTTGGTCCTCGATTACACTTGACAATGAATATCAACACTTCACTAATTACTATTCACAAAAGACTCTTGTCCTCACAGCAGGTCTCAGGCTTGCTGATATTTACTTGGAACGGACGATCCCTTCCTAGTCTTGATTGAATTGGCTTCGCACGCAAATATTTTTTCACTCTGCAGCTCCACCCAGACAGGGTCGAACACTAATGGCAACCTGATTCTTCTTCATTCAAGACCGATAATTTGCAATTGAACAATAATCAACAATAGCAAAACACTCAAATCGAACCACACTGACACCCTCTCAACACTCACCAATCGTGTTCGCAGGGAGCCTCGTGATGGAGTTCTGGTAGGTAGTTGGGCCGCGGCCAGAATAGGAGCTTTCTAGTTTCGCCATACAGAAAACCACGAACACACCGGACGCAGAGCATATTACGAGGAGATACCGGCACATGCCTCGCTCACTAATTTCTTCCAGGAAATACCGGAAGTGTGTTCCAGAGGGCTGGCAGTCACATGTGTGTTCAACGATCCAGCAAGGTCCCTAACCAGTTACAGGAGAGATTCTCACTTGGGTAGCGTCCTTCTTCACACTCAGGACGATTTAAACACATCACAGGCCTATGGGAGTGACGTAGTCCCATTTCCATTTGTCAGGTCACGGACTCCTTTGGAAGAAGTTGGCGAACGAACTGGAACTCGATGGAGAGTTATTAATATTAGTGGAACTTAAGGAAGAAAGAAAACAGCACATGCCGAGTCAGCAAAGAGGATCCATCTGGATGTGTTAGGAGTTTATGATATTCGGGTAAGGCGAGATCAGAGGAAGAGATAGGAGATTACAAGGTGTTCTTGAGACGTGCGAAAAGAGGAAGGCCAAAGTACGAGGTAGGACTGTTCAACAGGAGCACCATCGCAAGAAACACAGTTTATATTAGCCAAGAAAATGAGCAAATGTTGTGGGTAGATTTAGCAGTTGGAGGAATTAAGACGAGAATTGTCTCAGTCTATTCAGCATGTCAGAATGTAGATGACAAATGTCATGAAGCACTGTGTATCATCATAGTCAAGGTCAACAACAAGGATAGGGTACTGCTGATGGGGAATTGAACGCGAGAACCGGAAATAGAATGGAAGGGTGTGCAAGGTTGGTAGATAAATGTCGGGAACATATGGAAGCCAATATGAATGGGAAGCGTTTACTGAACGTTTGTGCTGGTATGAGACTGGCAGTTAGGAATTTATTCATCAATCTCAGGGCTATTCTCCGCTGCACATGGGACTGTAGATACACCATATCCATAATATACTGTTATATACAGCCCGGTCGAAGCTCCCTTCCTGGAACGGATTAGTGAGTCAGACTGGGGACCTTCCAGCCGGCCCTGAGGGCATGGCCGGCCTTTCGACTTGTTTTGTTTTGTTTCTTCTACCCAGTTTCTTGCGAGTTTTCTTGAACTGGAAACGGAAACCCTCCCTCTCTAGCCGCACAGCGAAGTTTCTACTACATCATTACCCGATGTATAAATAAAGGGCAAAGGAGGAGTGGTAGTGGTAGAATGCAATGTGTATGAAACAATGTATATTGTCGTTGTGATGAGAAGTGTCCTGCTGGTTTTTGGTGTTCACTAGTCACTGTTGTGTAGTTCACTGAAAAGAGAGTGGATTTCGGTGTGAAATACGAATCTGGTTGAAATTTAGTGAATAATATTCCTACAAATTTGTACAATAACGTAGTGAAAACCACAAGGTTCAATTTCAATTTTGAACGCCAATATTGAACGCTGAAAACCTGCCAGGCGACGGCATTAGGGAGGAGGTGGGGTGAGGTAAAGTTGGCCTTGAATCCTAGCAGCAGGTGATGGCTCGTGGCGACCACAGTTCGTGCGTAACCTAGGCGGAGGTAACACGGCAAGCGGCGTGTCGGTCCTGTGCAGTTATCGCGTAGTACAGGTGTGTGTTCCTAATACATATTTGTGTAGTCCTTGGAAAATTGTACGTACAATCATGGCAAGTATCTGGAAGAACACTATAAAATGTGTTTTCGAAGACAAGATTAATAGGCCTTCACCTCTAGAAATCCATCGTTGGATTAGTCACGAAGTAAAACTTAACAGGGACCAAGTGATTGTCATACAGTTAAATAACGGGGAAAATGCTGTGTACATAAAACTAGTGTCTGTGGCTCTTTATGATAACCTTCTAGCACGTCACGAAGGAGTGAATACTCTCAGCCTGCTCCTCAGATAGATGTCTAAGGTCTAACAACATCTCATCCTGGGTAGTCGAAAGAGATGAACATGACACAGAATTACATTTTAGCAAGGGGATTTTACAATTATTAGCAAAATTTGAAGGTGCACGACTTGCTCGTGATGTCAAGCACAAGACCGGTGTGAGACATAAAATCCGCTCCTAATATAATGGGTCAAGACAAGTGCTTAGCCACAAGCAGTTTAACTTTCCAAGTAAATTTAAAAATACGAATTTTGGCAAAGATGAAACCTAAAATTTCTAAATGAGAGGAATTGGCCGGAACACATTGAACCGAAGACGAACAATAATCAGGGAATTTACAGACAGACTTTAATTTTGAGTACAATTCTGCGGAAATGAGAGAACAAACACTCTCAGAGTCTAATAGAGCGGTAACGGGCTCACTCTTTAATTCCACTTTCATAAACGGTACAAGTGCGGGGGTCTCCGCCGCAATCCTAAGTCATTCCTTGGGGCATTCAAGTGCAGGGTTAGAAGAACTTCTACCTTGTTCCGAGCCTGAGCTTTTTGACGGTTTAATAGGGGCTGAGCCTTGAAAAGGTGAACACACTGACTCAGTCGGAGATACTAGTCATTTCCTATTACTTGAGTTGGTGGAAGTTGCACCAGAAGTTGAACAGGAGGGGGTGATAATAGCATTAGGGCAATTCTTGGCGATATGAGAAAACGAGCCACATTTAAAACAGCCTTGGGATGACTCTGCTCCGTTCTTTGTCCCACTGGATTTAATCAAGCGGCACTTACTACGCAGATGATCTGCCCACCCACAAGCATAACATTTACGGGTTGTGAAGGTTCGGCGAGGTGGAGGATGAAAGTTATTCGAAGACGGAGGGGGCTCCTTAGCGACTCTTAAGGTGTCGGCATGACTAACTCCTTCGGCTGAGACCGCCATAGTCTCTAATTCAGCAAACGTTTGAGTACGCAACGCGAAACACAGATATAACCGATAAGGCGGGGAAATACCTTCAACAATGGCCTGCACAATTTGATCTTCAGGGAAATGAAGAGCAAATACTCTTGTGTAGAACTTAATGTCCTGGATGAAGTCGGCAAGATTTTCATCCAGTCGCTGTACTCTGTAATATTACCTTTGAATTAACGAAGACATTGCTCGAGCGGGAATGCAATTAGCTAGCAGAAGGGCGTGGAAGTCTTCAATAGATGATTGTTCAGCAATTGCTCTGACTATTTTATCCGAGAGGACACCAATGGAGTAAGGGTAAATAATTTGAAGAATTTGACAAGGGGAAAGAGAAAACACTAGACCATGATCCTGGAATTCAACTAAAAACCTTAAAAATGCAATTACATCATTGGTAGAATTGATGGAAAACTTGGAAATTCCCCTAAGCAACATAGCCAAAGGATGAGGCAAACTACTAAACCCAGGTGACATGATTGGTAAAGACCTAGGGGGTAAAGAAGCTTCAGAGACAGCATTGTTCAAAAATAATGGTGGAATGGATGTAAGACGCTCAGGTTCATTGCCTAATGTGGCAGACGTTTGTTGAGTAGCTACCGATTTCCTACTTTCTACATTCTTGGACGAATCTTCCTCGCTTACTATGTTTACCACAGTGGCTTGATCGGTTTTGGGGGCAGCTGCCCCAGTCAACAATTGAAGAACTTTATTTGACATTTCAGAGAGATTTTCAACAAGGTTGCTAGCCTCCATAGCATGGTCCTCTTTTAGTTTATGAGACAATAGGTCCCTTACTCTATTGTAAAAGTGAAACAATCTAGCCTGCACTCTTTTGAGTTGATTGGAAGATTGATCACTTACTTCAAAAAACTAACTACAGATGCTAGCTCCATGGTGTTATCTGTGATGGTGGACAGAGCCTTATCAATATCCTTCTCTCCCAAAGTTGGGAGACTAATAGGTAATTCTAATGACTCTTTGAGCTTGGTGGTATCTGCCGCAAACGTGCCTCCAGATTGAACATTTCTAGTAGCTAATTCATAAATCAATTCCTCCTTGCTCAAGTAGCCGGGATGGAGGACTTGGCGAGTGCAGGACATGATGACAAAAAAATTTACAAATTTAAAAAATAGGAAAAGAAAATTCCAGCGACTGAGCACATTGTTAGAGTACAAATCGAAGCTTATGTTTAGCCGCCAAAGGGGTTTAATTGAGACCCATTCAACCACGCTCTGCTACCACTTGTTACGGGGTTACCCGTGGACCAGCAGAGGTGAAAGAAGGTGCCGGGATGAATGGGCCTAAATAGAAAGTAAAAGTTAATTTAAAATTTTAACAAAGGTTATATTTTTCGAAAAATAACAAAACTTTAACAACTTTTCACTTAGTGAAATAACAATGATATAGCAAATTAGAAACAAGACTTAGAAAGATCCAAGATTTCCGAACTTGAACATTCTTGGGCTACAAGCCCCGAGTTTTACAATTTTGGGGCTCCCAGCTCGATTTTACAAAGAATGTACATTTACCCAAAGGGCAGAAATCCCCGAATATCTGGAGCACTTGCTCCCAAAATTGCAATATCAGGCCTCCCAGAGGCAATTTTACAACACTTGAAAAAGAGCTCACGCGCTCTCAGTTCTCAAGCCTATTCCAGGCAACACAATATGAAAATCTAATCATCACTGGCCTTTAAGGCACTATTTACAAATAGCCATCTTATTACACAGAGGTATCTAGTACCCAACCTACGGGGCCTTAGTGTAAAAGAACATGTTCAATAAACGGCCCGAGTACAACTGGAATGGAGTCGAAGATTGAGCTCCCCCCCAAAAATGTAAAAACCTATAGGGTACTTGGCCAACGAAACAGGGGCTAATCCTAAACTACTGACGTAGCGCGAATGGACAACACTTCAATACATTGCGGGAAAAAATGCGGTATCTCAAACCAAGATGAAGGGGAACTCGAGAGGGTATATCACTCTCTATCGCCGGTTTACTGTTGAAGATTTATGAAATTTTACATGAGCCGACGGGAGATTTACATTTTAGAGAAGTTAGTTACATATTTAAGTTTTCGGACCTTTCCCTATGGTTAAACTGTGGGGCAGAGAAATAAGGATGTTAATTGGCCATTACCTTACTGAAGAACTGCTGCTTGATGAAAGAGGCGCCTCCTGCCCCCTGCTTGACACACACACTTAGTTGGATGACGATGACAGTTGGCCAAGAGACGGGAAAATCTGCAGTTTATAAACCCTCGGGGAAAGTTCGAGACCTTTCACGAATAAAAGAGCCACACCCTCACAATTTTATAGGTGGATGAAAAGTTTACAGTTTATATCGAAGAAGAAATACGGGATTGGTTGAAAATAAATTACAGAAATTCTTGATTGGCTAAATTCGAAACTGGCGGAAAGAAAAGATAAATATTGACAACCCAAAGATGAATGAACACAATTTAGTAAGAAAAACTTATGAATACAAAATTTCTTCAAAAAGGTTTTTCACTTTGCACCAGGGTGCATGATCATAGTTTTCTAGCAGTGACATCTATGAGAGAATGTCCCAACTTCTTGATGAATGGAAAACAAAAACGAGTTGAAATTCACACAGTACTGGCAAGTTCACAAAAACAAAATTTTAGTGGTGCCATCTTCAGAGAAAATTTATACGTTGGTCCAGTTTCAAGTTCACTGTTTCTCCTGTTGAGGCGTTCTTTAAGGCGCAAGATTTAAATGTGCCGCGTAGAGGTGTACCTCTCGGTACAATTATTATTATTATATTATTCTAACTTGCGAACTCATTAAGCATTCTTCTTATTATTATTATTTCTAATGACCTTCCGTACACAAACAAATTTTACACACCCTGGCACTTTCATAATCTGCTGTCTGGTAACAAACATGCCTAACTAAGGTACAAATAATCACCGTGGTGGTTGAAAAATCTAAATAAACTGGGTTAGTATAAAAGAAAAATCCAACACTTGAAATGAACTTCATCAAAGTATTCACAAACAGCATGCATTACTTGAAAGATATAACCCATATTTACATTATATACAACGAACAAATATTCAATTAATTAATCTAACCCATAATTACGTTAATGTAAATTAGTTCGTCCGTCTATCTTAAATAAATCTTGGATTCGGGAAACGATCCATGTGTTACGTTAAGTAACCATGATTAATTTACCCTGAGTCCCGTTTTGTCGCGATAACATCCCCAAATATATCAAATTTGTGTACTCATTCCTGTGTAGAATTCCATTATCTCGTGGCGAAGGAGAAGCCTCATGGCCCCATATTGGTTTACTCGTGCATCACGTCGCACTTTATAATATTAACAAAACAAAACACTTCTGGGCGATTACCCATTATTAATACCTTACTAAAAATTTACAATGATTTATACAAGAAAAAACATTTATAGGCGCCTAAAGGCCCATTACACTCTCACTATTATATTCTTCACTTGAGCCCGAACCACAAGTCGTGATACCCACGACAATTTGTCGTTTTATTCGACCCGGCGCGTATCGCGTTAGTCTACCGGCACTTCCTGACGTATTTCTAGGCCGTCTCGTGATCGCCTCGCTCCTACAGTTCCCTGCTCGGATAACTGTATCACCGTCTATCTTGAAACATTTACTTTAGGCTCCGCACACTGCCTTCAAAAAGTACTATCGGCGTTCCGTTAGTTATTTTTATTCAATCACATGAAACCTTTAGAAATGTATTAATTTCAACATACAGTTGTACTGATTATTTACACTCGGTACTATGAATAATCTCACTGTTCGTCTTCATTCTCATAACAACTCACGTACTTTCAGCTCTAATTGACTTCGAATGCGTCCCGAGGTACTGACTTACAGAGTCAACGTGTCAGAGTCTCAACTACTTCATACGCCTGGTGATGTGAGGTCCAACTCCTGGTTATTTATGGACGATATGGTTCCCCGCCTGGGTCATCCGCGGTTATACCAGAGGGAGGGGTGTTGGTCATCCTAAATCGGCACTTTTAGGTGCATTTGGATCTCTGAATTTATCCCACTTAATAAATTGGCGTTACACATTCACGTGTCGTATTCTGATCTCATATTGTTCTGCGATCACAAAGATATTACTTGTTTTCTGTCCTCCACTTTTCGTGCTCTAAGTCGGCGTCTATGCTGGTGCGATATCGCTGACCAATAGGAATACAGCGTGGGTCTTTTCCTAGAATTCTATGTTTTAGTTCGTCAAACTTACAATTAATCAACATGGGGATGACATCTAAAAATCCCATCTGTTCAATTCGTGGGTTGGAATATTTTAATTATTATTACAACCGGAGATAACTGGAGTTCATATTGACTTCTGTCATGTTGGCGCATCTGCGAGTCCTTTACAAATTTTGTCATTGGCTAACACTGCAGCGGTTCGTTTAAATATCTCCCTCTGACCAGTTAACAACAATATGCCTCGAGGCATAGGAAACTCTATTGCGACATATTATCCGTGTTCGTGACACACGGCCTTCGCTCTTGCTCAAGAATAAATGCTCCCTCACTTCCTTGTTGCAATTAGGACTGTTGTTCTGAGTTCTAGATTTAATCCTCTTAGCTTTTGACAAGGAAATATATCACCCATTATGATAGGCTTAACTCTTCGTTATGGTCCAGCCCTCGTAACACGAATGCTCACAAACTTTGTGGCAGTAAAATCCATTTCCTTCGGATATGTCCCCTTAATCGTTACTTTACCATTTAAATATTCCCCACAAAACAAACTAAAATTTCCAGAATGCATCTCCAAGTAATTCGCTTGATTAAAGTTATTTCAAAATACGGTTTCACTGAATTTAATAATTAAATAATTTTAAATGATTTAAAGAAATGTTAAAGAACAACAATTTCTATCTCCGCGGACTCTGGTTTCTTCACAAATTCCTACGCAGCTGTGATGTAAATTCAATCATGTGATATTTATCTGGCTGGAAAAGAATTGTTACATAATTCATGTCCAGTTATATATCTTGTCTCATGATCTCACACTTTAAATTTAATCTGGTCCTAGCCATTATTAACACTTGGATATCCTAATAATCTACGTACAAACCAAACAACTCGCCATATAATTACGATGTCATATCTCGTCATACCATTTATAAATTTTGCGCACCCCTCACAGACAAACCAATCATCACTACCATCGCTCTATATTTTGGACAACCTTGAATTTGGTTACTCTTGTTCCTTATACTCGAAGTTCGTGGTTTCAAATGTTCATTACGTCCCAAATTAAACAAATTTTCAGTATTCCACAATACTCAGGTTATTACCGGCTATGAATTTCAACTAAATTCAACTTTTAAATTTCTCCCCGGCCGAGAATACAATTCTCAATTCCATGTGTATCCCGTTATCTTACGGTGAGACCCTCTCAGCTGAGGCCTCTCGTCCCCAAGTTCGCTTGGCAGTAACATGAAACACCTTGTTTGTTCTATTTGACTGGCTTCTCAAAATGCTCCCTTTTAAACTCTGCCGACATAATTAAACAAATACGATATTCTAACCACCAAAATGCACAGATTATGCCTCAAGATGCCCACAATAAATATACGCGTCGCACAAAGTAATACCGCCATGGATTTCTATATATTTCTTTCCATTCCCAACATTATAAAATATTCCTCGGGCTTCCATGTCCCGGCTTCAGTGACAGGTCTAACCTGATTCACAAATCTCATTTCGACTCACACGACAACCAACCTCGGTTCCCTACTCACGACTATCACCAACAAAAGAACTGGAATAAAATCCTTACTAGAAATCTCGACGTCTAATATCGCACAATGCATTAATCATGAATAACTTCGCATAACATGATATCGTATTTTTTATAACTTGATTTTTACGAAAAATCACCGAAAATTTCTACTAGATCTTTTTATTGTCAGTCAGACACAGTTTAAAATTGGCCTAGAAAAACGTTTCACTCCGTGACCAAATTCATCACACTAGATTCTCACCCGACAGCGCGCTTCCACTCGATTGAAAATGAGTAACCATGGATTTCTAAATTATTTACGTCAAAATTACAGACAGAAAAAGTTTACGTCGAATGAACATCTTAATTTGACATCACAAAATATAGGCAGTACACACACACGTTAATGGCGATCTACACTGGACATGTTATCACTTCGAAACCCTATTCAATAACTTTTTACAACATTATACGGCACTCGCAAGACTTCAAAATTTTATCCAAGTGGAAAATAAAACAAATGACTCTTTTAGTCGTATTCTCACATTTACAAAACTTAATAGGGGTGACCACTGCGTCGTATATCCCCATTCAAATACACTTTTAGAGATCATGAAACAAGATATAATAGGTAGTAAGATGGAAAGTCAAGTTACCTTATGTTTTTTTTTTTTTTTGCTAGTTGCTTTACGTCGCACCGACTCAGATAGGTCTTATGGCGACGATGGGACAGGAGAGGGCAAGGAGTGGGAAGGAATCGGCCGTGGCCTTAATTAAGGTACAGCCCCAGCATTTACCTGGTGTGAAAATGGGAAACCACGGAAAACCATTTTCAGGGCTGCCGATAGTGGGGTTCGAACCTACTATCTCCCGAATACTGTATACTGGCTGCAATTAAGCGACTGCAGCTATCGAGCTCGGTGTTACCTTATGTAGTCTCACCAGTGTTCGTCAAAGGGCTCACCTGCGACCCTTGCATTTTATTTAGCCATTTTTACATTCATGGATTTACAGATCATTATTATATTTCTTCAGGTTTCCTGGAATTAAGCATAAAAAAAAAAGAAAATACCCTTCACTTGTTTGTTGAGCGCACACGATGGACTGTAATTTCTTTCCGCACACGAATTACTTTCTTTACAAATTTATTCGGTACCTTAACCGTCCTATCTGATACTATTATTTCACTCAAGAAAACTATCTCCTCATGGAGTCAAGACCCCAGCCACAATGGCTAAAATCTGCAGTTGAACTCAGTCTACTTTTGTTGTTTGGTTTCACAGAGCAGCTCAACCATTCATCGTCCGCTTCGTACATAGAATGCAGGAGAAGGAGACTTCGTCATGGCGTCCCTTCATATTTATACCAGTTACTCCCTCTCTTCGGGTATCTCCCTTTGCCGCCAAGAAAATTTCTATAAATTTTCTGACTTAACTAAACTTTAATTACAAGAGTTTGAAGGTGACTACATACTTGCTACATTTCTGGCGGTAGTGTTCATGGACATTTAAAATTTATACGGGTTCGATTTGTGGGATAATTGACCTCCTTTGATAGGCACTATATTTTTTTGACTTGGCTTGGGTCACGCCATGTACACGCGCTTTGAAATAGTTCACAAAAATGACTTGAGATTCTTCCGCCGTTGACACGTGTGGCTGACGTCACGTATCCCAGAGCGTGGGACCGAAGGTAATCACCCCCTCGTCACGTGTCCAATCCATGCTATCAAGAATCCAACGTTTAATTTAATTGTCAATTTATGCATAATGTTCTTAGGGCACAAAGGTCATGGGTTCAATATATTCTTTCGATTTCCTCATCATCCGCTGAACTAGTAGGCATATAGACCTGCACTATTGTGGTGGGCATTGGTTTGGTGTCTATCTTGAAGACAATAATTATTTCACTATGCTGGTCGTAGTAGCTTATCCGCTGCCCTATTTTCCCATTCATCATTAAACCAACTCATGCATTTCCCCTGATTGATTTTGTGTTGATAATTCTCTAGCCACCTGACCAAAAAACCTGTTCTTCCTGCCAATGTACTTCACTTATACCAACTACATCTAACTTCAGTCTATCCATCTCCCTTTTCAGATTCTCTAACCTACCACAACGATTTCAAACTTCCAACATTCCACGCTCCGACTCGCAGAATGTCAGTATCCTTCTTCCTGATGATCGCCCCCCCCCCCTCGTGTAGTCCCCAACTGAAAATCCGTATGGCAGACTAGTTTACCTCCGCAATATTTTACCCAGAAGGAAGCCATTATCAGTACATCATTCATGCAGAGAGAACTGCATGTTCTCAGGAGTTAGTTACGGTTGTAGGTTCGCGTTGCATTCAGCCATGTAGCAGAATCAACACTACTAAGCCATGTTGAGTATTATTGCAAAGCCGTATCAGTCAATCATCTAGACTGCCGCCCTTGCAATTTCAGAAAGGCTGCTACCCCCCTTTCGATGAACCATTCGTCAATCTGGTCTCCCAACAGATACCCATCCGGTTTGGATCTCTCGGCTATCTGCTTCATTGGGACCCGCAAGCCTCCGCATCGCAGCAAGGCCACGTGGTTCGCAGAGGAGGACAGAATACAACATGAAGTAAAATCATAGTATACAGATCAACAATATTAAAGTTTGGTAACAATCAGATCATTATTTTTAGAATTATGAATTTTCAAACTGAGCGCTCAGTTGGAAATGGAAAATATACCGGCAATTCTTTTGTTCAACCTGCGGTCAAATTTTAACTGCGTACCATAAAAATTTCGACTTCACATAATTAAACGTAGAATAAAATAAGGTAAATTTTGGTTTAGTTCGTTTGTATGGGGGAAAATGATAAACTTTTTGTTAACGTGTTAACTCGGGTGTTTATACTTTTTTCCACGACAGTAATTACGCCGATACTCTTAGAACTGGGCGCGATCCACCTCCTTCTTTCGTATCTAGGCCTCCCCCGTTCAGGGCTCTAAATCCTCGTAAATGTTACGTTTATGGGTCTACTGATCATCTAAGAAATAACTGCCCATTTTTGCAATCAAGAAATTCTAAACCTAGTACTTCTGCTTCTTCTGGTTGTTTTATATATAGCTCGTTTCAACTCCTCACAAAGAATTGTGACAAAGTAAAATCTGCCCAATCATGTAACTCTGGTTCTAACTCCAGCCCTAGTGATATGTGACTAGGCGGTCAGGCTGTGTCGTCTTCTTAGATTCTTTCTTCGACACAGCCAAGTACAAATCTAACAGTTCTCTTTCTGTGATGTTGTAGAGAAGTACCCTAATTATGGTACTGAATGTCCTAGTGAGTGATAAAAAATAACTTCAGACATTTTAGGATTTTTACCTTTCCTTGAAGTGGAACTCAGTAACGAGCCTGTTACTGCTCTATTAGTTTCTGGCAATATTGTGTCTATTACTTCTGAAGATTAGTAAGTTAAATTAAAGTGCGCTTTTAAATTTTCTAAGTGTTCCTGCTCTTTTAAAATGTCTTTCATCCAACTCATCCCCTTTGTTGTGTTTCATAATCGGAAAGATCCGTATTGCTAAATTCAATTGGAAATTTGAATTGTATGTTGCCAAAAATTTGTCATGCGCATTATCTTGCGCGCAGATTTCATTTCTCATTCTTGTCTTGTGATTGATCTTCAAAGGAAGTCCTGCACTTTCAAATTTGATAGTAAATTGTCCATATCCATTTTACCATACAGTTCTGCTCATGTTCAAGTGTTTCGACCCTCAGGGTGATATGATGTCAGATCTTAGTCATTTACCTGAGAAACAGGCTGATAGTACTCGTACATTATGTGTGCCAATCCCTGATGTGTTTTCAGAGAAGTTAGGCGTGACTGACGTAATTAAGTATAACATTATTTTAAAGGATTCGATTAATGTAAGATTTCAGCTTTATAGGTTCTCCTCTTAAGATGAAGGCTCTCAAGGGTATCATTGGCAAGACGGTGAGTGATGGAATCATTTGTCCATCTATCTTAGCCTACTCTTCCCCTAACTTCCTAGTGCCCAAACCGAGAGAGGTTTCCTCCCGGTAGCGGATTATAGGGCGTTGAAAAGGTGGTCGTTCTCCAGTCAATGCCCCTCCCTGACGTCCTTGTATATTCGGAAACCTTTGAGGAACATCTAGTTAGTTTTGATGAAGTCCTTAAAAGCCTTAGGAAAGCTGGCCTCACGGTCAAGTTAGCTAAAGTCTCCTTTGCTAAGCCATCTATGTCCTTTTTGGGACAGATTGTATTTCCTGACGGTGTTTCTGTCTATCATTCAATGGCACGAGCCATTCAAGACTTCAAGCCACCTAAAGATTTCAAAGGCATAGCTAGATTTGTAGTAATAATTAACATCTTCAGGAAGTTCAGCCCTAATTTCTCCAACAGGACAACACCTCTGAATCTACTACGTAGGGAAGGTGTTAAGTTTGAATGGGGTCCTTCTCAACAGTCTGCTATCCAAGACCTTACGTTAGCTCTTTGTAATGCTCCTGTCCTGTCCATGCTGGGTTTTTCTTGGAAATTCATTGTTCAAACAGACGCGTCTTCATCTGTTGTCGCAGCTGCCCTGCTGCAAGATTACTAACTCGGTAGGCGACCTGTGGCATATGCGTCTAAAACTCGATCATATCAAGAGACTAAATATTCTGCATACGAGATGGAAGTTCTGGCTGTCCTTTCTTCCCTGGAAAGGTTTCGTCTCCGTTTAGAGCGTGTCAAGTTTGAGTTGGAAACTGATAATCAGGCTTTGAGTTGGGTTCGTGCTAAATAGTGCCGTACTGGACGTACTGCACCTTAATGCCTTCGGATTTCAGCTTTTCAGATTGATGTACAACACATTCGGTGTTCCGAGAATGTGGTCGCTGACATTCTAAGTCGAATGTTGTCTGGTGATTCACCTGGTAATATTGACTCTGAGGAGAGTATTCCCACCTTATTTTCTGTAAACTAAATGATCAATGCCATTCTTTGTAATACTCCTTTTTCGTATCATAATATTGCTAAGTACCTCCTATTACATCTAAAGCCTCTCTTCTGGGGAACATATAGTCCCTTATGTTTTGAGGAATGGTGTTTTGTGTTGTCCTCCTCGTCATGATCAGAAAATGAAAATTTTCATCCCTTCCGTATTAGTGTCCAGGATATTTAAATATTACCATGAAACGCCACTCGGCGGTCATCTGGGTGTCTTCAAGACAAGTGAAAAGATTAGGGTGTTTTCATTTGGAAATACTCGTATGTGGACGGCGAGGTCAAGGAACTGGTTAATCATTTAAAACTTGCTTGGTTACCAAGCCTCCATTAGATACCAAAGTTGGTCTATTATCTTCTCATCAAACCTTCCGCCCTATGGAGCGGCTGTGCATTGAATGCGTAGGATCATTTCCTCAATCTAAGGGGAATGACAATAAGTTCGTGCATGTGTGTGTTGACGGGTTCAGCCGTTTTTCTTGGTTATTTCCAACTAAATTTGCACTACTCAAACTACAATTTCTTGTCTAAATTCGATCTTCTCTTCTTCTGGACCTTGTCAGTATTTAGTTTCCGATAACGCTAAAGCTTTCACTTCTTATCTCCTTCGGAAATTTTGTTTTGAGCATTCTATTTCCCATATCACCACTTCTGCTTACTATCCACAGTCCTCCTTGGCTGAGAGTGTTAATCTCAAACTTCGTTCGGCAACCATTACTTTCACCATGATGAACATTCTCGCCGGGATACGTCACTTCATTGTTTGGCGTTTGCTTTAAGCTCTGCTGTTCATGTATCCCACAATTTTCCCCATATTTCTTTGATGTTTAAGTTCATTCCGAACTCTCCACTGTCTAACTTATGGTCTATTAATGAACTCTTGCCTGAGACAGTAGATCACGAAAACGTCCGCAGTCTGTGGTATAAGGCTTATGACCTCTTATATAGCAGTGATTTGAGGTATGATCGTGGACGGCGACCAACCAATTTGAAGGTTAGAGATTAGATATATATTAAGAACTTCGTCTCATCTGGTAAAGTCGCTCCCAGATTTCATGAGCCATGTATTATTCTATATTTTCATACCACAGTAACCTATTGGTTAGTAATCCGGAGACGGAGAAAATATTCCGGGTCCACTTGTCCCAAGTGAAGCCTGCTTAATGTAACATGGGAACTTCCAATTGTTTCTTCTGGTTTGTCTTGCTTTTATCATCGCCTCCTGTGATACATATTCTTGGTATTCTTCCTTGCTGCTGAGGAATGTTGACCTCATTTTCTTCTCTTCTGTTATCTTTTCTCCATCGTGAGAGACGTCTTTTCATCGGCGGTCCTTGTGTCGAGAGTTGTGCTCTAATTCTTCTTTTGGTGTTGCAGCTCATTACGCAGTATCCTGTGGATGGTGCTTTTCTCGATGCTACTTGCTCTCTCTAACTCCAGTAGCGTTCATCGTCTGTCTTCAACCAGGAGCTGCTCGATGACGGCACGTGCCATGTCGGTCCGCACACTGACAGGTCGTCCCGAACGTTGCTCATTACTGGTTGACACACGTCCTTGCTGAAACTTTCCTACCCACCGTGCTACTGTACGGTGTAGGGCATTATTCACAAGGGCTTCCACTAATTCACTGTGACATTCCATCGCATTTCTCCCTCGGAGAACGGCTATTTTGATGTAAGCGCGCTGCTCAACACGGGTTACGTCCATCTTGCACGACACTCACGAACTGACTGATTTCACAGCCCTCCCTGCGCTACTACCAGCTATCACAGAGCCATCTGTTGTTCTGCATACACACTATTCCTGCAGAACTTCCACACGACACATATACGTTTGTGATCCGTTCACATATCTACAAGAAAAAAAAATAGTTGCCATGACTTTTGCCCCAATCCTCGTATTTATTTTAATCTTCTTGTGTCTATTTTATCGAACCTTTTCTCGTTTCGTGATTATGGGTTGTGTTGCGTTTTTTCATTTGCCCTTCTCCCTTGCTGCTGGGATATGTTGATAATTATATTTTTTTCCCTAATATTTTCTCCTCCGTCGGAGATATATTCGTAAAACATTCCATCTGCCATCCATGCTCCGATGATCGCCTGAGTGTAGAAACGCGTTGCCAGGATTTCTGCAGCGTTGTTTCATTTGTACCTGCCCTCCGTTGCCAACCGTTGTTGTGATGTACCTTATTTTCTGAGGATCCAGTGGATTTTAGCCTTCTGTTCTTTTCTTGTCTGGTGGGTCCTCATGTTTTGCTGGTATTTATTTTAATTTTCCCGGTCTAGAAAGCCAAGAATAACGGCCGAGAGGATTCGTCGTGCTGACCACACGACACCTCGTAATCTGCAGGCTATCCGGCTGAGCAGCGGTCGCTTGGTAGGCGAAGGCCCTTCAAGGGCTGTAGTGCCATGGGGTTTGGTTTGGTTTGGTTTTTATTTTAATTTTAAACCCTTGGGGTGGGTTTTTCTGTTGAGCCTTACCCCTGCAGGGGACCTTGGGGTTATCCAACTTCGGTTAATTTTAGGCTCGTATCGCCACTGTTCTTCTTCTACATCTTTTCTCATATTGGAGCGTCTTCCAGTAAGATCGTACACCATTTTGAAGTCCATAAAAACTATGACATAGTTCTTTTTAACCCTGTGTCGTAATATAGTTTTCAGGTTTAGAATCTGTTCTGTACATGATCTGCCTTTTCAGAACCCACCTTAGTATTCTCCAATTCCTGAGTCTATTATTGCTTCAATTCTATTCCGAGGAGCTTTTGACAGTATTTTATATGTAACTGCTAGTAGAGGGATACCTCTGTAATTGTTCACATTTGTTTTGTCTCCGTTCTTCTGTAACGGGTATATCAGGACGTTCTTCCAGTCATCAGGGATTTTCTCCGTTCGCCAAATTTATTGTATTAGGTTTGTCAGTTCCCATCTTGCTTCACTGCCTCCTTACCACAATCCTGCAACAATAAAATCTTCCCCAGCAGCCTTATTGTATTTTCAGAGTTCGGACTATATCATCTATTTCCTTCTCATCTGGTGGGACCGACGGTTTATTTTTTGACGGAATTCTAATCTTTCTTCAGGTTCTTCACAGTTCAGTAGTTTTTCAAAATAACGTGGCAACGTCCGTTTTTAAAACCATGACTGGGTGGTTGATTCTTTGTTGTTTCCTTTTTTAAAGTTTCGTAAAAATGTCTAATATTATGTTTAGTGAAAACTTCTTCAATTTGCGTGAATCGACTTCTGGCATATTTTCTCTTCATATTTCTAATAGTTTTAGATGTTTATTTCCGCACTGTCATGAAAGTCTGAACATTTTCATGAATTGTAGAGGAATGCCACCTTCTCCAGGCTGTCAGTCTCTCATGTGGCCACATTTCAAAAACCCTCACTTGCAATGTCTGACGCTGATGATGCGATTCTTTACAAATGCAAAATAATTGTCCACTGAGGGTCACTGCACCAGACACTGGGGCATATTTCAGCACTGAGGTCGACGGCTTAGTTCATCTTTTTTATAATAATAATAATAATAATAATAATAATAATAATAATAATAATAATAATAATAATAATAATAATAATAATAATAATAATAAAATAATAAAATTTAAGTTATCAGAGGAAGCGAATTAAAGGTTTTAAACAATACGAAATCATCGATTCACCAGATGTTGTCGAGCCATTCTGCGTTGTATGAAACAGCTTTTTAAATAATAGTTTTTGATTTTCTTTTTAAATTAAAGAATGAATGAAGCTTCTGCTTTGAATTGTGAATGAAACTGATTTGTCCTCCATTGAGCAAGCATTATTTTCTTACGTGGACTAGTGAAAACCAAAACGTGTCACATCTGTGTACTATTACCTAGTAAGATTTAATAGTTCTCTTTAACAGAACTAGCTGTGTAAATTCACTGCCAATAATATTCATTTACATTGTAAAGTAAACTCGTGTCCTCATCCTGAGGTGGTGCAGCTCTTTTCAGGCACACCCCCATTGGAGGTGAGCTGCATGTACCATTTCAATCACATACCAACCCTCCTGCCAGTTTTAAATTCCTGGCAGTACCGGGAATTGAACCCGGGCCCCCGAGGACGGCAGCTAATAACACTAACCGTTACGCTACAGAGGGGGACAAATGATAATAATACTCACGTCCACCACAACCACAGAAAATGTATTACACATAAGACAAACTGACGTATCTGTTTGAAGCCACTTTTATTAACAAATAGCTGATGTACCCGTGCTTCGCTACGGCATTTTACATTATATACAGAATGGTAGGTTAGGTAGTGTACGCGTTGTGAGAAAGATTGTATTAAATTGCATAGCTCTCAACGTAAGCCTAGAAATGTGACGGGGAAGTCACCACACGTCTTTTCTCACAGGAAGACCGAGTTAGAGAATTTTCATTGTAATGGTAGGCCCGCTTGCCTACCATCAGTCACAGTCAGGTTGAGGAGTTTTCGTTATAATGGTGGACACTCACTCTCCACCTGCATTTTTTACACCCTCAGAAAGACTGTCTTATTGGTTTTCCCAACTGAAATGAACATACGTCATTACAACGACGTCAGTAGGAATGGCGCTATTAAATGCAATGCTTTCATATGAATATACTCGATCAAATGAAAAACCACACATTTTCTCACTTTTAACGAACAGGACTACGCTGCCGATCTAACAGTCCAAAGTTCCAGAGCTGGAATGATAAAAGCCGCAGGTAGCCGTGATCCGTGAACACTATTCGTCATTTTTCGGCGGGGAGCTGGTCGAATAGTGCAGACTCCCAGGGCAAAAGTTATGCCCTTTTACTAATCTGTTTCCTAGGAGTACCCGATGAATCGGAAAATCTTAATTCACTACACTGGCGGAGGAAAAATCTATCTGACTTGGAGACAATTTTTTTCTCCAAGTCAGAGGAGAAACTCCCTCTTCACTGCTAATTTGGAATAAAATGAATGTAGAAGTTTATAAAAGTGAAGAGGAAAAAGCTTTTCTTAAGAAACGGCTCTTTTCAGGGTTGAATTTTGAGTTATTTAGTGAATTGTGGTGCTATAATTTGGAATCGGCCTAAATTGTAATAATTCTAGACCAGGTCATACTACTACTACGTGGGCCTCTGCCTAAGTGTGCACATTGCACATTCAAAACAGCGCGTCAGAGTAGGGATCGAATAGCTGGAATACTATGATGAACCAGAGTGTTACGTACCACCTGTATCAGAAAATATATGAACCAGAGGAATGGCATGCTAAAGAAGAAAGGTTTCTAACTCCCCAGCTATTTCCCGCCAGCCCGCCAGTATTCAGTCAGACAATTATACTCGGTACGCAGCAGTAATCCCATCTGTCGGAGTTGAGAGGCAGCATAAGAGACAAAGAACATCATACCAAACAATGATCAATGTACTGTTATTGTTGATCAATGTTATGCGCTTTCGATATTGTAGGCCTTCACGTTTTGTTTTCTTCCGACTCTGAAATACCACTCTTACCATGGTCGGTACGGTAAAACTGAATAAAACATAAATGATCGGAAATTGCATTCTCTATAACTTTTCTTATGTAATACTTTTCGATAAGACCAATAAGATAGGTATTTAAAAATTACATTTTAGGTGCCTTCCCCTAAACTACAATTTCATTCAGGGTGAAAAAAATGATTCTAGCTTAGACTGCTGTTTCTTATTCCCCGACTCTATATACCGATTTTCATTAAATTCTGTTAACCCATTTTCTCGTGACTCGGCGTTGATATGGACTTAGCAACAAAATTACAAATTCATGAATATCTGTGGTATCATAGCCGGTACGGTAAAATATATATATATAAGACATAAATGGTCGGAAATATAATTCTACATAACTTTGGTTATGTAGTATTTATCGATGCGACCACTAATAATATAAATATTTGAGAATTAAATTTTAGGCCTTCCCCTAAACTACCAGTTTACTCAGCGGGAATAAAATTATTTATAGCCTAGATTATAGTGGCTCATTCTCCGACTGTGCATACCAATTTTCATTGAGATAGGACCGCTGATAACGTAAATATTTAATAATAACATTTTTGGCTTTTCCCTAAACTACCATTTCACTCAGCATGAATAAAATTATTTATAGCTTAGATTATAGCGACATATTCCCCGATTTTGTATACCATTTTTCATTAAGATAGGACCACTAATAACACAAATATTTGAAAATTAAGTTTCAGTCCTTCCCCTAAACTACCATTTCTATCAGCGTGAATAAAATTATTTATTGCTTAGATTATAACGACTTATTCCCCGACTTTGTATACCGATTTTCATTAAATTATCTTTAGCCGTTTTCTAGTTATGCGTGTACATACATACATACATACATACATACATACATACATACATACATACAGACAGACAGACAGACAGACAGACAGACAGACAGACAGACAGAAATTACGGACAAGTAAAAACTGCATTTCCGTGTTACTGGGGACATGACCGATACAGAAATACCATTATTTTTAAATTCTGAGCAATGTACAGACAAAACTCTTATTTTATATACATAGATATTCAGAATATTAACACGATAACTCAACTTACCGGTGACCGTTTTGTACTCTTCAATAATCCGGAAGTAAAAATTGGCTATTTCTTCAATATTATGACGAAACAAGTTGTTAGTGTCAAAGGATAGAGAACATTGACCTTAGTAGGTTACTGCAAAAATTAAAAAAAAAGAAACGAAAAAAAAATCTGGTTTTTCCCCGGGAAGAGTGATTGAGGAGCTATTGACGGTGAGATTGTGGTCCCGGTCTAGAAAACAAGAATAACGGGCGAGAGGATTTATCGTGTAGACCACACGACATCTCGGCCTGACAGGCCATGGTCCTTCGGAGCTGTTGAACCATGGGATTTGCTTTGGTTTATTATTATTATTATTATTATTATTATTATTATTATTATTATTATTACTAAGCTATTTGTTTCACGTCGTACTGTCAAAGATAGACCTATGTTTCATGTCGACTGTGGGACTTTTACTGCGAAGGAATATACCGTAGCAGTTGGAACTCAGTATTTCTCGAATGCAAGCTGTCAGCTACTTGACACAAACCGATTAGCTAACTGTCTCAGTGGTTATTATTATTATTATTATTATTATTATTATTATTATTATTATTATTATTATTATTATTATTATTATTATTATTATTATTATTATTTCAGTAATTAATAATTATCTTCATCCTAAGCTTGTCTTCCCCATTGGACTATTAACGTTCCTAGCTGTATTCAATCAATCAATCAATCAATCAATCAATCAATCAATCAATCAATCAATCAATCAATCAATCAATCAATCAATCAATCAATCAATCAATCAATCAATCAATCAATCAATCGACTGATCTGCATTTAGGGCAGTTGCCCTGGTTGCAGATTCCCTATGTGTTGTTTTCCTAGTCTTTTCTTAAATAATTGCAAAGAATTTGTTAATTTATTGGACATCTCCCTTGATAAATTATTCCAATCCCTAACTCCTCTTCCTATAAATGAATATTTGCCCCAATTTGCCTTCTTGAATTCCAGCCTTATCTTCATATCGTGATCTCTCCAACTTTTAAAAATATCACTCGAACTTATTCGTCTACTAATGTCATTCCACTCCATCACTCTACTGACTGCTCGGAGCATACCAGTAAGTCGAGCAGCTCGTCCCCTTTCTCCCAAGTCTTCCCAGCCCAAACTTCGCCAGCTTGGTACCTTCGAACCAAGAGACATCTTGAGAAGGAGTTCACTTCATTACTTAGAAAGGAAATTGTAATGAAAGTAGCCATTATCTTAAAGGTAAAATGATAACTTACGAGAAGCTACAGTATGTCGAGCACTCCAATACGAGGTGGCCTGAGTTCATGGAAAATGACCAACGAGCTCTTTCCATCGGCATTATTAAAACCGAACGAACGGATTCCCTCGCAAGTGTTCAGTACGATATGGTATGTGACACAGTTTTTTGTACGGCCGTGACTCGTGACACGGCGTGCTTTGCATTTTTCTATAATTAGTAGCTCATGGCTGAAATCGTTACGAAATGTCACAAACAATTACATTTACAAATACAACATGCCATATTTCTTCGAGTCCTTGTTTCTTCACAATGCTTCAATGAAGAATTCACTTATTCTTACCATATGACCTTGACTGAACACAGTATTAACTGCCCATTCCATAAAAATGGAAATCATCGTTGCCACCTCTCGTGCTCAACCTCAACGTCAGCATTCGCTTTATTTCTCTGCGTGACCAAAAAGTTATTCCATTATACTTTGCTCTCATAATCGAATCTAACCCCTTGGTCGGGCTGACCACCATAAGGATCCTGGCTCAGTCCGGTGATATTTGAAAGCGCTCAGGTAGGTCAGCGTCGTGTCGGTAGATTGACTAGCACGTAAAAGAACTCCTGCGGGACAAAATTCTGGTGCCACAGGGTCTCCGAAAACCGTGAATGTAGCTACTGGGACGTAACACCAATAAAAGTTTTATTATTCCAAAACTTCGAGAGCCTTGCAGATTTGTCAAGTTATTTTACCTCAATTTGCCTACTATCTTAATAAATATTTGGTGTATCTCCCTGTTGTTTTTCTTACTTGGAAGCTGACAAACGAACACTTCTCAATATTTTTATAGTATCAAATCTTCAGAGCACGCAAAAATGTTGGCAATATCTAAGTGTCTCTCTTTAGCCCAAGAAGTATGCATTATGTATATTTTCATCTAAATAGTTCAGTAAATTGTTTCCTGGTTAGCGCCATTGCTTGTTTTCATTTCTCTTGTGAACATTCGGCCTATTAAACAAAATAACATAATTTTATTTAACAAATGAAAAACATGAATTTCAATAAACCAAGGGAATTTTTAAACATTCGCCTTCCGGAAGAAACTGTGTTGAAACGTTCAGGATATCTCTGAAGTCTAATATCACTGGTCTGTACGGCACTGAGGAAACACGTTCAGCGCTCGGAATGCAAGAGTACAGTATAAGGTCCTCTGTCTAATACTGCGTTGTCAATGTCTTTCTCTTTTGCCTTTTTTCAAGCTGTTTCTTTAACAGACAGGTCTTTTGTCGACGATGGGTTAGCGCAGGTCTAGGACAAAAAAGGAAAAGACTGTGGCCTTCATTAAGGCACAACCCCAGCATTTGCCTCGTGTAAAAATGGTAAACAATATAAAACTATCTTCAGGGCTACCGACATTGGGGTTCGAACCCACCATCTCACAGCCAGGAGACCCAAATCACGTAGCGAATTCGCTCGGCTATAATAACAAGGAAGTATTATTTGCTAACTGTTAGGTCGCACAGAAACAGTTTACAAACTACCAGTTAACGAAAGTCGAACTTCTAAGAAACAAAGTGTAATGCGACTTGATGTCATTTGAAAATGTACTTCGAATTGTTAATAGATATATTACATGAATACAGCATTTTATCTATAGAGTCTTTAATTGAATTTTTCGCTTCCTTGAGTCAATTTATTTTCCTATCTTTTAAATATAATTTAAGAAAATGTCACTATGATTTTCTTTTAAGATCAAGTCTATGTCACTTTATTCCGTTATATTATAGGGCCCTTTAAAGGCGTTGGGCCTATAGGCCGGTGCCTACGCTAGGTAGGCTACTTCAATCTCCTAGTTGGTCGTAACAAGATATGAGTAGATTTTTTCTGTTGCTCCACAACACATAATAAACAGTTACTTTTTATCGCTTAAATATAATATTTCTTACAATAAAATTTTACAATTTTGGGAACTTTTTGAAAACCTTTCGAAATTTCACCTCTTCCGGCTACTTAGTTACTTACAATCATAATATGTAATATTCAAAATCACCATATTATCAAAAACTAACCGAAATTTATATCAAAAACATGGGTGAAAAGTTTCTAGCCCGGATCAGGTCTTTCAGAAAAGCGGCAGTAGCTCATGTTGTTCGCGCAAACACTGGACTCGAGATGACCTCTCCGCATCACTCCCCTTGAACGTAAACAAAACGGAAAATGGGTACTTGTTTTCCCATATCAGATAGCTACAGGATATCCGTCAGTCGCCGCTTGATATCACACCGCAAAATGATTTCTAAAGGAGAGAGAAACAAAAGCTCTATTATTTGTACTTGGACAGTGTAAGTACCAAACAGCAGCCCTGTTTCTTGCCATATTCTTCCTGCTATCCAGACACTGTCTGGTATATTCTCCGTTCTGTTCCTCTCCTGGCGTTCGCCGTTTCTTCTAGGGCGTCCATCAACAAACAATGTTTCAGCAGCTAGAGACCCAGCCAATTCGTTTTCATCTTCCTCGGTCTGACGACATTTAAGAGATTCCTCTTTTCCTCAACTCTCTTCAGCACCTCTCTCTAACCAGGTTATCCTCTCCATTTGCATTCACAACCACATCTCAAGTGCAACCAATCTCCTTTCGTCCTCCTTCCTCGGCTGTATACAGTGCTACGGAAAACATGTGACCAGTCTCTTCTTCATAGCCATGGGCACCGCGAAACATAAAAGGTTGGTTGAAGCGAGAAAGTCCACGAGAAAAGTAGGTTGTGTGTAACAGAATCAAATGTATTCAATAAAACAGAAATTCCATACATTAATGATAATGCATGTTAGTAATAGAACAAATTGCTTTCAAACACAATGGGAACTGACCCGGCATTTTCCCACGGGTGTCAGGTCTAATCAGGGATCAATGACCTCTGACATCACAGAGGTCATCAACCTGTGATGTCATAACCTAACCTAACCTAACTAGCCTACCTTAACATAAAAGGCCTAACCTAACCAAAAAGAATCAATGGATGAGCCCATCGGTCAGGTCAGTGACCAGTTTATGCTTTGTTTTTTGGTGGAGAAAGGGGATAGCTTTCCTCCTCCTAGACCAGTGACCCGACCAATTGCCAACCGCTGCCTGGTTTTCTCCTTCAGCAGTCCTCTGTTTCCCTAGGACTTGATGCTGAGGAGCAGAGACCAGCAGCTTTTTGGTTGTCCATCCGAAGACGAACTGGCATGATGTCGTTTTTTTTTGGGGAGGGGGGGTAGGGGGCGAAGCCATGTGATGGTGTAGATGAGAAGAAAATGGACACGTTTAATGGCACTGTGGTCAGGGGTTTACAGCAAGGATAGAATAGTGCTAATGGGCTATTTCAGTGCGGGAGTTCGAAATAGGATTGACGGATATGAGAAGGTGGTGCGTAAATATGGGAAATATAATGGAAGTTAATAGGAATGGGAAGCGTATACTCGACGTCTGTGCTAGTATGGGATTAACAGTTACGAATACATTCTTCACGCATAAGGCTATTCACCGCTAGACATGGGAGGGTAAAGGCAGTAGATCAATAATAGACTTTATCATAATTGACTTGGCATTCAGGAAATCTGTTAGGACTGTGTGGGTATTCAGAGGAGTTTTTGATTATACAAATCTTCAGGCTCTAGGATAAAGTGAAATCTGTCTGCAAGCGAATAAGGGTAGAAAATCTCCAGGATTGGAAAATTAGACAGACGTACATGGATATAATTAGTGAAAAGTTTCGAGCAATGGGCAGTAAGCATGTTCAGGATATAGAAAGAGAATGGGTGATATACAGTGATGCTGTAGAAAGAAATAACAAGGGAATGCGTAGGAACGACTGTGTGTAAAGATGGCAAAAAGGGAATATTTTGGTACAGTGATGAAGTGAGAGCAGCATGCAAACGTAAAGAGAAGGCGTATGAGGAATGGATCCAAACAAGGTGTGGTGCTAAAAGGGAATTTGACGTAGATGAAAGAAATGGAGCGAAACAAATAATTATTGAATCCAAGCAGAAGTCTTGGGTAGATTTCGGTAATAACCTGGAAAGGCTTCATCAAGCGGGAGGGAACTCTTTCTGGACAGTAATAACAAATATAAGAAAGGGAGGGGGAAATGTAAATGAATAGTGTTTTGGGTAAATGAGGTGAACGCGTAATACATGCTAGAGAACCACACACGAACAACGACGACGACGATGTTGGTGAAATTACGTTTGAGAAAGTGGAAAGGATGGTAAATAAAATCCATTGTTATAAAGCATAACGAACAGATGAAATTAGATCTGAAATTGTGAAATTTGGTAGGAAGGCAGGATGAAATGGCTTCATAGATTTGATTTGCATGGAATGTTAGTAAGGTACCTTCACATTGGACAAAAGCAGTAACTGCACCTATCTATAAGCAAGGGAACAGGAAGGACTGCAACAACTATCGAGGTATTTCATTGATCAGTATACCATGCAAGGTGTTTACTGGCGTTTTGGAAGGGAAGGTACGATCAGTGGTTGAGAGTAAGTTGGATGAAAGCCAGTGTGGTTTCAGACCACAGAGCAGTTGTCAGGATCATATCTTTAGTATGCGCCAGGGTAATGATATGTCGTATGGCTTTTAGCACCGGGATACTCGTTGGCTGAACGGTCAGCGTACTGGCCTTCGGTTCAGAGGGTCCCGGGTTCGATTCCCGGCCGGGTAGGGGATTTTAACCTTAATTGGTGAATTCCAATGGCACAGAGTCTGTGTGTATGTGTCATCACCATTTCATCCTTATCACGACGCGCAGGTCGCCTACGGGAGTCAAATAGAAAGACCTGCACCTGGCGAGCCGAACCCGTCCTGGGATATCCCGGCACTAAAAGCCATACATTTCATTTCATTGCAGTGCCGGGATATCCCAGGACGGGTTCGGCTCGCCAGATGCAGGTCTCTCTATTTGACTCCCGTAGGCGACCTGCGCGTCGTGATGAGGATGAAATGAGGATGAGGACAACACATACACCGAGTCCCCGTGCCGTAGAATTAACCAATTAAGGATAAAATCCCCTACCCAGCCGGGAATCGAATCTTCTGAACCGAAGGGCAGTACGCTGACCGTTCAGCCAACGAGTCGGACGCCAGGTAAATGAAAAATGATACGAAAAGAAGAGACAGGTATGTTTATGTTTAATGTTTCGTAGATCTTGAGAAGTCATATGAGAGGATGCCGAGGGAAAATACATTCGCCATACTGATTAACTACGGGATTAAGAGTAGATTATTAAAAACCATTCAAAGACATTTGTGTTAACAACTGGACAGCGGTGAGAATTGATGGCAGAATGTATTCTTGCTTCGAGGTACTTATACGGTTAGACCAGGCTGTAATCTTTCACTTTTGTTTAGGTTGATGTTTTCACGACCCATAATTGGACTTTTGCCGTGTCAGAAAACAATTTGACCTTGCATTTACCTAAACTATTACACTAGAAAATTCCCTGCACTTGCGACAAGGTATACTTTGGCCAAATATGCCGGTCCATTGGTGCTCGTATCAAGGAACACCAACGAAATATCCGTCTGAACCAGCCAGACAAGTCAGTAATAGCTGAGCACGCCCTGTCATCGGGTTATGATATCGTGTTCCAAGATGTTAGAGTTCTTACCGTCGGTAACCACTACAAGTCTAGCATTATACGGGAAGCTTTTGAAATACGTAAAAATCCTAACAAAATCAGCTGGGACACAGGCTATCAATTTAGTAATATGTGCTTGCCAGCCATTATGGATTTACTTAAGTAGCTCTCTTCCCTGTACTTTCACTATTGTTATTTACCTTCGGTGTTTTCCAATTTCTACTCCCCTCATCACTACTACTCTAGGCTGTGTGCTATGGGTCATACCTTCATAACCCGTATACACCTGTTAATGTACTATTCTTACTTCCTTACCGAGTTCGATAGCTGCAGTCTTTTAAATGCGGCCGGTAGAAGTATTGCAAAGAAAGGAATAGAATTAAGTAATTTAATAGATATATATTTACCAGATATTGTAATAGGAGTTGAATCATGGCTGAGAAATGATATAATGGATGCAGAAATTTTCTCACAGCACTGGAGTGTGTATCGTAGAGATAGGATAGGAATGGTGGGAGGGGGAGTGTTCATTCTGGTGAAAGAAAAATTTGTAAGCTACGAAAAAGTTAAAGATGAGACACATGAAATTCTACTAGGTGTAAGGCTCATTTCTAAAGATAATAGGCAACTTGATATATTTGGAGTGTACAGATCGGAAAAGGGTAGCACTGATGCGGATTCGGAATTATTTGATAGGATAGTCAGCTATGTGGGAAACGACGTGGAAAGAAATGTGATTGTAGCGGGAGATCTGAATTTGCCAGATGTAAATTGGGAAGGAAATGCGAACGACAGGAAGCATGACCAACAAATGGCAAATAAGTTAATATGGGAAGGACAGCTGATTCAGAAAGTGATGGAATCAACCAGAGGGAAAAATATCCTGGATGTCGTGCTGATAAAACCAGATGAGCTCTATAGGGAAACTGAAGTAATAAATGGTATTAGTGATCATGAAGCTGTTTTTGTGGTAGTTAAAAATAAATGTGATAGAAAGGAAGGTCTTAAAAGTAGGACTGTTAGGCAGTACCATATGGCTGATAAAGCAGGCATGAGGCAGTTTCTAAAAAGTAACTATGATCGGTGGAAAACGGTAAATAAAAATGTAAACAGACTCTGGGATGGGTTTAAAGAAATTGTTGAGGAGTGCGAGAACAGGTTTGTACCTTTAAGGGTGATAAAGAATGGTAAAGACCCACCTTATTATAATAGAGAAATAAAGAGACTAAGAAGGAGGTGCAGACTGGAAAGAAATAGAGTTAGAAATGGCTGTGGAAGTAAGGAGAAATTGAAGGAACTTACTAGAAAATTGAATCTAGCAAAGAAGGCAGCTAAGGATAACATGATGGCAAGCATAATTGGCAGTCATACAAATTTTAGTGAAAAATGGAAGGGTATGTATAGGTATTTTAAGGCAGAAACAGGTTCCAAGAAGGACATTCCAGGAATAATTAATGAACAAGGGGAGTGTGTATGTGAGGATCTTCAAAAGGCAGAAGTATTCAGTCAGCAGTATGTAAAGATTGTTGGTTACAAGGATAATGTCCAGGTAGAGGAGGAGACTAAGGCCAAAGAAGTAATAAAATTTGCATATGATAACAATGACATTTACAATAAGATACAAAAGTTGAAAACTAGAAAAGCGGCTGGAATTGATCAGATTTCTGGGGATATACTAAAGACAATGGGTTGGGATATAGTACCATATCTCAAGTACTTATTTGATTATTGTTTGGTCGGAGGAGCTATACCAGATGAATGGAGAGTTGCTATAATAGCCCCTGTGTATAAAGGAAAGGGTGATAGACATAAAGCTGAAAATTACAGGCCAGTAAGTTTGACATGCATTGTATGTAAGCTTTGGGAAGGCATTCTTTCTGATTATATTAGACATGTTTGTGAAATTAATAACTGGTTCGATAGAAGGCAATTCGGTTTTAGGAAAGGTTATTCCACTGAAGCTCAACTTGTAGGATTCCAGCAAGATATAGCAGATATCTTGGATTCTGGAGGTCAAATGGACTGTATCGCGATTGACCTGTCTAAAGCATTTGATAGGGTAGATCATGGGCGACTACTGGCAAAAATGAGTGCAATTGGACTAGACAAAAGAGTGACTGAATGGGTTGCTATATTTCTAGAAAATAGATCTCAGAGAGTTAGAGTAGGTGAAGCTTTGTCTGACCCTGTAATAGTTGAGAGGGGAGTTCCTCAGGGCAGTGTTATCAGACCTTTATGTTTTCTTATATATATAAATGATATGAGTAAAGGAGTGGAATCGGAGGTAAGGCTTTTTGCGGATGATATTATTCTCTGTAGAGTGATAAATAAGTTACAAGATTGTGAGCAACTGCAATGTGACCTCGAAAATGTTGTGAGATGGACAGCAGGCAATGGTATGTTGATAAACGGGGTTAAAAGTCAGGTTGTGAGTTTCACAAATAGGAAAAGTCCTCTCAGTTTTAATTACTGCGTTGATGGGGTGAAAGTTCCTTTTGGGGATCATTGTAAGTATCTAGGTGTTAATATAAGGAAAGATCTTCATTGGGGTAATCACATAAATGGGATTGTAAATAAAGGGCACAGATCTCTGCACATGGTTATGAGGGTGTTTAGGGGTTGTAGTAAGGATGTAAAGGAGAGTGCATATAAGTCTCTGGTAAGACCCCAACTAGAGTATGGTTCCAGTGTATGGGACCCTCACCAGGATTACCTGATTCAAGAACTGGAAAAAATCCAAAGAAAAGCAGCTCGATTTGTTCTGAGTGATTTCCGACAAAAGAGTAGCGTTACAAAAATGTTGCAATGTTTGGGTTGGGAAGAACTGAGAGAAAGAAGAAGAGCTGCTCGACTAAGTGGTATGTTTCGAGCTGTCAGCGGAGAGATGGCGTGGAATGACATTAGTAGACGAATAAGTTTAAATGGCGTTTATAAAAGTAGGAAAGATCACAATATGAAGATAAATTTGGAATTCAAGAGGACAAACTGGGGCAAATATTAATTTATAGGAAGGGGAATTAGGGATTGGAATAAATTACCAAGGGAGACGTTCAATAAATTTCCAATTTCTTTGAAATCATTTAGGAAAAGGCTAGGAAAGCAACAGATAGGGAATCTGCCACCTGGGCGACTGCCCTAAATGCAGATCAGTATTGATTGATTGATTGAATCGGGAGATAGTGGGTTCGAATCCCACTGTTGGCAGCCCTGAAGATGGTTTTCCGTGGTTTCCCATTTTCACACTAGGCAAATGCTGGGGCTGTACCTTTATTAAGGCCACGGCCGCTTCCTTCCAATTCCTAGGCCTTTCCTGTCTCATCGTCGCCATAAGACCTATCTGGGTCGGTGCGACGTAAAGCAAATAGCAGTCTTACTTCTTTTCACTCCCGCGTCTTATACCTCGTAGTAGTACGTCCACCTTCCCGTCCCCACCTGCCTGATTCACTCTCATTTTCCTCTTTTCTGCTACACATTATTCTTTCCCTCTTCAGCTCTATTTTATTCTTCTATCCTGTTGGTTTTTCATTGCGCTTTGTTTTATTTTTATTTATTATTTCATTCTTTCTTCTTTCTTTCTTAATCCGTTTACCCTCCAGGGTCGATTTCTCCCTCGGACTCAGCGAGGGATCCGACCTCTACCGCCTCAAGGGCAGTGTCCTGGAGCGTGGAAGGTTGGGTCGGGAGATACAACTGGGGAGGATGACCAGTACCTCGCCCATGTGTCCTAAGCTGCTATGCTAAACAGGGGCCTTGTGGGGGATGGGAATATTGGAAGGGAGAGACAAGGAAAAAGGAAGGAAGGAAGGAAGCAGCTGTGGCCTTAAGTTAGGTACCATCCCGGCATTTACCTTTAGGAGAAATTTGAAACCACGGAAAACCACTTCCCGGATGGCCGAGGCGGGATTCGAACCCCCTCTAGTCAGTTGACCTCCCGAGGCTGAATACACTCCGTTCCAGCCCTCGTACCACTTTTTAAATTTCGCGTAAGAGCTGGGAATCGAACCCGGGCCTCCGGGGTTGGCAGCTAATCACACTAACCACTACACCACAGAGGTGGACTACTTGTTACTTCTTCTACCCCATACTTCGATGATTCATCTGATGACCTTGCTGTTTACTTCGCATGCACATACGATGGAACAAGAAAGAGCTCGGAAAGCTAACGCACAGTGAGACATCTAGTGACTATAGACCCACGATAAAGCTTTCTTAAACTCCAAACTTCATTATTTGAGAAGTCGTCTTCGCGAACAGTCGAGATTTCCTTCTGTAGACGCCGAGCAGAGTTGTTCATAGTTTACACTGAAAGGTATACATTGCCTGGGAGGTGGAAATATAGTAAGCAGTGTGGCCTCTGCGACGACTGGGTGTTAATGGCAGATTGTTCTGAAAGCCAGGAAGTTGAAAATACGTGCAATGGGTATGATATGAAAATTAGCCTTTCCATGACTAAAGTGAAATGAAATGGCGTGTGGGTTTTATTACCGGGATGTGTCCGAGGACTTCGGCTCGCCAGGTGCAGGTCTTTTGATTTGACTCTCGTAGGCGATCTGCGCGTCGTGATGAGGATGAAATGATGCTTAAGACGACACATACACCCAGTCCCCACGCCAGGGGAATTAACCAATTATGGTTAAAATTCCAGAGCTTGCTGGGAATCGAACCCGGGACCCCTGTGACCAAAGGCCAGCACGCTAACCATTTATGACTAAAGTGATGTCAGTAGATAAGAAACCTAAGATAATTGAATGTCAGGTTGGGAGTACAATGCTGGAACATTTCGAGTATTTAGGTTGTGTGTTCTCCCAGGTTGGTTGTATGGTAAGTGAGATTGAATCAAGGTGCAGCAGAGCTAATGCAGTGAGCTCGCTGTTGCGATCAACAGTATTCTGTAAGAAGGAAGTCAGCTCCCAGACGAACCTAACATTACACCGGTCTCTTTTAGAACAACTTCGCTTTACGAGAGTGAAAGCTGGGTGGAATCAGGATATCTTATTCATAAGTTAAAAGTAGTTGACATGATAGTAGCGACAATGATCGGTGATAAAAAAGAGGTGAGAACAATGGCAGGCGGGTATTCGGAATGAGAAGGTACTACGCATAAACCGTCTTCGGAGTTGCGGTCATGTGAACCGAAAGGAGGGGGATAGGTTACCTAAGAGTATAATGAACTCGGTCACGGAGGGTAAGAGAAGTAGAGGGAGACCAAGAAGACGATAGTTAGATAAGAGGTATAGAACAGAACTCGGTACTAATAGAGGATTGTGGCTTGCAGACTGAACGTTCAAAGACATCACAATGTATAATGAAGATGTATATATGTATGTCATAATTTTTCTTCTTTTCCTGCCGCTTTTCCCACACCTGTGGGGTGCCGGTTGCGTACTGCGTCGCGCTTGTGGATTTGGCCCTATTTTACGGCCGGATGCCCTTCCTGACGCCAACCCTATATCGAGGTATGTAATCAATATTGCGTGTTTCTGTGGTGGTTGGTAGTGTGATATGTTGTCTGAATATGATGAGGAGAGTGTAGGAACGGGCACAAACACCCAGTACCCGAGCCAGAAGAATTAATCAGAAGCGATTAACATCCCCGACCCGGCCGGGAATCGAACCCGGGACCCTCTGAACCGAAGGCCAGTACGCTGACCATTCAGACAACGAGTCGGATGTTATTATTATTATTATTATTATTATTATTATTATTATTATTATTATTATTATTATTATTATTATTATCATCATATAATTCGATATTCTACTCTATCCAGCATGAGTGCTGCTATTTGAGTAGCAGTACGCCTCACATTCTCTACTTCAGTCATAAAGTAGTTCCCTTCTGTTTATAAAGCATAGCGATTCAATATTCCAACACACGGAATACCGGATAGTTCTCGCTAAAGACAGACGGATCGAACGTTGAGCAGTACCACTTGCCGACACTATCCTGTCAATGACAGACTCCACGTGGACTTGAAAGTGTGTTGGTACTTACGTTTTTGAAAATGGCCAAGCATAGTTTGGTGAAAACCAAAAATGTAAACATTCCTTTCATTGAAGAAATGTCCGACTCGTTGGCTGAATGGTCAGCGTACTGGCCTTCGGTTCAAAGGGTCCCGGGTTCGATTCCCGGTCGGGTCGGGGATTTTAACCTTAATTGGTTAATTCCAGTGGCCCGGGGGCTGGGTGTTTGTGCTGTCCCCAACATCCCTGCAACTCACACACCACACATAACACTATCCTCCACCACAATAACACGCAGTTACCTACAAATGGCAGATGCCGCCCACCCTCATCGGAGGGTCTGCCTTACAAGGGCTGCACTCGGCTAGAAATAGCCACACGAAATTATTATTATTGAAGAAATACGGCGATGGTGATGGTTGTTGCTGTAAGGAACCTGACTTCAAGGTCATCTGTCGTTGACTTAAGATTTAATTTGGTAGCAAAAGTAAAGCAAAGCAAAGTCTTCCCCCATACAGGCCATGAAGGCCCTTGGAGGGGTGGAAGGTAAAGGCTTCCACAATCCGTAACCTCGGCACTTGATGGGGTGGAGTGGTTAGCTCTACGCCCGGCCGCCTTTGCCCCCAGGAATTAACCTGGTACTCATTTTGGTGTAGGCTGAGTGAACCTCACGGCCATATGCATTTCCGGAAGTGGAGATCTCATTTCTTAAATTTTACGACTTCCTGACGGGGATTCGAACCCACGTCCTTCCGGGCGAACCTACCACGCCTTTACCGCCTCGGCCAGGCAGCCCGTTATAATTTGGTGGCGTATATATAATGTTCGCTCCAGGACACTGCCCTTGAGGCGGTAGAGGTGGGATCCCTCGCTGAGTCCGAGGGTAAAACCAACACTGGATGATAAACAGATTAAGAATGAAAGAAAAGATATAATGTTTAACTCAACTGAATACGCCTAAATTCCACTCACAGACTCACGAAACATTTACAGTGTTTTAGGCATCGCAACAGAAATTCTAACAGTAGGTTGTAATACTTAATACGGAAGTGAAAGTGCAGTACAAAAGTCGGCGATTGAGCAGGTTACACCCAAGCGCGCACTCGACCAGTAGCACAGTGACACTCTTCACCAGCAATTCTCAGCCGGATTTCTACGGAATTCTTGGATTTCGCATGATGTTAAAGGTTCCGTCCGCCTCTGTGGTGTAGTGGTTAGTGTGATTAGCTGCCACCCCCGGAGGCCCGGGTTCGATTCTCGGCTCTGCCACGAAATTTGAAAAGTGGTACGAGGGCTGGAACGGGGTCCACTCAGCCTCGGGAGGTCAACTGAGTAGAGGTGGGTTAGAGTCCCACCTCAGCCATCCTGAAAGTGGTTTTCCGTGGTTTCCCACTTCTCCTCCAGGCAAATGCCGGGATGGTATTTAACTTAAAGTCACAGCCGCTTCCTTGTCTATCCCTTCCAATCTTCCCATCCCCCACCAAGGCCTCTGTTTTGCATAGCAGGTGAGACCGCCTGGACGAGGTACTGGTCATTCTCCAGAGTTGTATCCCCGACCGAATGTCTCACGCTCCAGGACACTGCCCTTGAGGCGGTTGAGGTGGGATCCCTCGCTGATTCCGACGGAAAAACCAACCCTGGAGGGTAAGCAGATTAAGAAAGAAAGAAAGAAAGAAAGTTAAAGGTTCCACGAAAATGCAATATAATCATTTGAAAGATATTGTTTCCCTCTTTACTCAATTCCAGGCTGAAACAAAGGAGCATGGAGTTCCTTTACCACTAATTTCGGAACATGTTATTATTAACAACAAACACATCGCAACTGAGAAATATCCCGGTAGCAATGATCACTTACAGTAGTGTAATAATAAAGTTAAAACATGAATACCCAACAACAACAAGAGTACAACAAGCAATTCCATGGAAAGAAAAAATTGCAAGAAATACTACTACCTTAAAAGAGCCTCCGTGGCGCAGGGGGCAGCTCGCCGGCCTCTCACCGCTGAGTTCCGTGGTTCAAATCCCGGTAACTCCATGTGAGATTTGTGCTGGACAAAGCGGAGGTGGGACAGGTTTGTCTCCGGGTACTGCGGTTTTCCCTGTCATATTTCATTCCAGCAACACTCTCCAATATAATTTCATTTTATCTGTCATACATTAATCATTGTCCCAGAAGAGTGCGACAGGCTTCGGCAGCCGGCACAATTCCTATCCTCTCCGCTAGATGGGGGCTTCATTTATTCCATTCCTGACCCGGTCGAATGACTGGAAAGAGGCTGTGGATTTTCACTACCAGTTTAACATTCTAAATCCAGCATCATCATATACAAATTCACACTTACCTTACGTATTTTAAAATTTTGCACTATGACTTACAGTAGAACTTACTTTTATCTTAGCATTGTAAATACAGCACGACATATACATGCCAGAGAAACTTCCCTCCCACCACATCCGACTTGTAGAATAATTTACTCAGCCTATAAGAAGAAGAACAATTGAATGAACAGAAATGTGATCGGACATTAAATGTCACATTCATTGAATAGTCATGTGATGAATTTTCGTGGAAAGTCCGACTACGTGGCTAAATGATTAGCCTGCAGGTCCCTGGACCAAGAGTTTTAGCTTCGATTCCCGGCCGGGTCGGTGATCTCTGGATGTGGGAGTGGGTGTGAGTAGATTTCATCCTTGGTAGGTCCCACCGCCCAGGTCGATCATGAGAGTCATCCACACCAGGCCTCTCCGGGAGGCCATCATCACCACCACCATCATCATCATCATCATGGCCATCGATGAAAGAAGAGTCTCCTGCAGTGTCTCAGGAAGATTTATTACTCCAGTTCTCCACATGCAGTATCTGCGAACATGCATTTACATGTTTGAGGAATTTTAAAAGCAAGGACCGAGCGTGTGGTCAGGGGCGTGCAGCTGTGAGGTTGCACTTGGAAGACAGTGGGTTCGAACCCCACTGTCGGCAACCCTGGAGATGGTTTCCCATTCTCACATCAGACAAATGCTGGGTCTGTACATCAATTAAGTCCACGGCCGCTTCATTTCCATTCCTAGCCCTATCCTGTCCCATCGTCGCCGTAGAACCTGTCTGTGTTGGTGCGACGTAAAGCAACTTTTGGAAAACAAGATGGTGTCCACAAATCAGCACAACCCTATATCAAACCAAAGGATCCCCGAAGACAAAGTGCGAAGGGAGGCGATAAACTGCAGTATGGTAATGTCTATGAGGCCAAAGGGTTCGACAGTTACGTTCAGTGCAAAATGAATGTTACATTCCTCATTCTGTAATGGTCTTAAACATCTCTCTGGCAGCAGAAATTTTCCTGTGTGTTCTGTTTACTTCAGTGAATTTGAAGCCTAGTTTCCTGAATTCGATGTTCGAACTTCACTGCATGTTCTCTGAGTTTTTGTCTAAGTTAAGGGTGAACACGCACTTAAAACCGCCTTAGTTATGGGTACCTGGCTGTAGAAAATTTCTACATATCGAGTGTGAGCCGGCGAGCAAACCCGCTGTCGTGAGTGCAAGGATAAATGGACCTGTGTTAATGTTCGCTGTTGTGAGTATCGTACTGCTGCTGAATATGTTTGAGCTGTTTAGTTGTTCGCTGCATGTGACTGTGTGGATTACTGGATTATCTGTGGAATCGAACCAACGAAGTGTCGTCGTGTGTCGAGTGGCCCGTAGCCCTGGGTTCAGATCCAGCTGCCAACACACAACTGCTCTATGAGGTGAATGGACTTGGGGAAGTGAAATTGAGGATTAAGTGTCCGCAGTCCCCAGGAGGAGTAACGGGCTGGACCGCCTGCTGCGCCATAAAGAAGAGCAATTTATAAATAGACTTGTAATTATTAAGCGTGCCATTCATAACTGGTTAGAATTGTGTGTGTTTAAATATGTGTGTGTAAATTTATTAAGTCATCCTGAAATAAATTAGAGTAATGAAACAGATGGAGTTTTATTCGTAACAATATGAAATTATCACTTAATATAATGCGATCCTTCCACTTATATACAATACCTATCTAAACAAACACATTTACGATGAATAGACGTTTTTCGCTCGGACGAAAAATGGTACAATATTTATGAGGAAAGTCCATTCCAGATCTGAACCAGCTTGGAGTAGCACAAGAGAAAGTACCACTGATGCACTAAGATAACAAATAATTAATCTATTTCATCACAGTCAGATAACAACTGAACCAGTATAACCAGACAACCAGACAAACCGCATCATGAATTTTGTGGAGTCATATACAGAAAGCTTACGATATCAGTCGCTAGACTGTGTTGATGATCTTTGGTACAAAGCCAAAAAATAGAGGTAAGAATATCATGCATCCTCAGTCCACAGAAATACACAAACGCACAGTTCTCTCAGGTAGTACACAGCTCGTCTCCAGCCCATCTACCCACTGGTTTCTCCGACAGCACAACAGCTCCTCGTTGAGATCTCGGTGGGACCTCGGTGGGACACTAGCGACAGCCTAACACCTCCGTCGCCCTCAGCCCAGCCACCGAACCCAAACACACTGAGTCTCATACGGAATCCAATACTAACTCTGAGTCCAACACTGACTCCACCTCGGAGCCCAACTGTCACTCTCTGCCCGCGGACAGCCTCCCTTTTTAATAGTTCGGGTGACTTTAGCAAGCGATTTCGCGATGTCACTAGAGGCAGAAAATTCCCGTTGAATCTCCAAGAAAAAGGTAAGCCGGCCTAAGAAAACAATACACGATAAGGTCGGCCCCACTCCACAAGCCGGCTGGGAGATCCTAGGTCGTCTGAAGGTAATCGCCCACTGCAGGGAACCGCGCCGCGCCGCGCGGAACAAGCTTGTGGAACATTCCACGGGCCATTTTCCGAGACTTCGCCCATACAGCACACCTCACCGCGCCGCCTCTCTCCAGTTGGGGAAGTGCAGCTCACACAGAAATATGAGTTCCAGTTCCGAGGAGGACTTATTATTTGCGGTTGCGATATTTGCAAATGAGGAAGAAGAAAAACGCGAAAGAAAACTTTGGGTCCACAACATTTATGAGAAAAGGGAAACGTACGGAGAGTTTCACCATTTATTTCCTGATCTACTAAAGGACCGAAGTAAATTTTCCCGCTGCTTTCGTATGTCCCAAGAAAAATTATATGAACTATTGAACCTAGTTAAGCCGTGTGTACCGAGTTCGATAGCTGCAGTCGCTTAAGTGCGGCCAGTATCTAGTGTTCGGGAGATAGTAGGTTCGAACCCCACTGTCGGCAGCCCTGAAAATGGTTTTCCGTGGTTTCCCATTTTCACACCAGGCAAATGCTGGGGCTGTACCTTAATTAAGGCCATGGCCGCTTCCTTCCCACTCCTAGCCCTTTCCTGTCCCATCGTCGCCATAAGACCTATCTGTGTCGGTGCGACGTGAAGCAACTAGCAAATAAAAAAGCCGTGTGTAGAGCGAGAAAATAATATCACCTTTCGCCGATAAAGGCGTACAGTGCACAATACCACTAACCGCGTGAAGGTACGAGCGTGCTGGCACTAGTCGAGGACTCACGAAGACTGCCGAAACGCCACGAAACCACATTCTTTCCGTTATTCCTTCCTTCTACCCTCGCCCATACAAGCGCGCCGAAAGGAAAAAGTTCCGTTCCAGAAACCTGGGGGCTTCTGGTGCGGAAATTCCACAAGCTTGTTCCGCGCGGCGCGGCGCGGCTCCCTGCGGTGGGCGTTAAGCCATTTCATTTCACAAGAAGCAGACCACGGAAATTTCTTCTCGGCTGCGCTGCGCGGCGCGGCGCGGTGTAGTGGGCGATTACCTTGAGTCACCAGCCCCTCCCTGGAAGTAGCGAAATGGGCTACCACGGGGCTGGGGCGTAGCATTGTCATTACTGATAAGCAAAAATATGAAAGAAGGCTTGAAGACCAGTATTAACACTGACCCTCTCAGGCATGTGGTGGACATCGTAAAATTTGAGATTTACCGGGCGAGTTGGCCGTGCGCGTAGAGGCGCGCGGCTGTTAGCTTGCATCCGGGAGATAGTAGGTTCGAATCCCACTATCGACAGCCCCGAAACTGGTTTTCCGTGGTTTCCCATTTTCACACCAGGCAAATGCTGGGGCTGTACCTTAATTAAGGCCACGGCCGCTTCCTTCCAACTCCTAGGTCTTTCCTATCCCATCGTCGCCATAAGACCTATCTGTGTCGACGCGACGTAAAGCCCCTAGGAAAAAATAAAAAAATAAAAAAATTGAGACTTGCTATTGGAAGCCAGGATGTATAGTAGAGTATGTTAAACAGTTCTACCAGTCAGATGCACAACGGTAACTCTTCATAGGGATAGCTTTTGGACCTTGTGGAGCGTTTAAATTAAACAGATTTTTTTTTCAGAATTCCAAGAACATTGCTTCTACCATGAAACATTCTTGTGAATTCAAGATATTTGTAGACTGGCACTCACAGTTCCGATGTCAAGCTGCACTCCTACAGTCGGCAATGAATCAGGATCGTCTCAATAAACTAGCTGTTTCCCTACGAGATAACCAATTCCACTGACATTGACCAAATGGGCAATGAGTTTATTGATCGCTACATTTGGTGCACCAGAGGATTTAACTCTCCGTTCCTAACTCTAATGCACAAGCTAACGTTATGGCATATGTTCCATGCTGTTATGGGAATAGTGACCTGTAGCTGCACGTCGTCTGATTTTGGCGTGTTTCAGACCATTGCTTCTGAGTGTTTCACTTTCTACAAACAGCAGTGTATTATTTTTATTGATATTCCTTTTTGCGTCGCACCGACACAGATAAGTCTTATGGCAACGACGGGATTGGAAAGGCCTGGAAGTGGGAAGGAAGCGGCCGTGGCCTTAATTAAGGTACAGCCCGAGCATTTACCTGGTGTCACATGGGAAACCATCTTCAGGGCTGCCGACAGTGGGGTTCGAACCCACTATACGTGGAAAATTATTAATGATATAGTGAGAAGAAGTAACATATCTGCACCAACCATTAATGTAATAAAATAAGCTAACTGACTTTTGGCTGAACCAGTTTCCCTCGCTGATAAATCTGTAGATTATTTTACAGAAATTGGAACAAAGTTATCTCAATCGACAGAAAACAAGATCGCACAATAAAAAATACAGTGCAATCTCCAGCAACAATCAATCACTGTTTTACAAAATGAATGAACTTAATCACCAATATAGGAATGAAATCAGCATGTGGGCATGACAACATGTCTGCTAGGCCAATGAAGAAAGTAGGACCTATGTTTTTGGCTATTTGCTTTACGTCGCATCGACACAGATAGGTCTTATGGCGACGAGGGGACAGGAAAGGGCTAGGAGTGGGAAGGAAGCGGCCGTGGCCTTAATTAAGGTACAGCCCCAGGTTCGAACCCACTATCTCCCGGATGCAAGCTCACAGCTGCGCGCCCCTAAACGCACGGCCAACTCGCCCGGTACCTATGTTTTTAAACCACTTGGACATATATTTAGCCAGTCACTGTTGACTTGAACATTCCCAGGTAGCTTCAAATTTTCCGCAATACACAAAGATGGTTCCAAAGATAACGTGGAAAATTTTAGACCAATATCTGTATCTTCACACTTTTCAAAACTACTAGGGAAATGCATTAAAGTTAGGTTCATAAAACTTTCTAGAGGAACATAAAATATCATGTCCAAACCAATATGGATTTGCAACAGGAATATGAATTTAAGGCGCCATTTACGCCCTAACAGATCATTTTTATAAATCACTTGATAATATAAAACTGACAGTGGTAGTAATTTTTAGGCCTAAAGAAAGCTTTGGACACAATAAGTCGTAAGATATTTTTTTTTCAGAAATTAGATAAGGATGGCATTCAAGGCATCCAACACATTCTCATAGCTAGTAGAGAGCAAAGAGTTAAAATCATCATCATCATCATCATCATCATCATCTGTTTACCCTCCAGGTTCGGCTTTTCCCTCGGACTCAGCGAGGGATCCCACCTCAACCGTCTCAAGGGCAGTGTCCTGGAGCTTCAGACTCTTGGTCGGCGATACAACTGGGGAGAATGACCAGTACCTCGCCCAGGCGGCCTCACCTGCTATGCTGAACAGGGGCCTTGTGGAAGATTGGAAGAGATAGTGGGAATCTAACCCACCTCTACACAGTTGACCTCTCGAGGCTGAGTGGACCCCGTTCCAGCCCTCGTACCACTTTTCAAATGTTCGTGGCAGAGCCGGGAATCGAACCCGGACCTCTGGGGGTGGCAGCTAATCACGCTAACCACTACACCACAGAGGCGGACAAAGAGATAAAATACAGAACAAAATAGGTAAATCAAGAATTCTGAAATCGGAGTACCAGAGGGAACAGTACTTGGAGCAGTGTTATTCTTACTGTTCATAAATGACCTTTGTGATTTACAGATGTATGGGATAATTATCTTATATGCTGATGACACAGTAATAGTATTGAACGGTGTATTTTGGAAACAGACTTCTAACAAATGTAATACAGCACTGATAACAATAAACAAATGGTTGCATGGTAACATTCTAGCTTTAAATGAAAATAAAACTTCTTACATTGTCTTTTTACACAGAGCCTCCGTTGCTCAGGCGGCAGCGCGCCGGCCTCTCACCGCTGGATACCGTGGTTCAAATCCCTGTCACTCCACGTGAGATTTGTGCTGGACAAAGCGGAGGCTGGACAGGTTTTTCTCCAGGTACTCCGGTTTTCCCTGTCATCTTTCATTCCCGCAACACTCTCCACTATCTTTTCATTTCATCTGTCAGTCATTAATCATTGCCCCAGAGGAGTGCGACAGGCCTCGGCAGCCGGCACGATTCCTATCCTTGCCACAAGTTGGGGGCTTCATTCATCCCATCCCTGACCTGGACATTGACTGGAAAACAGGTTGTAGGTTTTTTTCACATTGTCTTTTTACAACTAAACATTGCGACCACAAGATACTTTTAAATTCAAAATCCATGCGAACAATTGTTCAGACAATGATTGTAGTGGCAACCTGGTACAGAAAACAAATCACATTAAATACTATACTTAGGTATACTGGTCGACAGCCACCTGAAGTGGAATTATCATACCTCCCATGTAGGAAGACGGCTGCAAACTCTCAAGACTCTTAGACGATTTGTATCTCTCAAGATAATGGTGAATGTTTATTATGTACTTGTCAATTCTATATTGCAGTATGGAATTATAGGATGGGGTGGGGCACTGGACACGTATATAATATCTATCCATCACCCATAAGCAGATACCAAAAACGATGCATGGGAAACCTTTTTCTATACCTGTGATAATATTTTCAACTTAGCTCAGGTTTTAAACATTAAGCATTTATACACAAAAGTTGTGACAACACAGTTCGCAAAGAATTATCACATATTCCAGGACCAGAAACGTCCATACAGTACACAAATACAGACTGCTACGTACATGCCTTGGCACTGAAATACAACTGAGATCTTCATTACCAATCCCAAGTAGAAACACTCCATGTAGCATATCTAGAACCACGCATTTTTAATACTCTATTCCCAGAAATATTAAAGATGAGGAAAGGGCCAAAGCTAAAATTATGCCTGAACACCTGGCTTCTTCAAACGTATGAATCACATAATAACTTTTCACCTACGATAACTCTTCTCAAATCACTACAGCTGATAAATGTACTATTATTACTACCTGAAATCTCCACGTCCAACAATTAATTACGACTCTAACAACTTAAGAACTTAAACCATACTAAGAAAACAAATTACGTCCCTCTGTAAAATAAGTATGCCAGTATTCGGGAGATAGTGGGTTCGAACCCCACTGTCGGCAGCCCTGAAGATGGTTTTCCGTGGTTTCCCATTTTCACACCAGGCAAATGCTGGGGCTGTACCTTAATTAAGGCCACGGCCGCTTCCTTCCCACTCCTAGCCCTTTCCTGTCCCCTCGTCGCCATAAAACCTATCTGTGTCAGTGCGACGTAAAACAAATAGAAAAAACAATAAGTTATAATACATTATTATGTAAATGTAGGCTTTTAAAGAAAGGAAGAATATTGTAAACCAAACAAAAACCAAACACCATGTCGCAAACGCCCGGAAGAGTCATGGCCTACCAAGCGACCGCTGCTCAGCTCGACGAATCCTCACGACCGTTATTATTTGATCTCTAGACCGGGTCCGCTATCTCACCGTCAGATAGCTCCTCAATTTTAATCACGTAGGCTGAGTGGACCCCGAATCAGCCCTCAGATGCAGGTAAAAATCTTCGACCTAGTCGAGAATCGAACCCGGAGCATCAGGGTAAGAGGCAGGCACGCTACCCCTACACCGCGGTGCCGGCAATAACGTTGAAAACATACCTAAATTTGCTGGATACATCTAGGTTGTTTAAAGTTTTTTGTATTTCTTATAAGAATATTTTTAACATATGTATTAGTAGCATTGTCTTTATACATTATTAGAAGGGTGAAGGAAAAATGGGCAAATAAATTATATTTTTTACAAGTTTCTTTATGTCGCACCGACATGGCGACGATGGAACATGAAAGCGCTAGGAGTGGGAAAGAAGCGGCCGTGGCCTTAATTAAGGTACAGCCCCAGCATTTGCCTGGTGTGAAAATGGGAAACCAAGGAAAACATCTTCAGTGCTGCCGACAGTGGGGTTCGAACCCACTATCTTCAGAATACTGGACACTGGCCGCACTTAAGCAACGGCAGCTATCGAGCTCGGTGCAAATAAATAAAGACTGAACGGGTGCTATATTTTAACTTCCCATTGAACCAATTTTTGGCCACTTGTCCTTGAAGTTACTTTATGGTGCCATAAAAGTAATGTGTACAAGCCTTCTTATGTGAGATTCACTAACACGATGGTTGAAGTATTGTATTCTGAATATTCTTTCTTCCTTTCTTTCTTAATCTGTTTACCCTCCAGGGTTGGTTTTTCCCTCGTACTCAGCGAGGGATCCCACCTCTACCGCCTCAAGGGCAGTGTCCTGTAGCGTGAGACTTTGGGTTAGGGGATACAACTGGCGAGGAGGACCAGTACCTCGGTCAGGGGGGCCTCACCTGCTAAGCTGCACAGTGGCCTTGTGCGGGGGATGGGAAGATTGGAAGGAGTAGACAAGGAAGAAGGAAGGAAGGAAGCGGCCGTGGCCTTAAGTTAGGTAGCATCCCGGCATTTGCCTCGACGAGAAGTGGGAAACCACGGAAAACCAGTTCGATGATGGCTGAGGAGGGAATCAAATCAAAATCGTGGCAGAGTCGGGAATCGAACCCGGGCCTCCGGGGGTGGCAGCTAATCACACTAACCAGTACACCATATTGTGAATTGAAGTTGCTCGGTGGCAATGGCCAGTGCCTACGCCGAGCTGTTAACACGTGCTCTGCAATACGTAACTGTATGTGTGTCATCCAGCGCAGGGAGAAAGTTGAGACGGTAACAATACTGACCTGTAACAATGATGAGCTACCAGGATGTGAAGGTCTGCTCTGACCTTGAGCAACACGTGTCCTTCACAAGGACAGCTCCTCCCCCTTTCTCTTATTCCACAAACCCGGTTGCCTTAATTCAAAGGATCCTTAATGAGTTTATATTTAACTCTGCAACGAAGACGTTCTTTTACTTCTGAAATTACTCCGAGACACGAAGGCCTAGTCTGAGAGGAAGTGCGCTTATGAGATCGCCTCAGTCCTCCACCAATCCCGAAAAGCCTGCACCGACTTGAATCAATTTCGCAACAAAGGAATATTTGTCACTTTCCATGACTGCTCATGACGTGAAATGTGGATGTATCATAGAATGAGTAGACCTTAACCCTAGCAAGTTGCCCATCTTCCAAACAGAAAAATACAGCATGAGATTCTGAAGGTGGTCTGGATCAGATACCAAGAGCGAACAATTATCTACAATCTGTATAAAAATCCGTCTGCAATGATAAGAATCGAGGCCCTTGAAAAAGAAGCAGCAATTCAGGAAAGAGTAAGGCAAGGCTGCAGTTAGACGCCCTTCTCTTTCAATAATTATATATAACAGGCGGTAAGGGAAATCAAAAAGGAATTTCGAAACGGAATCACAATCCAAGGAGAGGAAATCAAAACCGTGAGATTTGCTGATGATATTGTTATTTAATCTGAGACTGCAGAAGATCTGGAGAAATTGCTGAACGGTATGGACATTGTCTTGGGGAAGGAGTGAAAGACGAAAATAAATAAGTCCAAAACAAAAGTAACGGACTGCAGTCGAATGAAGTCACGTGATGCAGGTAATGTTGGATTAGGAAATGACGTGTTAAATGAAGTAGATGAATATTGTTACATGGGTAGTAAAAGAATTATGGATGGCAGAAGAAAGACGTTTTTGAAGACTTTTGTCTGGAGCGTGGCACTGTATGGAAGTGAAACATGGACGATAACTCACTCAGAAAGCTTTTGAAATGTGGTGTTACAGAAGAAAGCTGAAGATGAGATGGGTAGACCGAATCACGCATGAAGGGATACTGAATCGAACTGTGAGAAAAAGATCAATTTGGCTAAATTTGACAAGAAGAAGGGAAAGAATGATAGGACACATCTTAAGACACTCAGGACTTGTTCAGCTGGTTTGTGCGAGGAGTGAAGAACGGCAGGGTTGTCCAAGCAGATTAGAGTAGATGTAGGATGCAATAGTTACGTAGAAATGAAAAGTTTACCACAGGATAGGGTAGCATGGAGCGCTGCATCAAACCAATCAATGGACTGATGACTCAAACACACAAATGAGAATAGAAAACGAGACGGAAGAGGAAACCTGGTGTAAGCGGAGAAGCAGTTCAGTATCTCCAACCGTTTGTGAAGAGAAAAAGCACCAGTTGGCGTGGTGTAAATGAAGACACTGTGGAGAACAGCGAGAACTACTTGAGAACGTTCAGGGCTGGTGTTCTTTTTTGGTAACGTGGTGTAACTCCGTATCTGGTACTGCAGTGTTATAAAAACAGTGCTCGTTTTGTCCATGGTTCCACAGTTGCAGACTGACAACGGGTGGATTATTATTATTATTATTATTATTATTATTATTATTATTATTATTATTATTATTATTATTATTATTATTATTATTGAATAATTATGCAGAAGTTACCAATATTTATTCTTCTGTTTCAGTTCCACATACCAAAAAAATATGAGTTCCTTTTCAATAATACTGGGTTTTTTTTACGAGGGAATGTGGAAAATGTTCTGTAAGATGCTTGTGAGGGTCCGCACTTCACAAATGTGTGAGACTCTTACCTACCAAAAGCCTCACACCCTTCTCCCATGACGTATATCTCCGACCCGGAACCGCTCTCGCATTACTTCAGGACGGTGTCGTGTATGAAGCCTCTCATGCTTCTCCTTCTTTTTCTTCTCTTCCTTAATTTCTCCTTTAATATAGCTCACCGGGCGAGTTGGGCGTGCGGTTAGGAGCGCGCAGCTGTGAGCTCGCATCCGGGAGATAGTGGGTTCGAATCCCACTGTCGGCAGCCCTGAAAATGGTTTTCCGTGGTTTGCCATTTTCACACCAGGCAAATGCTGGGGCTGTACCTTAATTAAGGCCACGGCCGCTTCTTTCCTATTCCCAGGCCTTTCCTCTCCCATCGTCGCCATAAGACCTATCTGTGTCGGTGCGACGTAAAGCAACCAGCAAAAAAAAAAAAAAAATTAACGTAGCTCATAGGCATCTAAATCGCTCTTCTCTTGATGCAATATATATTCTGCATACATTGCTATTTGATCCCATGATTCCTGATTTTGCAGCATAACATATACACTGTTATCTGGTTTCAGATCTCTCTGTTTAGCTTTCAAACATCTTCGTTGTGGTAACCAATGGTCACAGACAAAGAAAGTATGGTATACATCACCAACGTCGTGGGCGTGATTAGCTCAGTGACGTAGCTGCTGGCTCCGACCCGGAAGGCTGAGGTTCGAATCCTGGTTGATTCTGCGTGGAGATTTTTATCTCAAGATTCAGGTGACGTCAGGAAGGACCTCCGGCAAAAACAAAAATGAACCTGGGTAACTCCAGGGACCCCAGAAATAACTGGGATAAGCTGAAGAAATGTTATTTTATACATCATCAATGCCACCACAGTTGGGCTACTCACTCGGCCTATTCTATGAAGGAAACTTCGAATGTATCCATGTCCTGTCAAGAATTGTGTAAACTAATACTTTATTTCAGCATGATTTCTGTCGACCCATCCAACCAAGGATGGTATCAGCTGTTTGGTTCATTTCCTTTGTAAATCATCTTCTCATCTCTGTTGCCACCGCTACATTCTGTGACTTTCCCGCTTCCTTCCCAGCTTTCCTCGAGTACGCCAAATCTCTTGTCGTTCTAAAGCTAATAAATCAATAGGAACTACTGCTGCTTCTGTGAGAACTGCAGGTTCAGACACCCTACGATGTGCACATGTAATTCGTAAAGCCACTCTCCGCTACACTGCCGCCATCCTTTTCCGATACGTTTCAAACATCAATGATTCACCCAAGATTGGACATAAATAGCCGCCATTTACTAGATTTCGGACCTTTAATATTACTCATCAGTCTACTCAGCACAGTCATTGATATCGCTGCCTTATCTGTTACCCGCTGAATATGATACTAGAAAGTGAGCTTTTATTAAGCACTATACCTAAGTACTTTGTACTCCTAGATGATTCAATGACTATCAGCCCAACTTGCGTAGGCAGAAGAATATTAATCCTTTTCCTTGTTAGAAAAATATTTCTGTTTTATGCTCTGCTAATTCCAAACTGTGATTCATCATCCATTATTTTATCCGCCGCATCACGTGGATCAGTTTACGTTGAGCCATCTCCAAATTACGGGCTACTCTCAAAGCAGTCACATCATCAGCATAGCCCACAAGTCTCGCATCTTCTGGCATCTTCAGCCGTAATAGTCCATCATACATATTCCAAAGATTTGGACCAAGAATAGACTCTTGCGCTAGACTGGCTGTGAGCCGTTTTGTTTTCTGACCATCTTCCGTATCATATACTAAGGCACGATCTTTCAAATAGTCTCTCACTATATATTGTACTCTGACAACTTAAAAGTTTCATAAAGTGCTTCCAACATATCACTCCATCTTGCCGAATTGGAGGCGTTTTTTACATCTAAGGTCACAAGAAGCTTCACTTTCCTAGAATAATGATTGCCCGATTGTGCTATGTTTACCACTTCCCTGACCGCGTCAATCATTGAGTGACCCTTGCGAAATTCATGTTGACAGTCAGATAGATCCCCAGCTAAGTGAAAGTATTCTCGGTTGTAGAAGCTTCTATAGTCCTTTCCCAGCAGTATCCAACATACATAGAGGTCTATAACCCCCAGTTTTACCTTTACTGATCAAAACCAATCGGGCTATTTTCCAGCGATTACTGAAAGCACCCGCTTTCAAGCAGTGATTGTACATTCTCAGCAGCAGATCAGGGCAGAATTCCGCTATCACCTTTAGTACTTGTGTTGAAATACCATCTGTTCCACGAGCCTTCTTGTTCCTAAGAGAGTTAATAGCTGTCATCAGTTCTTCGGATGTAAAGAACGGTACATTTTCTGGATCCTTTCCTCTATCATCATCAATCCTCTCTGAATTATCAGGAAATAATTTATCCACTATTTCTTTGATGGTTTGTAATCCGATGATCGGACTCGAGAGTGCTCCTAATTTCTTCACCACTATCTTATAACCTAATCCCCAAGGGTCGTCATCCACTTCCTTAGATAATTCCCACCACTTATTAATTTTATTCCTTTTAATTGCATTTCGAAGTACTTTCTCCACTGACAACCGCTAAACGTGAGTTACCTTCTTGAGTGCCTCGTGCTTTTATGCCCTTCGTATAAGGTGCAGACGCTGTCTTCTGAGCTCTGCAATTTCTTCAGTTCGCCAATATGCTGGACGCTTATTGTGTCGCTGTTTATGTCTAGTCATGGACGCATCACATGTCTGCTGAATTAGCCCCATAGTGAGTTCAACACATTTTTAGCTGCTATTTTCCTTTGTGAGTATGGCATTTATTCGCAATGCTCTGTGTTCCATTCTGCAAAACATCAAGGAAATTATCCTTGTCCATACGGGTTGTGCTTCACCTGACTGGCTTGCACGAAGTGATCCTTGATTGCTGAGTTTCTCGACACACGCGAAAAACAATATATTGATGGCCACTTCCAGTATAATTTTAAACCACATGCCATGCATTAATTCTGGATGCAATGTCATCTGTCGTAAGTCACATCAGGTATAGATCCACGGCAGCCTAGTCGTCAAAAGTTTGGCACATTCACGATGTGCATTACGACTAAACCCAATCTAGCAGCCATCTCTATTATATGCCGCCCTCTGACGTCTGGTCGAGAAAATCTCCATTCCACCGCCTGGGGGTAGAAATCACTAAATTATTGTCAATCCCGTGAAAAGCATTATCAAGTCCATCTAATTTCGTCCGGAAGTCAAATATGGTCTCCTTTGTGGTAAAGTAACAGTTCACAAAGATGAACTTACCAATCATAACCCAAACGAATCCATCTTCACATCCTTGATCTATAACTGGACATTTTCCGAGATCTGGTAACCAAATTGCAGCTGTCCCCAAATTGTCCGCAAACCACCCTAAGTGATGTTTATCCTGATACAGTTCACTGATAAGAAGAAGATCTGCACCAATCTAGTAGGTCATCTGCGTCAATAGGTCATTGGCAGTTTGACTCCTGTGCACATTTGCCTGAATGATACTCATCATCTACTCTTGTTTTTTTAAACTTTTCAAGAACTTCACGAAACACAACGTACTCGCCCGAGCCAGGAATATGTTTTCGTTTCGCTTCTTCAACCTCTGTGTCTACACAAAGTATGCATCGTGGATTTACTTTACAGCCTACTGCCTTGTGCCCAGCTTCTCTACACCTAAAGCAAAGCTTCCTTCTGTCCGCACTTTACAATTTCGCGCATAATGTCTATATGATAAACATCGAAAACAACAGGATACTACAGTTCTTCTCCGCATTCTACAGTATAGCCATCGTATTTTGATACTGCTTACGTCCAAGAGTTTCCGAGCATCTCTATCTGCCGTATCTACAATGGCAACTTCCTGCCCCCTGCTGTGTGGGTTTAACATTGAGACTTTCAAATCTACATTACAGTTTCTTCTACATCTATAACTGTGGTAACACAGTCCATATCACGAATTTCTAGTGTAGTACGAGAAGTTAAAGCCTTCACGTCACCGTCCTTTCCAAGAGCATCTCTAAGATATTTATTAAAATTTTCCCTATCATCTTGCTCGCGTTGTTTTATTGAATTCAAGAAGTATAGCTCAAGCTGCAGTTTTCCAAATTGATCTAATGCCCGTCCCGCTATCTTCCGGCTTGAACTTACTCCGGATATCTTTAAAACATCCGAGTAGTTTTCGCCACTCCTAGGTTTGATAAGTACTGCTTCTGGACGACTTTTTAATATACCATAATTTCGCTTCTAACACATTTTTGTACTTTCAGTAACCTCTGCTGCTCTTGAATCAAATAAATCCTGCTGAGATGAAATTTCTTCAACCTTCTTCTTCTTTTCCTCTCTCTTAGTCTTCTTAGATATAGCCTGCGTCCATCCCTCCTCGTGAGCATTGTTATTTGCTACTAACGATGGCATGAACAATTGAATCTTCTTTGTAGTAGTCAAATTCTTATGCTGCATCTCCATAGTGCTCTTCCATGATGTTCTGTATGATGCTCCGGCATCAAGAGCTTCTTCTAATTTCTTCAAACCATGCTGAATTTCCGATTTCAAATTCTTTTGTTGAATATTAGGGATACTTTTCAGCAAAGCTGCTCTTTCTCCTTACACTGAAATTCCATCAACTGCTGACTGGTATTAACTGTCAGATCCATTACGTCATTACTCTCACTATCTACGTCCATTTCGTTTATGATGAAGATGATGCTTGTTGTTTAAAGGGGCCTAACATCTAAGGTCATCGGCCCCTAATGGTACGAAATGGACAACGTGATTTGATAAGCAGAAGATTAAAATGTATCCACTGACTAGAGTTTAAAATGGATGGTGATGGAAAATGATTTTGAGATCACGTCCGTTTCTGTTACGGCCAAGCAATTCCTATGTTTCCCTACTTCATCATCATCACATTCAACTCTGTTGTCACCGTTGCCAAATATTTCCCTGTACGTTCGGGAAAACTCCACTGAATGGCACTGAATCGCTGTGTCCGGCATCATGCCAACAAGGGATTCTAACTGACCGTGTCTTGTATAATTACGATTATGAGTCTTGTCTATTATGTTGTACGTTCTTTGAACCAACCTTCATCTGGGCACTGAACATTTCCTCCGTTTTTCAGTCCGTGAATTGTTGGTCCTGGTATTATTTTTTTTAAATTGGAGTCGTTCGTCGCCATATGACCTATCTGTGTCGGTGTGACTTAACTGGAGTCGATCTTGAATAATTTCTTGTGAGATGCCAGTTTCCTGAATGTCTTTTTCTGTTTCACTAGTTCATAACTTTCATTTTGAGAGAACAAGCTTCAGAATCCTTTTGGTGAGCTTGTCATTATTCATTCTGAGAATGTGGCCCTAGATCTTAAATCGCCTTTTCCTAATGGTGACGGTGATCTTTCCAGAATGCTGATAAATCTCCAGAGACTTCCATTTCATCCAGATTCCCTCTGGGTAGAATGGACCAAAGAATTACCTCAATAGCTTCCTCTCCTGTTTCTTATTGTCTTTGATAAGTGATCCGCCCCAATGATCAAGGTTTCCGAGGCGTATAGTCCTTCAGGTTTGATAAGTGAGTTGTATGCCTTAATTTTGCATTCCTGGATATTGATTTTTGGTTATATCTTTTCCAGGTAACTATAGGCGTTCTATAACTTTGAGCTCCTCTCCTTATATGCTTTACGATTCAAGCCTGACGGCTGAATTACTTCTCCTAAGTACTTGAACTTATTCACATGATTAACTTTGCCGAATTATTATTATTATTGTGCCGTATGTTTTAGGCAATTCCCTCACTCCCTTTGGGCTTTGTTGGCTGCCTGGTTGCGCCCTTAAGATTGACGTTGGTTTTTTCAATTTATTATTATATCTATGTTCGGCCTTTTATGGCTTATTATTTATGTGTCTTGGCACGTATTTCTAAAGGTTGATATTCTCCCTTCCTACTTCCGCCGCGCTTGCATGTTACTATGGCAACGTGCCTTCCTCGCTTTTCCAGCCAATTGGGCTGGCTTTCCTCCCTTCACTCCCGTCTGCCGCTCGCTCGCTTGTCGAGCTACGGACCGGGGTCAGGGACTTGCCTGATAGCCAGCGGCCGGATATATTCCCGGTGCCCTGAGTGACAGCGGCTGGTCCCGCTTGGGTTTCGAACCCTTCCTTGTCCACGGTGTGGAGGTAAGCACTAACTAACTAAATAAAATTGGAGTACTAGCGCGGGGTAGGACGAAGGGAGGATCTCACTATTTGGTTTCCGAAATATTCAGTTATACGACACAATTGTAATGCAGTCCCTTTTAACGTAATCGTATACGTGCAGGCACCTTGGAAATTAGCTGCCACCTCTATCGTCATTGGTTTAAGATGATGAACTGCAATGATTTTTTCTCTGCTATTGTATGCATTGGGTGCTTTTAAATGGAGGGCAGCTTTGAAAGGTTGAATGTGTTTTAATGTCCTGGCTGAGGTGTTATATTAAACCTTTGGTGCTCAATGCCCAGTATTAATGTACTTCATTCACAGCCTGAGGCTGTCATGAGATTTAAACTATATTGTGCTACATTGTACGTGTTAACACGCTAAAGGAAAACCCACCAAGGGGATTTGTATCCATAATAAATGTGATTATTTTCCGAAAGGAAACTGCCCGGGGCCGTGCGCTTTTCCTTCATTCCTTCTCCTGTGGGGATGTTTGTAAACCTACGCAGGGTACAGAGTGGTAGCCCGGAGCATGGTTCAATAGGGCTGGTTTGAAATCGAGTATTGTTCTGTTTACCTTTGGGCGTACTCTTGGAATTCTTTCGGCCTGTGGGTCAAACAGTGTTAGAACATTATGGCTGCTCGAGATGTCCCTTATCCAGGGTCTTTGCGAAAGGAAGTGTTATTGTATGAACTGCTCATTAGGAACTTGGAGTCAAAAGGAACTGTGAAAAGCTATGAGAATGTACTGAGGTCAAACCTCGATAAACCTATTACTGTACCTGTTTATACTGATAGCAAGGTCGGTGGGGCGACGTCCTTGATCCTGGCAAACTTAACCGGGATTATCTCAGTCAGAGATTTTTTGGAAACTGATATTGCTTCGGTGCATCAGTTAAAGAGGGTTCCATGTAGTCTGAACCACTATTTACATAGGATCGAAGATTTGCGCTCCTTAGAACTTAAGGATGACCTTAAGGGTCAGGTTGAGGCATTGCAATCGGAAACCTCCACATTATTGGAGAAGGTTGATTCTTGGTTCATGAGGTCGTCATCTAAACCTAAGAACACTTGCGTTTCCGTTACTGCGGCTGAAGGTGAGTCGAATAAGGCAGTTGACGGAGTTGAGTTAAATGGGCAGTCGGCCCCCTTGTCTAAGCCTCTATTAAGAAATCGTGACGGCCTCTCATGCAAGGATCAGCAGTCTACTTCGGTGCTCTATAACGCGGGGTTTTATAGTCTTCCTCACCCCTTGAGTCTTGTGTTGAAAAAGACTTCTTGTTATTCGGTCAGCTCGGCGAGCGAGGTTCGATTTTTGGTCGAATTCCAGGACCATACCTTGGTCTTCGGAATGTCGAACGTACAGGTCCTCCAAATTATTTACCCCTATGCCACCGGTGTGTTAGCTGATAAAATCTTGGTTGCCATAGAGGCCCAAACTTCCTTGCACGAGTTCCACGCGAACTTATTGGCATATTTTATTCCGGCACGTGCGCTTAATTCTTTAATTCAGAAACATTATTTTAGAGTGCAGCGTTTAGGGAAGAGCTTGTCTGATTTTATTTCCGATATTAAATTTTATGCTCGGGCGTTCGCACTTGGTTACTCTCAAGAGCATATGGTGTCTACGATCGTGGAGGGCATCTCCCCTAATCGGTCTTATCTGTGCTTTGCTACTCGCCCTCGTACATTTATCGAACTCGAGGCTGTGGTGGTATCTGCCGAGGGATTTCGCCATGCCGACTCTCTCCGCGAGTCGAATGTACCTTTGTCAAACCAACGTACTCAGCCACCCTCTTCTGGGAAACCTGCTCTTGTTAGGAAGTATTACGCCTGTGGGGCAATATATCATTTGCGTAATCGATGTCCTTCTCGTACTTCCACCAATTCCTTGCCTAGTGCCGGTGGTAGTGAGAGGAATAATACGGGGTTATCGGGAGTCGCCTGGTTTCGATATGGATTAAGGGGACACATTGCGAGGCGTAGCCCTAATCGTTCCGCAGAGCTCTGACTAGGCCAGGAGTCGATTTCCATTTGAGCCGACCCTTCTTCCCTTGTTGTTGAGAGACGTGATTCCCATCTTCCCCTTCAGTCAGGTTTTGATTGCCCACCCGAGTTCTTGAAAATATCGGGTGATGTTAAGGGTTTCGCTCCTTTTATTTCGATCGAGTCAAATAATGAATCTGCCCAAGCACTCTTGGACTCGGGAAGTGTCCTTTCTCTCGTGAGTGAATCTTGGGTTATTTCACACAAGGCCATTTGTAAAATTGTTAATATTCAGCCTGTATCCTTTTCGTGTATTTCGGCCAACCTGTCTGAACTTGATGTAATTGGTTTAATCAAATGTAAGATTCGCATTTCCCATTTTACGTGGAAGTACTGCTTTTATGTGACCAAGGATTGATCGTGTCCTGTGGTTCTTGGGGCTAATTATTTGTTTATGCTGGACTCGTGTTAGACATGCAAAATAGCCATTGCTTGTTCAAGTTTGCTGAACGGGAAAAATCAGTTTGTCTTTGCGTAATTCTGCTTTAGCTTCATGTGTCCCGCCCCCTCAATGCGAAATGGTCTCCGACCTTAGTCACTTGCCGGAGGACAAGGCGCAGTGCATTAGGGAGATGTGTAGTGTGTTTCCTGACGATTTTACTGAAAAATTGGGAGTTACTAACATACTTGAGCATAAGATCGAAGTCAATGATTCGGTCCGTGTGAGGATTCCGCCTTATCGGCTTTCGCCCCCAAAATGCAGGCGTTGAAGCAAATTATTAACAAAATGCTGGATGACGGAATCATACGTCATTCTACTTCGTCATGCTCCTCTCCCATTTCTCTAGTACCCAAACCGCAAGGTGGCTTTCGCCCTGTTCTTGACTACAGGGTGTTAAATAAGAAGATCGTATGACAATCGGTTCCTCTCCCAGATTTACACCCGTGTTTTTCGTGGTTCAAAATTGGCAAGTAGTTTACTGTCTTGGATTTGAACCAAGCTAACTATCAAATCCCCTTGGCCGAAGAATCTCGTCACCTAACTGCATTCGCGACCGATTGGAACCTGTACGAATTTTGCCGCGTGCCCTTTGGCATTTCCACGGGGGCTGCCGTGTAGACTAGGCTCCTTGATCACTTGTTTTCGGATATCAAATTCAGTTATTTGTACCATTATTTGGATGACGTCGTCGTGTACTCCGAAACCTTTGAAGATCATTTTCAGAATCTCATGGAAGTCTTGACTTCGTTGCGTCAAGCCTGGTTGACGGTTAGGCTCCCTAAGGTCTCTTTCGCTAGGCCTCAGGTGTCCCTTCTTGGTCATATCGTTTCCCCTAGCGCGGTCTCGGTTGGCCAATCTCGCACCCAGGCTATTCACCAGTTCCGGCCCCCGACGGATGTTAAAGAGTCGCTCGGTTTGTGGTGATGATCAATTTATTTCGCAAGTTCATCCCAAACTTCGCTAATCGTGCTGCCCCGCTCAACTCGTTTCGTCGTAAGGGAGATAGGTTTGAATGGAGGTGTTCGCAACAGGCGACCTTTGAGGACTTGAAAATGGCTATAGCTAACGCCCCGGTGCTGGCTATGCCAGATTTTAGCAAGCCTTTTGTAGTTCAAACCGTCGCCTCCTCGTCCGCTGTCGCGGCGGTTTTGTTACGGGATTCGGAATTGGGTATGCGCCCCATTGCGTAAGCCTCTAGGACGCTGTCCCCGCTCGAGTCGAAGTATTCGGTTTATGAGCTTGAGGGTTTAGGGTTTTGTTCGCCCTTGAGAATTTTAGGATGTATTTGGAGCATGTTAAGTTACTGCTCGAAACCGATAATCAGGCGCTTAGCTGGGTGCTTGGTAAGCCTAGAAGGACCGGTCGCTTAGCCAGATGGGCTATTCGCATTTCCGCTTTCCAATTCGATGTCCACCATATCCGAGAAACGGAAAATGTCGTCGCCGATTCCGTAAGTCGAATGTTCTCTGACCACGACGTTGGTTCTTCTCATTCCCCAGGATCGGAACCCGTGCTCTCGTTACCTCTCTCCGATGGTATCCTAACGGATGCCCCTTTGTTGTTCCACCAGATCGCTAAAATTCAGGATGAGGACCCGGTGTTGGACCCTATTATTCAGGATCTTAAAACCGGGCAGAATATTGTCCCCTACGTCCTGAGAAACGATGTTCTGTGTTGTCTTTCCCGATCCGATAAGAAAATGAAAGTGGTTATCCCCTCGGTCTTGGTTCCGGTGATTTTTAAATATTATCACGAAACTCCTTTAGGTGGTCATCTAGGAGTGTTCAAGACTAGGGAGAAGTTTCGGGAGAATTTCATCTGGAAAGGCCTGGATGGAGAACTTCGCGAGATGGTTAAGGCCTGTAAGGTCTGTGGCCTTAACAAGCCAATTGTGAATTCGAGAATGGGTTTCTTGTCGTCCCACCAAGTTACTCGTCCCATGGAGCGGATGTATATCGATTACGTGAGGCCCCTCCCCCGGTCAAAGGGCGATGGGAATAGGTTTATTCTGGTCTGTGTGGACGGGTTTATCCGTTTTCCTTGGGTTTTCCCCACCAGACATGCTACCGCCGAAAAAACTATTAGATGCCGTAAGTCCATCTTTTCATCCTTTGGGCCGTGTCAATTTTTGGTGTCCGACAATGCTAGGGAATTTACTTCGAATTTGTTTAGAAGGTTGTGTTTCAATATTTCGATTTCCCATGTCACGACTTCCCCATATTACCCTCAGCCTTCGTATGCTGAAAGGGTCAATCGCAACCTTCGGTCGGCCTCATCGCTTTCCACCATCAGGATGTGTCGAGATGGGAAACCTCCCTTCCTTGGCTCGCCTTCGCCTTCAACTCCGCGGTATATGAAGCTCACAAATTTTCTCCAGTTTCCCTGATATTTTCCTTCGTGCCAAATTCTCTTATTTCCTACTTATGGAATATTAATGTTGCTTCCCGAGAAGATTGATCCTGATAACATTAAGGGAATTTGGAAGAAAGCTAAATATAACCTTAAGGTGTCATAAGAGCAGAAGCGTGCCCGCTACGATCAAGGCCGCCGACCTACCGACTTGGTTGTCGGTGACAAGGTGCTTATTAAAAACCTTGTGCCGTCTGGGAAGTTACTTCCCCGTTTCAGAGGTCCCTGTACTATTCTCGATTTCCTCACCCCGTCACCTTGCTGGTCAGTGACCAGGATACCCAGAGAGTTTTGAGAGTGCACCTGTCCCAGTTTAAACCCGCTTGAGAGTTGGCCTTCGCGCTTTTCATGTTTCTGTTATTTATTACTTCTTGACTTTCTTCCACCTCGGTTGGTTTTCCTATTCTTAAAGGGTAACTTAATTATCTTGGCAATTTTGCCCTTCTTAATTATTGTTTTATATGAGCATGTTTGTAAATCCTTCTGGAGTTGCCCCCACCCCCGCCTCCTCCTTTTCCTTTTCCTGACCTCCACACCGTTGGTTGTACCGCAGCAGCGCCTCTACTGACATTCCGCCTCATCGCCTGCCTAACTACCTGCTTCGATGTGCTGCTGGCTTTCTGCTTTGTGTTTGCAGTGTCGGGAAGATCGTCGCCTGTGCCCTTAGCTTCGAGGGAGGGCCCTCCGCTGGAGCTGGTTCCTGGTCATCTTACTCTCCTGAGGTCCTGTGTCAGCGGCAGATTCTTGCAAACTGCAGCATGTAACGCCTCGCCCTAAGTTATGGGTTTGGAACTTTCTCATCTATCACCATTGTTGGGTGATGTATTGGGCCACCTACTCCTAGGCCTTACCATCTTGCTGACTTGTTGCCAAAGCTGGACAGTCTGGTCCAATTGTGTGTTTTGGGACTCACCAGCTCTATGTTATTTGTCATCGTGTCATCCCGGAAGACATATCATCTCTTCATATCTCATCTCTCATCTCCACTAGGAAGAGCTCGTCGAAAACAAATGATGAACATTGTATATCACGATGTATATTTGTGTAAAACTCTGGTATGTCTGTTGGTTCAAAAAAAGGATGCCCCTTCTTGTGAAGGGATTCCCAACAACCCCCCCCCCCCCCGGTAAGGGTCTTGGGAGGTGAAATCTGTGCCATATGTTTTCGGCAATTCCCCTGCCCCCTTTGGGCTTTGTTGGCTGCCTGGTTGCGCCCTTAAGATTGACGTTGGTTTTTCAATTTATTATTATTTCCATGTTCGCCCTTTTATGGCTTATTATTTATATGTGTCTTGACACGTATTTCTAAAGGTTGATATTCTCCTCTCCTACTTCCTCCGCGCTTGCATGTTACTATAGCAACGTGCCTTCCTCGCTTTTCCAGCCAATTGGGCTGGCTTTCCTCTCCTCCCTCCCGTCTGACCTTCGCTCGCTTGTCGAGCTACGGACCGGGGTCAGGGACGTGCTTGATAGCCAGCGGCCGGAGATATTCCCGGTGCCTTGAGCGACAGCGGCCGGTCCCGCTTGGGTTTCGAACCCTTCCTTGTCCACGGTGTGGAGGTAAGCACTAACTAACTAAATAAAATTGGAGTATTAGCGCGGGGTAGGACGAAGGGAGGATCTCACTATTTGGTTTCCGAAATATTCAGTTATACGACACGATTGTAATGCAGTGCCTTTTAACGTAATCGTATACGTGCAGGCACCTTGGAAATTAGCTGCCACCTCCATCGTCATTGGTTTAAGATGATGAACTGAAACTAGTTTTTTCTCTGCTATTGTATGGACTGGGTGCTTTTAAATGGACGGCAGCTTCGAAAGGTTGAATGTGTTTTAATGTCCTGGCTGAGGTGTTATATTAAACCTTTGGTGCTCAATGCCCAGTATTAATGTACTTCATTCACAGCCTGAGGCGGTCTTGAGATTTAAACTATATTGTGCTATATTGTACGTGTTAACACGCTAAAGGAAAACCCACCAAGGGGATTTGTATCCATAATAAATGTGGTTATTTTCCGAAAGGAAACAGGCCCGGGGCCGTGCGCTTTTCCTTCATTCCTTCTCCTGTGGGGATGTTTGTAAACCTGGGCAGGGTACAATTATTATTATTATTATTATTATTATTATTATTATTATTATTATTATTATTATTATTATTATTATTATTATTATTATTATTATTATTATTATACAAACATAGTGAACACTATTGATCTTCTGAATGTCTTCTTTTGTGGATCCTTCAAATCCGTGTTCAGCACATGTTTCATAATGCAGCTTAGTGACCACTAGCTGTAGCCTTAGTGCTCCCACGATAGTTCAAGAAATGATAACTCTATCCTCATGCTAAACTTCTCTTATCTCATTCACCAGAGGAAGCCAGAGTTGCCAACCCTCAGGACGAGAATGTCACAGCCGGAAGTCGCCAGAAATCGCGTAAATAATTTTCAATTTAAAAAAAATTTGTTTTCTGTTTTGTTCTTGAAGATTATATCGAACTATTTGAAAATTCTTTAATTCACTGTAATTCTGTTCTGTTTTAAAAGCTTAATTTCCCTGTTTAACTCAGGTTGCATTCATTATGAACATGTAAAATGCCAGGAAAGTAGGTCCTATTTATACAATATTCTTTATAAAAAATATTTACTCATTCGCTATCTGAAAATAAGTCGCGTTCTTCGAAGGTATGGTTGCATAATGTGCTCGATGTGCTGCTGTTTGCTGAGGTTTCGATCACTTCGTGTATTTCAGGTGTAACGTGTTCAAATCGCTTACCTTATTTTTCTTCTACGCTCAATCCCAACGCATCGTTTCGCTACACGAACTGTCTGCCTTCACGCCTGCCACTTGACTGTCTGGACTGTTTCATCGCTCCACGCGAGTCCCTGTGACGTCATCGCTTCTCGCATATTCCACGGCGACCTCGGTTCCGTATATGTACGGGCTGCGTGTGCTTGTTCGATGTTCAGGTGTGGATCAAATGTTGTGATAGGCAGTGGAAGCTCTGGAAGTGTGCGCGGCTGGCCCGTGTACATACTGGTTTTAAAATTTCTCCGTTCAACGTACTGGGTGAGCAGACTTTATATTTCTCCTCATATTAACATTCATTCTATTTTGCCCTTTTCTTCGGCTTGTTAATTGGAATCGGAACTTTAGTCCTTTTTAAGGGCATTATGAAATTGACACTCTGGTAAAATTCTAACTCCGAACTTGAGATAGAAAAGTGAATCGAGAATGTGGACTGGACTCGCGATGTGTGATGTGTGAAGTTTGCCTTCCATTCATGTGATGTGGGAGCTTCGCGGCCTGATCAGTACTCTGTCTCCTTATCCCTCCTGATTTTTCTTCTTTCTTCGCCTCATTGCCCTCCTTTTGCCTTTCCCTTCCTTTATTATTTTTGTCCTTTTGTTTACCTTTGTTATTTAAGATGGTGTATCGCGGTCTGCTAACCCTTTTATGATCTATCTACACTAGGTATATTCGATGTTCATATGTTTTCCTATATTGTCTAAGCTGAAATACGAATCTGGGGGATTGTGGTAGTATCTTGCAAAGTACTCCCTTTTCTGTATTGTAAACCTCTCTTCAATTAAAATTACTGCCAATTGTTTTTAACTATCTTATTCCGGTTCATCAAATGGCCCTCCTGTGGGACCTTGTATGTAAACAAGAACATTGATTTGCTCAGGTTTAACCTTTTTTACTCGAATTTGTACGAGTCAAGATATGTGTGATTCACGGGGCATTTACCCCTTGGTTGTACCTCAAAGACAGTTGTAATTCTCGGGGTTTTTATCCCTTGTTGTAACCAAAGATAATGTTGATTTTTACGGGTCATTTTTACCCTCTGTTGTAATTGTGTGTGCGTATCTAAACTAGATTATTGACCATTGAAATAGTCCCTCGTGACCTGTTTTATATTTTTTTGTGAATCTATATCTTGTTATTTTGAAAATTTTATTCAATATATATGTTATCTTTAAAAAAAAGAATTCTGTGCTTTGGGAGTTCCCTTTTCTGGTATTCCTTTCCTATGATTTAACATGCACTTACCACGATAACTCCTCCTGGGTATGGCCCACCATTAATGTTTTATTTGAATGTTCCGAAGTACGGCTTTGTGTATTATACCTTCCTCTGCGCTCCGCCCTTCTGAGTTTATTGCCTTGTGAGTTAGAACTTGTATACTGGAGCATCCTGCCTCTTACGCATCGATCTTGAGTTTGATACTTGCGAAAGCCGTTTCTATTAACGCTCGGCGATATAGTGGAATCGACCTTTCATTTTTTGATCTCTTCTAAAAGGAGATTGGTAAGCTCTGGCCACAAGTGTGGTATTTCGTGACATTTTACAATAAAGTGTACCTAACATATGGTAGCAGATTACCCTCTATTTTGATTATCTTCATTCTTCCGGTTTTTTTCTTCTTCCTGGTCGTATTTATGGCTTGCTTCTCCAATAACTTCCCTTTAGGGGAAGACTCTTCATTATTATCTTCTCCGCTATCACCAAATTTATCATTGCCCAACCCTCCCGTACCGAATTTAATTTCCTTTCCTTCTGCTTCGTCTTCTTCCTCCCTATACCCGTCTTTATCCAACCACACACCTGATTTTCAATCTGATGGTACTAAACCTTCCGTTTTACTACATCACATGGCCCCACCCCCTCCCCCTTATTCTCAACCACCAGTACCTACTACCCCCTCTGTTGATAGTGCACTTAATGTACAAATTATTAAGCAGTCGTTATTACAAGTTCCCCAACTATTAGCGACAGATCACCGAAATCTTACCATTTATCTGTTTTCGGTTCGCAAGTTCTTAAACATAAAAGTTGCCTCTTTTCCCTAATTAATTGGCCTATTTTCCACCAAAACTACGGGTTTTTTTCCACCTTTTGGCTGGATCATATGTCAAACTTTACAAATTTTTATGAATTGAGAAATGCGATACACAATTATTTCTTACCCCTAGAAGTCCGTCACAAACTAAGTACCGAGTTCATCAGACGCCACCAGCTACCCAACGAACCTGCGCACGACTATTTGGACTCTATTATCACTTATAGTGATGTTTTAAATATTTCATATAATACTTCCGAACTGATCTCTATTAATCAGTTTTATGCCGCCCCATCATTCCGCATGCTTTTTAATGTTCTTGCTCCCCCTGTTTCCCTCTTTCAACTCTGCAATCTCGCTCAACAACATACCATAAATTCTTTAGGGGATCGTTCCTACTATGCTTCCGTCTCTCCTCCACCTATTACTGCTCCTCCCTTACGTTCTTCTTTACCTGCAGTGCCCCCCCTTAGTGTTCGTCCTCCCATAACCTGCTATCGCTGTAAATTACCAGGCCACATTGCCCGTCAATGTACTAATTTGCCTTCGGGAAACGCCCTTCACCCGCGTCCTTAGGCAGTAGGCGTTCACATGGGGAATATCTGCCTCATTCTTCGCAGCTTACCTCCGTATCAGCATCTTCCTAATCCATTCATAATTCTGTTTCCCTTTTACCCCCGAGTTGTCATGTTTTGCTTACTGTTAATAACCTTCCTTCTGTTGCGCTCTTCGATTCTGGTGCGGCAGTGTCACTTATTAGTTCCCAATTTTATAAATATTAACTTCACAATAATCCTCATTTGAAATATCTTCCATCTTCCCTTCGATGACTTTCGGTTTCTAATCAACCCTTACAAATTTTGGGTAGTATCTTGTTACATATTAAACTACAGCACCTTTCTTGGCCTTTCACATTTCAGATTGTTGAGGACTTGTCATTCCCGGTTATCTTAGGATATGATTTTTTTTCGCATACTGGTCTCCTTCTCGATTCCTCCCAGATTAAAGTTTTTTCCTTTTCGGACAAGTTTGTTCCGTTGATTAGCACATCTGATTTTCCTTTTCGTTCACATTCCCCACTTCCTACTATTAACGCTATGTATTCTGATCAGGCTCAAGCTTTACTTACCGAATTTCCTAATGTTATTACCTCTGATTTGGGAACAGTTAAGAAATATTTTGCACATATCGATTTAGTGGATTCTACTCCGGTTCGCTCTTCGCCTTATTTTCTTAGCCCTCCTCGTATAAACGTTTTACATCAGTTGCTTCAGAAAATGCTTAAAGACAATACTATTATTCCATCATCTTCCGATTATGCCTCCCCCGCCTTTGTGGTGAATAAGCCTGATGGTTCTGCGAGGTTCATTGTTGATTACAGGAAGCTCAATGAGAAAATCGTCTATCACGCCCCTCCGATGCCTAAATTAAACTCGGCATTCCAACATTTTTCCGGTTCCAAATTTTTCTCAATTTTCGACCTCAATTCTGCCTACAATCAGCTTCCCTTAGATGACCTCAGTTCTTGGTATACGGCGTTCATTACTCCTAATGGGCTCTATCAATTTAAATAAGTTCCTTTTGGCCTTAATCTAGGCTCTAAAATAATGCAGAGTTTTGTGGACTCCCTTTTTGCTGACATTAAGTATAAATATGTTTTTCCTTTCCTTGATGATATCTTAGTTTTTTCTCCTGATTTTGAATCGCATTTGTCTCATGTGCGCGAAGTCCTTACTCGTCTTCGCAATGTCGGTCTCACCGATAATCCCTCTAAAGTTTTGATCGCCCAAACCTCGATTAAATTTCTTGGCCACATATTGAGCTCTGATGGTATTGCTGTTGACCCTGACCGTGTCTCCGCCATTAATAAGATACCCCTTCCTACTAACTTGAAACATTTACGATCCTTTTTGGGAATGGTCGGCTTCTACGCCAAGTAAATCCCTAATTTTTCATCCATTGCTGATCCATTGAATAAACTCAAAAGGAAAGGGGTGAAATTTCACTGGTCCCCTCAGCAACAAATGGCCTTTGATCTTCTCAAATCTAAATTATCCCATGCTCCCCTCTTACAAATTCCGGACTTTAATCTTACCTTTGAACTATCCACTGATGCCTCGGACATTGCCATTGGCGCTGTCTTTCAACAAACTGTTAATGACCGTACGCTTCCTGTTGCCTAGTTTAGCCGCCTGTTATCCCCTGTTGAACAAAAGTATTCTACTTACGAAAAAGAAACCCTGGCTCTTATTCTCTCAATAGAACACTTTTCTGAATACCTCGACCATCGTGAATTCATTGTCAGGACTGATAACCAGGCTCTTTCTTGGCTACTACATAATGCCCCAAAAATTAGTCGTACTGGTCGTTGGTTACTCCGCCTGTCTCGTTTCAAATTCTCCTTAAAATTCGTTTCCGGTTATAATAATTCTGTCGCCGATGCTCTTTCCCTCTCTTTGATGACCACCAACTTCAACCCTCCGAACTTGATTCCCTTCCCGTTAACTCTGTTATTTCCCTCTCTTCTTTAACCAACTTTCCCCTCTCTTTTCAATCTTGCTTGCACCATCAACAGCTTGACCCGTACTGTCAACAAATTTCTCAAGATATTACTTCTCCTAATTATTCTGGCCCATTTCGGGACCACCACCAACTCCTTCTTTTTAAACTTACCCCTAAAGCTACTCCTCGCCTGGTTCTTCCTTCCACTCTTCGATCTATGGTATTTCAATATTTTCATGATTCGCCTATGGGCGGCCACTTTGGGAGAGCTAAGACCTACGCTCGCCTTGCCTCCCAATTTTTTTGGCCGCAAATGCGTAAAGACATTTTTCGTGGGTTCGATCTTGCCCTTCTTGTCAGAAACATAAACCGTTAAATCACCTTCCTTATGGCTCCTATGCCGCTTCTCCTGCTACTTATTCGTCTGAAAAGTTTTACATTGACATTGTTGGGCCTATTGTCAAATCCTCTAAATCCATTTCATATATTTTCACTCTGTTAGATGGTTTTTCTGAACTTCTTATTGTTCGTCCTTTGAGAAATATCTCCTCACAAATTGTTATCAATCTTTTGTTTAATTACATCTTTCCTATCACTGGTCTCCCTAAAGTTCTCATTTCTGATAATGCTTCCATTTTCACCTCTAGACTGTTCTATAATTCTTGTTTTTCTCTCGGCATAAAAAAGTTTGTACTTCCCCGTATCACCCTAAGGCAAATACCATTGAACGCTACGACCGTAACCTGAAAACGTTTCTATCTATTTTCCACTCCCAAAACCAGAAATCATGGGACACCGAACTTCCTTCTTTTGTTCTGGCCCTCAACTCCACCATTAATTCCTCTACCGGTTGCACTCCGGCTAAACTCTTTCTCAGCCGTGAGTTGAATACCCCTCTTGCTCTAACGTGGGATCTACCCTCGCTTTTGGACACCCCCTCTGATCGTCTTAATCATTCCCAATTGCATTCCGCTTATCAAAAGCTCCTTCAGGCCAGCGAAGTTCACAAGAAACTGTGTAATTCTCGTGTCTTACCTTCTAAATTTAAATTGTTTGATTTAGTTCTTCTTAAAAATCACCCCCTCAGCTCTGCACCTCAGAATATTTCTGCTAAACTCTCCCCTAGTTGGTTGGGTCCCTTCCGTATTCTTTCTTTTCCCTCGCCTAATACCGCTCAGCTCCAGTCTGTGGAATCCCCTACTGACCTCCGAAAGGCTCATTTTTCTCTTCTAAAGCCGTTTCATACTTAATTCCTTCCCTTTTCCTCCCACCTTTTTTCCCTTACTCTTTCTCTTTTTCTCGCAGGGGGTGAGGGAGATGTGTATTGATCGGGTCGGTTATTACTCTCTTTTTTTTGGGCTTGTTCTTTTGCCTACTTAATTCGCTGTTCATCACCTCCTTCCCTTCACTTTTTTGTTCTCCCTTTCTCCTTTTTTTTCTCTTCTTTTGTCTCCGCTCACCCAGGTCCATCTCCCACTGCCTAAAATATATTTTCATGCCTGATCCTCCCCCTTTTATATTTAATGTGGTCTTTTTGTGTATTGTTTTTATAATCTGTACGTTTCTATGCTTGACGTGTTATGCAGACCTTTTAATTAATTATGTTCCTTTACCCTGTCGATCCGGATCGTTCCCTTTCCCTCCTCCCGTTTCCCCCCTGTCCTTCCCCCTTTCTCTTTTCCTTCTTTCATCTGTTATCTTGTCACTCATGCTCTCCGTTTTCTTTTCTTTTCGCCCTGCTGCTTCTGCCTGCCCTATCCTCGAGTTGGCGCCGCGCTGCGACTTCGTGGGACCTGCAGCTCTCTGTCTTCTCTTTCATCATTCTTCGGATCTGCTTCTCCGCCTGCCTTCGCCTATGCTGTCATCGCATTCCCTACTCTTCATCTACGCCCACATCGCTTGGCATCTCCTGGACCGCCATCGTCATCTCTATTCCTCATCGCCGTTTCGTCAGCAGCCACTCTAATCCTTCGGATTTCTTCGGGTGGGCGGAATATGTAACGTGTTCAAATTGCTTACCTTATTTTTCTTCTACGCTCAGTCCCAACGCATCGTTTCGCTACACGAACTGTCTGCCTTCACGCCTGCCACTTGACTGTCTGGACTGTTTCATCGCTCCACGCGAGGCCCTGTGACGTCATCGCTTCTCGCATGTTCCACGGCGACCTCGGTTCCGTATATATACGGGCTGCGTGTGCTTGTTCGATGTTCAGGTGTGGATCAAATGTTGTGATAGGCAGTGGAAGCTCTGGAAGTGTGCGCGGCTGGCCCGTGTACATACTGGTTTTAAAATTTATCCGTCCAACGTACTGGGTGAGCAGACTTCATATTTCTCCTCATATTAACATTCATTCTATTTTGCCCTTTTCTTCAGTTTGTTAATTGGAATCCGAACGTTAGTCCTTTTTTTAAGGGCATTATGAAATTGACACTCTGGTAAAATTCTAACTCCGAACTTGAGATAGAAAAGTGAATCGAGAATGTGGACTGGACTCGCGATGTGTGATGTGTGAAGTTTGCCTTCCATTCATGTGATGTGGGAGCTTCGCGGCCTGATCAGTACTCTGTCTCCTTATCCCTCCTGATTTTTCTTCTTTCTTCGCCTCATTGTCCTCCTTTTGCCTCTCCCTTCCTTTATTATTTTTGTCCTTTTGTTTACCTTTGTTATTTAAGATGGTGTATCGCGGTCTGCTAACCCTTTTATGATCTATCTACACTAGGTATGTTCGATGTTCATATGTTTTCCTATATTGTCTAAGCTGAAATACGAATCTGGGGGATTGTGGTAGTATCTTGCAAAGTACTCCCTTTTTTGTATTGTAAACCTCTCTTCAATTAAAATTACTGCCAATTGTTTTTTAACTATCTTATTCAAGTTCATCATATGGCCCTCCTATGGGAGCTTGTATGTAAACAAGAACATTGATTTGCTCAGGTTTAACCTTTTTACTCAAATTTGTACGAGTCAAGATATGTGTGATTCACGAGGCATTTACCCCTTGGTTGTACCTCAAAGACAGTTGTAATTCTCGGGGTTTTTATCCCTTGTTGTAACCAAAGATAATGTTGATTTTTACGGGTCAATTTTACCCTCTGTTGTAATTGTGTGTGCCTATCTAAACTAGATCATTGACCATTGAAATAGTCCCTCGTGACCTGTTTTATATTTTTTTGTGAATCTATATCTTGTTATTTTGAAAATTTTATTCAATATATATGTTATCTTTAAAAAAAAGAATTCTGTGCTTTGGGAGTTCCCTTTTCTGGTATTCCTTTCCTATGATTTAACATGCACTTACCACGATAACACGTCTTGGGTATGGCCCACCATTAATGTTTTATTTGAATGTTCCGAAGTACGGCTTTGTGTATTATACCTTCCTCTGCGCTCCGCCCTTCTGAGTTTATTGCCTTGTGAGTTAGAACTTGTATACTGGAGCATCCTGCCTCTTACGCATCTATCTTGAGTTTGATACTTGCGAAAGCCGTTTCTATTAACGCTCGGCGATATAGTGGAATCGACCTTTCATTTTTTGATCTCTTCTAAAAGGAGATTGGTAAGCTCTGGCCACAAGTGTGATATTTCGTGACATTTTACAATAAAGTGTACCTAACACAGGGGAGAAAAGATAGGGGTAATGCGCGTTCCCATGCTGTTTTAATTAACTTCTGACACTTATTACAGCATTCACAGTGTCAAGAAACCTCGCAATCTGTATAAATATATTCAAGAGATAACAAACAGACGAAATTCAGCACTAATATGGAAACATTTGCATCAGATGGGTATAGGTCGCAGCCTGACCATGCAGACACCCAGTATACCACTTGATGATCTAAATTCTCATTTTACGAAAGCAGCATACACTAATAATGATATTACTGACAGTAATGACTATGATGCTAACTATCCTAATAATGATAATAATAATAATAATAATAATAATAATAATAATAATAATAATAATAATAATCATCATCATCATCATCAACCAGTTGATGACCTAACTGATGATGATATTAACGCCATAAATGCTCATTCCAGAGTAAATCAAGTAAAATTCGCTTTCAAAAAAGTTGGGGCGAACGATGTGAAGCGTGTAATTTACTCCCTCAAGTCTGAAGCTCCGGGTAATGACGACATACCATTATCTTTCATTAAAAAAAATATTGGTGCCATATTACCTATTCTGACGCATATATTTAATCATTGCCTTGTACAGGGAGTATTCCCAACTGTGTGGAAGCACGGTATCGTCATTCCTATTCCTAAGAAAAATTCTCCTAGTTTACCATCAGATTATCGCCCTATATCCATTCTCCCACCCCTTTCCAAAGTACTAGAACGCTTGGTACACTTACTTGACTAACTTCTCACTGCTTGACCCTTACCAATCTGGTTTCAAGAAAGGACACAGCACGACGACTGCCCTACTGAAAGTAACTGATGATATCCGACAGGCAATGGACACTCGACAAGTGCCTGTACTGGTTCTACTTGATTTTTCTAGTGCTTTTGATACTGTTGTTCCTCAACTGCTACTTTCAAAATTGGATTCATTAAATTTCAGCAAGACGGCAATAAACTTTTTCAGTTCGTACCTCAAAAATCGCCGTCAGTGTGTCAAAGTAAATAATAGCAGATCTGAGTGGCTTAACAAACCCCTCGGTGTCCCCCAAGGGTCTGTACTTTGACCATTGCTGTTTGCAATTTACTTACACGATGTTGCCAAATCGATTACACATTGCAAGTATCATCTTTATGCTGATGATCTGCAGATCTACTACCACTCAAGAACTGATAAAATTCAGAGTGCTGTAGAAAAAGTTAATGCTGATTTAAGTCTCATAAGTAATTTTGCATTGAGTAACAATCTCAAAATTAATCCTCTTAAAACGCAAGCAATAATCATTGGTACTTCAAAAAACTTACACGTCTTAAAACAATATGAAATTCCTCCTGTATCACTAAACAATACCATTATTCCATTTTGTGAAACAGTTATGAATCTTGGTGTCGCTATAAGCGAAACACTGAACTGGTCGCAACATGTGATGAAAGTGTGCCAAAAGGTATATTAAAGCCTGCATGCTCTGAAGCGGTTTAAAAATATATTTCCTCGGTCCTTGAAAATAAAGCTCATTCAATCACTCTTGTTTCCAATTCTCGAATACTGTGATACAGTTTTTATTGATAGCAATAACGAGCAAAGCATGAGACTGCAACGTGCCCAAAATGCATGCATCAGGTATGCATTCGACATACAACCATACGCCCATGTATCCCCATTCTATACACAGTTATCTTGGTTACGACTGAATGACAGACGTAGACTCCACGCAACTACTTTGGTGTATCAAGTGCTTTCTGAAAACACTCCTCCTTACCTATCCACCAGATTTCGCTACCTTAGTTCCCTGCACCTGTTCAATACCCGGTCAGGCTGTACGCTAGAAATTCCTGTGCATCGAACCGCAACCTACAACAGATCGTTCACGATCACCGCCACGAGCTGGTGGAATGAACTCCCCAATGACATCAGGGAAGCTAAATCTAAGACAAAATTTAAAATCATTTGCCAGCGTCATCTTTTAAGCACTTCCAGTCTTTCTTGAGTGTGAATGGGATGCATGAATGAGAGTGAATATGGTTGTTTATTGCAATGTGTTCCTGTATATAATTTAGTTATACTTTACTCACCTTAGTTTAGTTAGTGATACTTTAGTTGCTTTAGTTATACTTTAGGTTGTAAAGATTTCATATGTTTAAATTTTATGTAAAATATACATTGTATATACATGAAGTGGTTAAGTGTAAGAAAGGGCCGGGAGCCCTAACTTCGCCACAATAAAGACGCTTTAATAATAATAATAATAATAATAATCTGCAGGCCTTCGGGTTGAGGAGCGGTCTCTTGGTAGGCAAATGGCCCTTCGAGGCTGCCACGCTATGGGGTTTGGTTTTTAAAAGTTTATTAACCTTAAAACCCTTAGTAAGGCTAAATACGCTCAGGAAGCCTGTTTCCAAGTTCTAGACGCAACTGCACCCTTCGTTAAGTAAATGCTTTTCTTGTGAAGACAACGGAGCCTTTTCACGTTGATTCTCAAAAGCATAAACGAGGTAAGGGGAAGGGTGTAATTGAGGTTGCAAATGTTCATCCACATTAACTTTAGCAAAAGGAAGATTTCTATTTTCGAAAGGAATGCTAGAGAATGTCTAATGTTTCCAAGAGTTTCCTGAGATCTGTATTTAGTGATTCAAATATTTTCATGGCCTGTTGAACATCCCCTAGAAGTGCTTGGAGGTACATCAAATACAGGTCATGTGCAACGTGTTTGAACATAACAAACAATATTTCTGCTCTGTAACAATGGTTCTTATGTTTAGCCATTACGGAGTGACGTTTCAGTTCATCCTATTGCGACAAAATTCTAGGAACTGCTGAATCAATTGACTGCCAGCGAGTTGAGCACATCCAGAGAATTTTGCGAGGACCTTCCCCTAGATTTTTTCTCATAATTGTTCTTCTAGTCTTCTTCTTGATGAGTTGGGGAGCAAGAGAACCGATTATATGTTTCCCTAATGAAAAATTCAATATTTCTACGTGAAGCTTTTTCGGAGACATGCGAAACTGCTAGTTACACAGGTACAACGAATTAAAACTGTTTGGAAAATGAGGTTCATTTTTCAAAACAGTCAATAGGCCGTTATTGATTTCTGCCATAACTGATGCGTTATCGGTTCCTATCCCAACATGGTTTTCAAGATATATTTTCAGTTTATTCAAGAACTCTACTAAGGCCGTTGCCAAATCGCGAGCAGTTGCCGACTTTACAGGAACCAGACTTACAATTCTGCCACGAGCTACGTTTAAGCACCTAACAAGTACCCCTAGCAGTTCCGTAACTTAATGTCCGTCACCGCACTCGGTAGGACCGGCTTTCTTTTCATATCCACCGGGCAAGTTAGCCGTGCGGTTAAGGCGCACAGCTGTGTGCTTACATCCGGATGATAGTGTGTTCGAAACCCACTGGGGCTGTACCTCAATTAAGGCCACGGCCGATTTCTTCCCACTCCTAGCCCTTTTCTTTCCCATCGTCGCCATAAGACCTACGGTGCCACGTAAAGCAAATTCTAACTAAAAATATATCAAATATTTTCACAACCCTTTCTACGGGCTACGGGCCTGGACTTATACCCCACCCACTGAAATTATTTTGTGGGTACGCCCGAAGAGTGGTTGAATACTCAAAATACACCACCACGAATGATGCGGTTACGGCTCAAAGGTACTAAAGAAAGGTAAGGGACGGGATCTAGAGTTTTAAGTAGAATACGAATCAATAGAACGTGACTTCTCGTTTTAAAAATGTTTCATGCATCGACTGCGATTCATGCCTCGGCCGTCTTGATGAGAAGACAGAACCACTGGAACTGAGTTATCACGCCCGCTAATTTCAAAATACTGTGGTTACCCGCACTTTTGATGGTGCCATTTGAGGTTCCAATCAGTCCCCAGGCATTTAACCTATAGAACACAGGCACGCATCCGCGATCTGTCTTGCTAGTGTTAGAATGAAAAACTTTTTCATAACTCACCGAGGATGCACATAGTTTTGGCTTCTTAGTGACAAAACGGCCCATCTTAAAAAAAAAACGTTACTTATATGGCACAAAATGAGGAACTAATGTGCACCTCACAATCCTGTCACAGTCTTCCCAATGCTGCAACTTAAACACAGCACATCTCTCAACCACGGTACAACCCGAGGATCCCTAGGATATTGTTGTTTCCTGGAACCGATGAGCTAAAGCTGACACGATGTTGTAAGCTTGCAACTGTTTCTGGCCGTGGCCCCCGTTATCTCGGTGGTCACGTTCCGGCTCCCTACTGAGTAATCCCTTGCTAATTGCCCTTTTCACCATCTCTTGACATTTGTCAACACACGGTTACATTCCCAATACTGAGGCATATACAGGGAAATATCTCCGCGCATCACAATCCTAAGTGTCTTCCTTTCATTCAAGCAGTACAAATATGGAGAATTATGTCTGGCCCCTCTGAGCGTTGCTAGTAGATTCTTTCTTGCTACGTTAATTTAACATTTCGGCGTAAGTTTTTGAGTTGTTCGTACCGTACGTAAAACAACGACTGATCCTCGCTCTAGTTTCAGTAAATATTTCGGGGGGGGGGGCTCCTGCCCCTCCCTCCGTTGGCTACGCCAGTGGGTTAGAGTATCTAAAAAGGGAAATGGATAGATAGAAAATAGCTGTAGTTGGTATAAGTACGTAGACAGGAAGAGCAGGTTTATGATCAGAATCAACACAAAATCAAACATGGGAAATGCAGAAGTTGGTTTAAAAATGAATAAGAAAACAGGGTGGCAAGTAAGTTACTACGACCAGCATAGTGAACTAATTATTTTTGCCAAGATATATACAAAGCCAATGCCCACCAAGAGTGCAGGTATGCTTTCTAGTTTAGCAGGTGATGAAGAAATCGAAAGAATGTGTAAAAGGAGACGAGAGTCCAATTGTGATGGGAGATTGAAATGGAGTGGTAGGCTAAGAACGAGAGGGTAATATCGTTGGAGAATTCGGGATGGGACGAAGCAAGGAAAGAGGAAGCCGGCTACTTGAATTCTGCTCTGATCATAATTTAGTTGTTGGTTCAAACACCACAAACGACGGCTGTATACGTGGACAAGACCTGGAAACACAGGAACATAATTATCACCTTTTTACAACTGGCTTTACGTCGCATAGACTCAGATATGTCTTATGGGACAGGAAAGGGTTATGAGTGGGAAGGAAGCGGCCGTGGCCTTAATTAAGGTACAACCCGAGCATTTTCCTGGTGTAAAAAGGAGAAACCACGGAAAACCATCTTCAGGGCTGCTAACAATGGAGGAAGGTATAAAATAGACTGCATTATGATCAGGCAGAGACTCAGAAAGCAGGTATAGGATTGCAAGGCGTTCTCAGGATCAGACGTGGACTCTGACCACAAATTGATGATCATGAAATGTCATATGAAGTTAAAGAAATTGAAGAAAGGCAAGAAGATGGAATCTAAATAAAATGAAAGAGAAGAGTGCGAGGGATTGTTTCAAGGAACCTTTTGCACAAAGACTAAATGAAAAGGCTGAAGAAAACACAATAGATGAAGGGTAGACAGACGTGAAGAATGAGATCAATAGGGTTGCTGAAGACAATTTAAGAAGAAAGGTAAAATCAAGTAGGAGTCGCTGGATAACTCAGGAGATATTAGACTTGATTGATTAACGGCGAAAATAGAAGAAAGCAAAAATTGAGGAGGCGACTGAAGAACGAAGTAAATAGAAAGTGCAGATCTGCTAAGGAAGAATGGCTGAAAGAGAAGTGCAAGGATGTTGAAGGTTGTATGATTGTAGAAAACGTAGATGCTGCATACAGGAAAATCAAGGAAACCTTCCAAGACTGGAAAACTAGTTGTATGAATATTAAGAACTCAGATAGGAAACCACTTCTGGGGAAAGAAAACAAGGCATAAGGATGGCAGGAACATGTTAAACAATTGTATCAAGGGAAATAATTAGTTTAGTTTAGTTTAGTTTAGTTTAGTTTAGTTTAGTCTAGTTTAGTTTAGTTTAGTTTAGTTTAGTTTAGTTTAGTTTAGTTTAGTTTAGTTTAGTTTAGTTTAGTTTAGTTTATTGCCTTTCGTATATGGCGGGGTTCAGGCTATGCAGCCTGCTAATATGCCAAACAACGTTATAGAACAGATTTATAAGGTTCTGGAACAAGAAGGGACCGTTGATACTAATGAAAATGGTGACCCAATTTTGAGGTCAGAATTTGACAGATCTTTGAGAGACCTAAAGAGGGACAAGACACCTGGAATTGATGATATACCCACATAAGTACTGACCGCCTTAGGAGTAACCAGCGTTGGGAGGTTATTCCATTTAGTGTGTAAGATGTATGATACAGGAGTAGTACCATTCGATTTGAGATACAGTGTTGTTATACCTATTCCCAAGAAAGTCCGTGCTGACAAGTGTGAAAACTACCGCACCATTATTTAGTATCTCACGCTTATAAAATTTTAACACGTATTATTTACAAAAGAATGGAAAGATAAATTGAAGATGTGTTGGGAGAAGACCAGTTTGGCTTCAGAAGAAATGTAGGAACATGTGAAGTATTTCTGACTTTACGCTTGATCACAGACGATCGAAATAAGAAAGACAAGCCTACGCACGTGGCATTCATAGATCTAGAAAAGACATTCGATACTAAGTCAAGCAAACTCGTGTCCTCATCCCGAGGTGGCACAACTCTTTTCAGGCACACCCCCAATGGAGGTGAGCTTCGTGTACCATTTTAACCACATACCAGCTCTCCTGCCATTCTTAAATTTCTGGCAGTACCGGGAATCAAACCCGGGCTCCCAAGGACGGCAGCTAATAACACTAACCGTTACGCTACGGAGGTGGACAAGACATTCGATTATGTTGATTGGACCAGGCTGAAGGTGATCGGGGTCAGATACCATGTATGAAGCTTTTCTGTTTTACAAGTTGCTTTACGTCGCAAGGATCATGAATGTATAGGAAAAGTCTAGGAGTGGGAAGGAAGCGGCCGTGACCTTAATTAATATACAGTCCCAGCATTTGCCTGGTGTTAAAATGGAAAACCACGGAAAACCATCTTCAGTGCTGCCGACAGTGGGGTTAGAACACACTATCTGTCGGATGCATGCTCACAGCACGGTCAACTCGTCCGGTTATGAAAGGAGTATTATCTACAATCTGTATAAAAATCATTCTGCAGCTATAAGAATCGAAGGCTGTGAGAAAGAAGCAGCAATCCAGAAAGGAACGAGAAAATGCTGGAGTATGTCCCCCTCACCTTCTCATGCTTACATAGAACAGGCAGTAAAGGAAATTAAAAAGGAATTTGGAAACCGGATCATAATCCAAGGTGATGAAATCTAAACTCTGAGATTTGCCGATGATATCGTTATTTTATATGAGTCTGCAGAAGACTTGCAGAAATTGCAAGTAGATGAATATTGTTACTTGGGTAGTGCCCAGAAGTAAAGAGGACGTAAAATGCAGACTAGCACAAACAAGGAGGGCCCTTCTTAAGAAAAGAAATTCGCTCACTTCGAATATTGATATGGGAATTATAAAGAACTTTTTGAAGACCTTCGTTTGGAGCATTGCATTGTATGGAAGTGAAACATGGACGATAATTAGCTCTTAAAGAAAGAAAGAAAGAAAGAAAGAAAGAAAGAAAGAAAGAAAGAAAGGAAGAAATATAATATTTTGAAATGTGCTGAAAAACAGATGGGTAGATAGAATCACAGATTAGGAGATACTGAATCGAATTGATGAGAGGAAATCGATTTTGGGAAATTTGACGAGAGCAAGAGATAGAATGAGAGGATCCATCTTAAGACACCCAAGACTTGTTCAGTTACTTTTTGAAGGAATTTTGTGTGTGGTAAGAGTGGAAGGGGTAGACAATATGACAAACAGATTGAAGTAAATGAACGATGTAGTAGTTACGTAGAAATGAAAAGTTAGCACAGGATAGGGTTTGATGGATGGCTGCATCAAATCTATGGACTGATGACCCTAACAACAGCAACATCAAAACAATAGAAAATACAAATTTGGTTTTGCATGCTCAGGACGATTAATTTTCTAGAGACAAGGATTGCAGAACTACAATTGCAACTGAAACTGAAGCTTGGTTGAGGTCCTGAATGCGAATCGCTTAAATCTGTCTTAGAAATATCCAGGAGTAGTCTACGTTTCCTTCTCAAGGAATCTGCGACTTAATGACATGTCAACACGAGACGACGGACTGAAATTTAACTCACAAGAATATTTCTGAATAGTTAGTCTGTCATCGCAAATCAGCATAAAATGCAGTCCCTTCGGATGAAATATTCAGAGGCCTTTTCAAGGAAAACCACGATTTAATGAGCCCTGGAAATACGGTCCAGGCACCCAAATGATGACACACTGCCACATTGAGAGCAAAGTGACCAAGCCTACACCCACAACACATGCTGGCTGTGAAAGTGAGCTTGCCCTACTTTGTGTCGGAGATTAAGGCCAGCATGTCTCTGATCCTCAAGACCCGCCCACGTAACAATGAAACACACGGAGAATTCTTCAGATTCTTCTGGCGATTGACTCCTGGTTTAGCTACCATTGTTGCTTGTTGCAGGCGCACAATCACATTGTCGTTCTGGTAGAAGAACACTTTCTTCTGAGCCACGTGGCTTTTGTTCCGAGGAACAAACTCATTTCATATCATCGTATTATTATCATTAATAATTCGTGAAAGTCGTTAAAAGGACAGTCTATTTTTAGAACACCTCCAGCGTAGAGGTTCCAGAATACATATGGCATAACTATTATGAGATCTCTCGCATAGGGGCCGATGACCTAGATATTAGGCCCTTTTAAACAACGAGCATCATCGATCTCTCGTATTACAATTTTGTATTCCTTTACTTCATTTAGCAGCGGCGTGATTGCTCTCGTACATGTAATCACGAAATTACAAAGTAATAAAAAGAATATAGATTTACCAAAGTAAATGACAACAACGATAAAGGGAAGAATATCCAATAACAATAGAAAATCAAGGCACAACAATAAAATAACAAACAAAGCCTAGCATTAAAAAGAAAAGAACATGGCTTAATAATAATAATAATAATAATAATAATAATAATAATAATAATAATAATAATAATAATAATTTCATTAATTTCGTGTGGCTATTTCTAGCCGAGTGCAGCCCTTGTAAGGCAGACCCTCCGACGAGGGTGGGCGGCATCTGCCATGTGTAGGTAACTGCTTGTTATTGTGGTGGAGGATAGTGTTAAGTGTGGTGTGTGAGCTGCAGAAATGTTGGGAACAGCACAAACATTCAGTCCCGAGCCATTGGAATTAACCAATGAAGGTTAAAATCCCCGACCCGGCCGGGAATCGAACCCGGGACTCTCTGAACCGAAGGCCAGTACGCTGACCATTCAGCCAGCGAGTCGGTCATAATAATAATAATAATAATAATAATACTAATACTAATAATAATAATAATAATAATAATAAATTCTAAATCTAGCTCTAACCCTGAAAATCCGCAACAATTGGTTAGCAGAAATTCATGAAGATCTACAAGAAATGGGTATTGAGGACGAAACCATTCAAGATAGAATGAAATTTAGAAGCTTAGTAAACAAACATAATTTGCAGAGAAACTAACAAAAAATAGAGGCTGGACAGAAACACGCAGAAAGGAACACAGTGAAAAAATGAAGAGAGATTGGAAAGAAAAGAAGAAGAAACATTGTGCAAAATAAGTTCAAAAGCGCTCCACAGTTGGGCACAACGAATCAATAATAATAATAATAATAATAATAATAATAATAATAATAATAATAATAATAATAATAATAATAAAGAACTGACCTACATGGGTGTCCAAGTGGGATATGTCTGGATCATAAGAAGGAAGTGCTGGATGTAGATTGCCTGGCCTTTGCTGATGACATGGCACTGCTTGCCGATTCGTTGAGTACAACAACAATACATATCACTTGCCTCAGAAACAGGCAGCCAAAATGGGTCTTCAAGTGTCGTTGGAGTAAACAGAGTTCTTCACTAACATCAAAGAAGTTACCTGGGAGATACTACCAGAGCGGCGAAAATCAAGAGGACTGAGAAATTTAAGTATCTCGGCGAATGGATTGAACCCAGCTTATCAGAAGAGCAGCATTATCCATGAGACTCAACACGTTGGAACTGGTCTATCGACTGACAAAGGACACTTATAACCAGAAATGCCTATCACGCAATCTGAATCGGAAGCACTACACGTCACTCATACGACCAGAAGCTCTGTATGCCATGGAGTGTATTTCATTGAACCTAAGAGGTCTGATAGAGAATCTGGAAGTCAGATAGAAGAGAATTCTCAGGAAGATCTTAGGTCCGATAATGGAAGTTGAGGAATTCCGTAGACGGCACCATTCCGAGCTCGACGAACATACAGAGAGGCTCTCTGATTGTGCTAAGAAAAGGAGGATAGCTCTCTATGGCCATATAGTGCGGCTGCCTCCCAAAAGACTGACCCATCGCCTGTTCATCATCTGGGAGAACAAGAAGATTCGTACCACTTGGTTGACGGAAACTGAGAAGGACATTGAAGAACTAGGAATGTCGGATCTTCAAAATAGACGGTCTATACGGCATGGCCTGAAAGAAGTCCATGTATTACAGGAAAAATCCCGGAAGAAATATACCCCTAGGAAAAATGAGAGAAAGGTGTTACGCCGGCAGAAAATGCAAGAGTACTGGGCAAAGATCAAAGCCCAACAGTTGAACAAGCGTGGTCCAAATTATGCCCATTCGAACCAAGAAGAAGAAGGAGAAAAAGAAGAAAGAACACTTACTTCTGAGCCATGTGACTATTGTACGGAGGTGCGAAGTCATTTCACATCATCGTATTATTATTATTATTATTATTATTATTATTATTATTATTATTATTATTATTATTATTATCATGTTTTTCCGTGTTTCGCAGAGGGAAGGAAGCGTGTGGGGTGAATGGTTGGACAAAGGACGAACCAAACATTAAGTATTGCTAATAAAACCATAGTTAAACTTTATTTCTTTCCTTTCTATGCCATTGAAAATGCCATGAAATCGTTACCAAGGAGCTGAGAAGCTCGAAAAATTACAATTGGGAATCTTGTGAAATCAGAAAACTATACAATACCAGGAGCTCGTAAGCTCAGGAAAAACTTTACAATTTTTTGAATGGAACTCTCATTTCGAGTGGACCAGTCAAAACATTTGACCCACATGTCTCCAGAATTTTGCATTTTGAGGTAAGGGGAGGCTATCCTTTCCACATTCGGGAAGGTACATATCAGTGAAAGAAGCCTTGGCTTCTAGAAGGTTTTACTCGGATCCTTGAGCTCTATTTACATTAATTTTACAATGTGCCTTTTTGTGGGCTATGAAATTACATACGTTACCATCATGATGAAGCCTATGCTACGCAAGCTGGCCAATAGCTGCTGCGCCTGTGTTAGTTGTGTACGCCATAACGGACGGTGAAGGAGAAGTAACAGAGAGTGGCTGTGAAAGAAAGACAAAAAAATTAAAAATAGTGGAAGAGAGAAAGGACTTAAGTGTGTAGAAATTAAGAATTAGAGGATATATGTGAAAAAAAAAAAAACGAACGAGGTGGTTCCTGCAAATTAGCAAGTTGTTGGATGTAAGTGCAGCGGCAGCTTATGTAGCTGGTATGAATACCACAAACTTATATAAACTGAAAAGTATATATATTGTGCGCGTTCTACAAAACTGGTGACTATAATGCAAGAAATGTATTTATTTGATCTGAGAAGCTGGCAAGAATGCAGTAGCATTTACTCAAATAAAATAATTAATGACAATTCAAAAAGGAGGTAAGTTACGTATCTTTCACGTATTCTGTGAAAAATTTCCATCCTACAGAAGAAATATTAACAAAGATAAATATAAGGATCTGCTGTCTCTTCTACCGTATACCGGGCGAGTTGGCCATGCGGTTAAGGTCGCGCAGCTTTGAGCTTGCATCCGGGAGATAGTGGGTTCGAACCCCACTGTCGGTAGCCCTGAAGATGGTTTTCCGTGGTTTCCCATTTTCACGCTAGGCAAATGCTAGGGCTGTACTTTAATGAAGGCCAAGGCCACTTCTTTCCCTTTCCTAGGCTTTCTCTCTCCTATCGTCGCCATAAGACCTGTGTCGGTGCTACGTAAAGCAATATAGCAACATGAACTTCTACCGTATACTGTAGTCTATACTGCAGAGTCCGCCTCCGTAGTGTAACGGTTAGTGTTATTAGCTGGCGTCCTCGGGGACCCGGGTTCGATTCCCGGTATTGCCAGAGATTTAAGAATGGCAGGAGGGCTGGTCTGTGGTTGAAATGGTACATGCAGCTCACCTCCATTGGGGGTGTGCCTGAAAAGAGCTGCACCATCTCAGGATGAGGACACGAGTTTACTTATACAGCAGAATCACCATGCACTCCAGCCGGATGACTCGAGTACAGCTGAGGACGTCGAGGAAGACCCTGATATCTGAAGGTACTGAATTATCCTTTTACCATGGCATTAGTTCAATATATAATTTAATTGAAGATCTAAACACATTTTGCTAAGGTACAAGAGATCTATGGTAATCGGGTAATGAAGGTGATTTTTGGGTAAATACGAATACTGTGTTAGACTGATAGAAAAGTGGGCAGACGTACGGAAAGATGGGATGATGCTATTTTTCATGTGATATCGTAATTAGTTGGAGGAATGTAAATTTTGTGACCAAAAAACAAAAAAAGAAGGAAAAGAAGCTAACATTACAGAGCAGATGAATCTATTGTAATGCAAGGTTATTTTGTTTGTTTGTTTGTTTGTTTGTTTGTTTGTTTGTTTGTTTGTTTGTTTGTTTGCTGGTAAAAGGGGAGTAATTAGACGGTAAATAATTATCGTAAAGAGTATGAAATGTATACTTTGAGATGGTAAACGATAAAGTATATGTTAACAGGAACATTTGAATCTCTACAAGGGCAAACACAAAACTCAAACCGGGCGAGTTGGCCGTGAGGTTAGAGGAGCGCAGCTGTGAGCTTGCATCCGGGAGATAGTGGGTTCGAACCCTACTGTCAGTTTTTTCTTTTGCTATTTGCTTTACGTCGCACCGACACAGATATGTCTTATGGCGACGATGGGATAGGAAAGGCCTAGGAATTGGAAGGAAGTGGCCGTGGCCTTAATTGAGGTACAGCCCCGGCATTTGCCTTGTGTGAAAATGGGCAATCACGGAAAACCTTCTTCAGGGCTGTCGACAGTAGGGCTCGAACCCACGATCTCCCCATTACTGAACACTGGCCGCACTTAAGCGACTGCAGCTAGCGAGCTCGGTCCTACTGTCAGCATCCCTGAAGATGGTTTTCCGTGATTTCCCATTTTCACACCAGCCAAATGCTGGGGATGCACCTTAATGAAGGCCACGACCGATTCCTTCCAACTCCTAGGCCTTTCCTATCCCATCATCGCCATAAGACCTATCGATGTCGGTGCGACGTTAAACAAATCGTAACAAAATACCTTAAAAATATGTGAGTTCCACTAACTCTGGCATAGCCCAAGCTCTCACTCACTGCCTCAATTTTCAAAGGCCGAAAACCAAAATGAAATGGAGCCGCGAACTCAAGCACTCCAAAATTAATTTAATGCAAACCCCTAAGTGAGTGTAACGCCCGATGACACAGTGACCAAGTCAAATAAAATCTTAAGGCCAAACGATAGCGATAAATTTACAAGATAGAAAAGCTCGGACACTCAAAATTAAATTACAGGAAGTTTACGAGGGTAACCAGTCTTGCTTTCTTACATTTTAACAAGTTCCCGTAAGGGAGAGAAAATCTGAATGTCCGAAGACTGACAAAGAAAGCTACATTTAATTAGAAACGAGAAAATCTACATTTAATTGATGAAAGAACCGGCGGCCTAGCAGTTACACACTAATGGGGAACGTAGAAATCTTTCCTAGCTCCACACGCAATATTTTTACTTAGATAAAATATTCTGCCGTGTTTATAAACAGCACGTGATGCCGGACACCCACTTTCACATCTCCCGAAGAAGATCTCCTCTTTCCTCAGTCAAGTAGAAAGCACAATAAGGCTTCCGCAAAATCAGAGAGCTTATGCTCTATATTCTACTCTTATGTAGGGGTTAGAAATAGTAATCTAGATGCTTTAAACAACTATGAACGGGACCGTGCTTCGACCCCATAAGCACGCCCATCTCCCAGGTTTTACCTTGCATTGTGCCTATCACCCCATAGACCGAGAAAAAGTGGATCTCCAATCGCACTCAAATCATCACACCCTATTCGACTCCACAAAATCCCTCAATCACTCAGCTTCCCAGAATCCATAGCCTCAACCATTTAATTCCTTTCCTGCATTCTCCATTTGGCTACCTTTTACAAACGTACCGCCCAACCCTTACCTATGGACTACCAGCACCTGTATCATACATTCCCACATGTTGTACTCCTCGCAGACCTCAACCTAACAGACATCTCCGACCATGATATGTCGTCCTTCCACCAATTCCTAGACAATATTGACTCCTCCCTCATTTCTCTCCCCGGCCCATCCCGACCGTGCTCTCAAACCGTGCAATTGTAGCCCACAATTCTCTTAACCAACTCCTCACCGTATCCTTTCTCCCTAGTATCGGCAGTGATCATTTCCCTATCCTTCTCCAAATCCCCGCCCATACCCTACCCTCCAATCCACTTCCTCCCACTCTTATTCCCAACCTCGCCACGAGGTGATTGGAACTCCTACCGCACTCAACTCACCAACACTTTACCTTCGCCTCATCACCAAACAGACCATACCTCGGCAGATGCGTTAGCAGAATCCATCCAATCAATCATCCGTCACTTCAGCTTCCACAACCCATATCCCACCCACGTTTCACTCACCTTTCCCCAGATTTCTTCATCTCCAGAAACTTTCCCAATCCTATCTTAACCAATACTCCCGCACCCATGACAGGTATTTTCTCCGTCTCCATAGTCAAATCATCCGTAGGATCCGAAACTACCTCATCGCCTACAAACGTCGTTCCAGGTCCCAAAACTGCTCCACTCTTAACTCCATTCGTGTCCATCCCTTCCAATATTGGCATTGCTTTTCCACTCTCCTGGGTCAACATAGCTCTCCTAAGTACCCTATCCTTTACCGTGGTAAAGCTCCAGTTGGAAAGCTTTTCCCGGCACTTCTCCCAACGTTTCAACCTACAAACCAAACCATACTTCATCATAGAAGATACAGGAATTTTTACCACTCTATCACATCCTCCCCAAAGCTCATGCCTTCCTCCTCTCATATCCCGTCCCAGCATCGTCTCAACCTTCCTATTATACCCACCGATATCCGTCAAGTCCTTGGTAAGACCAGAAACACCGCTCCTGGACCGTATAGAATCCGATACCGTCACATTGAGGAAGCCCGCCCCCCCCCCCCGCTTTCTCCCTCCTTGCCGACCTATTTACCTTCATTCTCCGCACCGGCTACTACCCAATCTCCTGGAAACAATCAATTATGCTCCTTTTTCTCAAGACTGGTAAACCTTTCTTCGATCGTGATTCCTCTCGTTCCATTTGTTTAATAACAGTCTTTGCTAACATTCTAGATAAAATCGCTTGTTGTGGTTGTTGCTAGATGTCTAAAGGGTCATCTAGGTCGGCGACCTTAGATAAAATCCTAGTCCGTCGTCTCCACTCCTAACTTGCCAAAAATAACCTGCTTCCTCTATCACAATGTGGTTTTCGTCCTTAATTCTCCCCTGCCGATCAACTCCTAGACCTTATTCAAATTGTTTCCAACCATGTTAACCTTGGCCAACTCTCCTTTCTCATCACTTTTGACTTCCACGTGGCATTTCATTCTGTTTGGCACTCCGCCTTTCTTTTTTAAAATGAATTTATTTGCCCTCCCTGATACCCGTTTCCGCCTTATTGCCACATACCTCTCTTAGAGAACAGCACGGACATCCATCAATAGGAAACTATCCCCTCACTTCATCATGTCCTATGGCGTCCAACAGGGATTCCTCTTATCCCATGTCTTGTCCATCTTTTTCGTAGCCGACATCTCACAATCACTCGCTCCTATCAGACTCCTACAGTTCGCCGATAATAGGGCTAAACTCTCTCATCTTCCCTCTGTCTCTCCTTCAAACCTACTTTGAGTCCTTCAATTTCCTGGTGCGATCAATGGCAACTCCGGATTAACACATCCAAAACACAGTCCATCTTCATTCGTCGAAGTCGTAACCGTTTCGCTGTCACCTTCTCCGTCTAACCATTCGCTGCACACCCCTACAGAAACAACCCACCCTTAAATACCTAGGTATTACCGTAGATGAATTCCTGACCTTCCAGCTCCACTTCCAGACTCTCCAATGATCCCGTAGAGCCCGATTGATACGCCGACTGGCGGGCACCAATAGGGTCTAAATTCCAAACTCCTTACCCTCACCTACATCTCCTTTATCCATTCCGCTGTAGCCTATGGGCCCACCACTTTAGCAGCTGCCGCCAACTCCTGACCCATCCTACACAGAGCACTTTTATCCATGTAACGCCACCTTAACTGCATCGCTCTTCGCCCGCCCCCCCCCCCCCCCCACCGTCAAACCTTCCATATCGCTGACCTGCAAAGAATCTTAACCATTCCCAAAACTCGACACCTGTGTATCCATCCTATCATCCCGCTATTTCCAGCGTTCCCTGAACCGTAATCATCGCACCCTCTCTAACCTCATCAAGATCCCTCACAAGTCCCCACTCTTCGTCACTACCCCTATACACTTCCTTCGATCCCTCTACACCCGAACCCCACCCGGACATGGTAGGGATAATCAATTAATACAAAAATTTCCACATTCTAATACGCCGGCGGAAAAAATATCTAAACACCAAGAAGGGGTTTGGCTAGGTTAACGAACGTTGGTGGGCGTGTTTATACATCTGAAAGATGGCGTTGATTAAAATTTAGCGCAAATCGCATTAGCGTGGCACTAGTAGCGGCCCCATGACCTTGCTCATCAGATTTGCTTCAAATACTGGCTGTAGTGCGCGTGTGAAGTGGGATGGAGTGACTGTGAGTCGCTCAGGAATGCCTTTTCGACGACGAAGAGGCCGGTGTCAACAGCTCACCAGACAGCATAATAGGGCTACGTGAAGGTGGATTTTCCCTCCGCGCTATTGCAGCACGACTTGGCGGGAATATCTCTACTGTGCGTGCTTACTGGCAGCTGTGGTCACGAGAAGGTACGCTCGCAAGAAGACCGGGCTCCGGACGCCCCCGTGGCACGACCAAGAGGGAAGACCGCCGTATTCGCCGTATGGCTGTGGCGCAGCGGACTGCGTCTTCAGCAGCACCACAGTGGCTCAAGGAACTGTTCGAAATCGGTTACTTGAAGGACAGCTCCGAGCCAGACGCCCTGCGGCGTGCATTCCACTTACCCCAAACCACCGCCGTCTGCGGCCTCAGTGACGTCAAGCGATAGCTCATTGGCCGATGGAGTGGAGGTCTGTTGTGTTTTCCGATGAACGCCGGTTCTGCCTTGGTGCCAGTGATGGCCGTGCGTTTTTTAGAAGGAGGTCAGGTGAGCGCCTGCATTCCACCTGTCTGCGGCGTCGACACACTGGACCTACACCAGGTGTTCTTGTCAGGGGAGCAATTTCGTATGGCAGCAGGAGCACTTTCGTGGTTACCCCACGCACCCTGGCTGCAGATGTGTACGTCCGTCTGGTGATTCGACATATTGTGCTGGCATTGCTGAACAGCATTCCCAGGGTTGTTTTCCAACAGGATAATGTACGCCCTCATGTCGCTGTTGTAACCCAACGTGCCCTAAAGAACGTCGACATGTTGCCTTGGCCTGCTCGATCCCCCGATCTATCGCCTATCGAGCACGTATGGACGACAACTCCAGAGTCATCCACAACCGGTATTAACCGTCCCTGTATTGACCGACCAAGTGCAACAGGCATGGAACTTCATCCCACAAGCTGACATCCGGCACCTGTACGACACATTCAACAGTCAGGCGGTTGCACCGCTTATTAATGGACCAGCACGGCACGTTTGCGATGGCTTTTCTCGCTCTGATATTAACCTGTCGTATTGTACCTTTAATCAATTAAATATGTTACCTCGATAAATATATTGCCAAACTATCCGTATTCTACGTTCCTGATTTCATGGTGTTTGATATTTTTTCGGTCAACTGTCATCTTTGCTACAACTTAGTACATTATGGTTGAATATCCGACCATATGCCAAGAACAATAAAATACCTCTCGAATTTCTTATTTTTATGTACATATATAACATACATCGAACGTTACTCCACGACATTCCTGTGTACCGTACCCATTGAAACAGTAATACGTCTTGCATCTACAAATGTTTCTTTATATCAGTCTTTGTCTATAACTAGGCTGGACATGGAGGGTCTTCGGGCTTACCTGCCATCAAAATACGTATTTATTTAATCGTAATGATTTATAATATTTGAAAATCTTCTCCTTCCTTTTTGGTATATATCTATTATTAATGCATATATTTATTCACTTGCATAATACTGATGTAAATTATTCTATTTGTTCATCATTTGTGTTAAAAATAAAAAGACAAAATTATATTTAAAAACCAACGGTTATCTATTTTCATTTTGCATTATTTCCTCTATGTATGTAATTCTTTATTGTATGTACAACTTTGATTAATGAAAATAATCCTCCTAATCATCAGAAAAAGTTACTTATTGTAATGTTTTGTGTATGTTCTACTTTAATTTTATTGCTACGTAATAATTGCAAATCCTTCCTTTGCTATTTTTGTGTAATTTAAATTTGTTTTTAATGTTTTGGTACAAGCCCAATATGCTATTAATATATGATAACCAATGTTTCTGATACATAAAAATGTTTTCCTGTGTTACCGCAATACATTTAATTTAGTATAGAATAACTGCATTGTCTTACAATTATAAGAAATATTATAGTCAATAATTTCGTGCACTGCAAGATCTTCAAATGATGTAAGGACTAGTTGTTCAGAATCTGTAACTTTACTCCTGTACCATGTATTAGACACTACATCCAATAAAGCACTACGCAAGAAGCCATTACTTTCTCTCCATCACATCACTTCTCCGCTACCCAACTCAAAAATCCTTCACTCCTTCTCCAACTCACCCAAAACTCCTGGCCAGAGAGAGGGCGTTACCCTTTTGGTGGCCCACCCCTCCTCCTCCGGGAGGGGAATGAAAACTTTTATCGCCGTCGCCGTCGGACTTCACGGCAGTTCTTGGTCATTGGATGGCTTCCAGCCCCCATGGAAGCCGGAAGCCCTCTCTCCCTTCCCTACTTTTTGGTCGGGTCGGGAAATGACGGATAAGGTACCTCCATAAGTAGCCTGTTTGAGGTTAGCTTAGCGTTCCTAGGGGCAAGTTTAAGTTAAGATGTCATAATGACGTCCCAACCTTACCTGCAGGTCACCTGACCGATAGGGCTCCTCCAAGGGGAGATTGTGAGCTTAGGATTGCGCCGGTAGGTTAAGGCTATGACGTTATTATGAAGACCTAACCTCACCTATGATTCAAATACCCCAGGTGATTGACCTTGCTTGCACCAGAATTATGCTGACACAGCAAAGATTAAAATTTATAGCTAAAAGCGTAGGAAAATTTTGATTCAGCACCCATCGTTCTACAACATACTTCCCCCTACTACTAGCATAAAAGTAATATTTTATTAGGCCTACGTTGTTATGCATTTATGTTTAGTATGTTTATTAGAGACCTGCTATTCCTGTGGCCATTGAGAACATTTACCGCTATTTGAAAGTTTTTTGTCAAGTTTGTTTGCCAGTTCCTTCTGTATTTCTTTCTTTATTCCTTTGTTCTAACATTTGCGACCACCGCACGGGTTATGCACGAAACAAATTATTCTGCGATATTGCTTTGTGATGCGTTTCATGACCAGGTTTCTATATTTAAGTTTTGTCTTAAGCATAAATTAAAAGCTAATATGTTTAAATAATCGATGCAAAATATGACAACCTTGATCTTGATAGGGCTCACTTTCCCTCTCAGCTACACGCGCCCCTTGTGTCCAAAGGATAGTCACCGACAGGCAACCCTCATTATCACTAGGGCGGGCCGAGTATTGGGATTAGTGGCTGCAGATGGGGGATACGTCGACCGTAACAACTTTACCAAGTTTTGCAGCGGTAATGGCAAGTGGAGGTGAGTGGCACATCTCAGTGTAATGTTGTTGTTGATCAATTTTATGGGCGTAGGACATTGCAGGGTTCGATGTTTCGTTTTGCAATTTGTTTTACGAGTTGCTTTACGTCGCAACGACACAGATAGATCTTATGGTGACGATGGGACAGGAAAGGGCTCGGAGTGGGAAGGAAGCGGCCGTGGCCTTAATAAAAGTACACCGGGCGAGTTGGCCGTGCGGTTAAGGGCCTGCAGCTGTGTGCTTACATCCGGGAGATAGTGGGTTTGAACCCCACTTTCGGCAGTACTGAAGACGGTTTTGTGTGGTTTCCCATTTTCATACCAGGCAAATGCTTGGGCTGTACCTTAATTAAGGCCACGGCCGCTTCCTTCCAACTCCTAGCCTTTCCTATCCCATCGTCGCCATAAGACCTATCTGTGTCGGTGCGACGTAAAGCCCCGTACTTAACTATACACAGTGCTCGTATTTTAATCCCGTCTACTTCTAGATCCTTGTAGGAAGAAACTGCAGGGCTGCTGTTATACGAGTTATATAATTTTCTTTCTATGGGTTGGTCTGCTAAAACGAAATGCAATCATTCAGGTGTAGTGTTCTCTTTTGTTGTTTGAAATCGTATCCATGGTCATGTGTCGAACACCTCCACCGATCTACGGGGGAGGGCAATAAAACCGTGAACGACGGGTACGACCGCTGGTAATGCTGTAAAATTGTACTTTTTAATTTAATAATAATAATAATAATAATAATAATAATAATAATAATAATAATAATAATAATAATAATAATATACCGGGCGAGTTGGCCGTGTGCGTAGAGGCGCGCGGCTGTGAGCTTGCATCCGGGAGATCGTAGGTTCGAATCCCACTATCGGCAGCCCTGAAGATGGTTTTCCGTGGTTTCCCATTTTCACACCAGGCTGTACCTTAATTAATTCCACGGCCGCTTCCTTCCAACTCCTAGGCCTTTCCTATCCCATCGTCGCCATAAGACCTATATGTGTCGGTGCGACGTAAAGCCCCTAGCAAAATAATAATAATAATAATAATAATAATAAAAATAATAGTGCATGGCCACTGGAGAGGCTTGGTGGTGACCTAATGAGGATGAAATGAATTATATAGACGTCATAAACATCCAGTTCCCAAGCCAGGGGAATTAAGAGTACTAGGAGGTTGATTCCAAGAATTGAACGGGGACCATCGAACCAAAGGCAAGCATACGATTCATTTAGCCAAAAGGACGGGCTTTAATTTGGTAAGGACTATAATTTGTTAAACCCTAGGCTGCCATTTTCACCGATCAGACGTAGTGGCAGAGGCCAGGCAGTAGCTTGCGAAGCAGCCTTGACAACACAGTAGGCTACTCCGGCGCCTCAAAACGATTAAGGCTTGACGTTCACTGAAGCAACTACAAGAAAGTGTGATCTAAGTCTAGTGATAGCCCACGTCTTGATCCCAGCATACGCCACTCCGGTAAAGCTAATAGTAACGGAAATATTTTTACCAAACCCAATGGCGCAACAGCCCCGAAGTGTTTTGGCCTCCCAAGCGACCGCTGCTCAGCATTTCCCGTTCTGGTGCCCTTAATATTGCTACTCCGCTGTATAGTATAGCTTAGTGCACTCTCCGAATATCCCTGAACTTACATAGTGGATTTCAAGGAATTTGGTCCGGCCCTTGTCCCGACAGTCAGGCGAAACTTGAGCTGCACCAGCTTTCGAATTTTGTTTACGCAATTCCAAGATAAAACAAGAAACATTCTATTTCTATAGATGGTATGGCTACAGGGAAGAATACAACCGTAGCGTGAACTGAGGAAGAGGGAAACCATCTTCTTGGCTGCTGACTGTGAGATTCGAAACCACGATCTCCCTAATCCAAGCAATCAGCTATGAGAACCGAACTGCTCAGCCATTCCAGTTTCAATTCGGCTCTTGTCCCCCTGAGATTTTTGCAGTAGTCTACTGTATTTTTCAAGCTAATCTGCAAATAGACGTCCTAGAAACAAAATATTAGTATCGATATCAAATGGGCTATTATGCACAGAACAATGGCCGCCTTAAATGACTCACTGGTTAGCAATCAAAATAGCTCATGTTCCCAATCAACACCCGTCATGTCCCTTGTAGCCTGATAACGGCAGAGCTCGGACCTAAACACATATTATTGATTTTCAACAAATTTAGAAGAACAGACAAGGGACATTTTGAAAATAAACGCCTAATATTTAAGAAGTGTTACAAACACATACAGTAACCGTTATGTGGTGCTTTATGGCGGCCAATAAGGAGCGGTTCAGGTCGTGCATTCGCGAAACAGACCACCACAGTCGGTAGCCCTAGGGCACAATTCTCACGCCATTTAAATGCTCCGACTATATCTTGATTGTCGCCACAACCAATCAATCTTTTCACACCAGGCAAATGCTGGGGCTGTACCTTAATTAAGGCCAGTGCCGCTTCCTTCCAACTCCTAGGCCTTTCCCATCCCATCGTCGCCATAAGACCTATCTGTGTCGGTGCGACGTAAAGGCCCGTATCAATCAATCAATCAATCAATCAATCAATCAATCAATCAATCAATCAATCAATCAATCAATCAATCAATCAATCAATCAATCAATCAATCAATCAATCAATCAATCAATCAATCAATCAATCAATCAATCAATCCATCCATTTCAATTTTAACCTCATATTTACATTTATTTTAAAATATTTTTTGTTAAATATTTGCAACGAACTTGGAAAGTTATCGAACATTTCCCTTGATAATTTATTCCAATCTCTTACTTCTCGTCCTATAAATTAATATTTGTCCCAATCTGTCCTCTTGAATTCCAGCTTTATCTTCATATTATGATCCTTCCTACTTATAAAAGCTCCACTCAAGCTTATTCTTCTGCTTATGCCATGCCACTGACTCTCCACTGACAGCTCGAAACATACCACACAGTCGAGCATCTAGTCTCCTTACTCCCAAGTCTTCCCAGCCCAAAGTTTGCAACATTTTTCGTAACACTACTCCTTTGTCTGCAATCACCCAGAACAAATCGTGCTGCTTTCCTTTGAATTTATTTTCCAGTTCTCGTATCAAGTAGTCCTGGTGAGGATCCCATACAGTGGAGCCATACTCTAACTGCGGTCTTGTCAGAGACTTATACACCCTCTCCTTTACATACTTACTACAACCCCTAAATACTCTCACAACCATGTGAAGAGATCTTCCCACTAAGTCTGAACCCAGGTTCATAGGACTTTAAACCACCTTCCAAGTCCCAAAGTTAGTGGAAGAGTTTGTAAAGGCAGTATTAACTTGAAAAACGTGAGACAGTTGATGCAGAAGCGAAGAAAACGTGGTGTCTTGTTTAGTAATAGGTTGCGGTCAGAATTCCAGCCAATGATGTAGGATTTTTCAAATGATTATTCCCCTTTACTCTACTGTAGTCAGATTTCATGTATAGGTGGAGTTCTCGAGATCACCATATCGAAATCATCAGTCGTGCACAACTGCTTGGTGTAGACGTTGGTGTTCAAGGATACTGCAGTCTGTCAATTTCTTATGCTATTTGTGAGCTAACAGAGCGACAAGGCTTTGTTAGCTTGGAGTAGGCTGCACAGTCCGTGGTCGCACCTGTACATTCCTTTCTTGCCTGCAAGGACGTTGTTCGACCTTTAGCAGCCTGCGTTCCGCTGCCTCCACCAATAGCAGCTCGCGTTCTTTCTGCTTGCTTCACAAACACGTGATGTACAGCCCAGATACAGGGATTTGTAGGAACCAAGTCTTTCTCCCTGCATGGTCCAGACGTGACCGCTATACAAAACCCCATCAGTTTCATTATGCGAGGTCATTGCCCACTTCTGTCTCAGCGGTCAACCCCCCGGCAGCCATCTTGAATAGCTACTGCTGCGAGTTCGTCTTCCCTTTCGATTTCAGGCTGAAGCCGCCAGTAAGAGATGCAATAATAATAACATACATGCATACATACATACATACATACATACATTATCATTATAGACTGTTATGCCTTTCAGCGTTCAGTCTGCTAGCCTCTGAGAATTTACTAAACGTCGCCACAATCCTCGATTTGCAACTAGTGTTGTGGCCTCATTTAGTTCTATACCTCTTATCTTTAAATCGTTAGAAACCGAGTCTAACCATCGTCGTCTTGGTCTCTCTCTACTTCTCTTACCCTCCATAACAGAGTCCATTATTCTCCTAGGTAACCTATCCTCCTCCATTCGCCCCACGTGACCCCACCACCGAAGTCGGTTTATGCGTACAGCTTCATCCATCGAGTTCATTCCTAAATTAGCCTTTATCTCCTCATTCCGAGTACCCTCCTGCCATTGTTCCCACCTGTTTGTACCAGCAATCATTCTCGCTACTTTCATGTCTGTTACTTCTAACTTATGAATAAGATATCCTGAGTCCACCCAGCTGTCGCTCCCGTTAAGCAAAGTTGGTCTGAAAACAGACCGATGTAAAGATAGTTTCGTCTGGGAGCTGACTTCCTTCTTACAGAATAATGCTGATCGCAACTGCGAGCTCACTGCATTAGCTTTACTACACCTTGATTCAATCTCACTTACTATATTACCATCCTGGGAGAACACACAACCTAAATACTTGAAATTATCGACCTGTTCTAGCTTTGTATCACCAATCTGACATTCGATAATAATAATAATAATAATAATAATAATAATAATAATAATAATAATAATAATAATAATAATAATAATAATAATAATTCAGTTTCATTAGCCAGGTCACCGAGGTCATTGCCCACTGCAGCCTCGCTGAACCTTTACGTTTTCTTATATTTATATAAGTAAAGAACTGGTATCACGGAGAAGGAGTTCTGCAGATGACTTTCTAAAGTAACAGATACTGTAAGTTAGAAGAATGTGACCTCGACAATGCTGTGAGGTGATGATAACTAGCTACACTCTCAGTACTGTGTTGATGGGGTGAAAGCAAGTGTGTAGTCAGTGGGGGATGGGGTATTGGGGGCTTAGAAACAAAATACACAGAAACTGACAATAAATCAGTGAAAATCGACTCAGGCTCCTCTGAACATTCACAGAGACAACATTGTAAAACCAACAGATGTCTTGAATCTATTTTCTAAGATGCCTCGAAAGTTGGATTTTAGATTGTAATCTGAACACATGCCTTAGCTGGCAAGATGTAGTGTTTACAGTGCACTATGCCTTCTGGTATGGGCTAGAATAAAATTGTTACTTTCAATGACCTGTCTCAGTCTTATACCTGGCTTTGACAATATGAAAGTGGCTGAGGTATATGAGTGACGTTAGTAACGCCATTCCTTATGCAGCCAGTCCCGGCTATGAATGGTGTGAAAATGTCACTCATAGGGTCGGTTGGTGCATGCATTTCAGTGGGCTTGGCAGACTGATGTGCAATAGCAACTTCTGGCTCAGTGAGGAAAGCAACGGGAAACTACCTCACTCCTCATTTCCCTAGTACGCCTCTTCAGTGACACCTAGGCCATCTATGACAGCTAATGGTGAACCTGTTGAGGATCCAACCAGCCTTCGGGCTGAATACCCAACATACACATACATCTGAACACATATGTACTGTATATGATGATACTGGATTATAATGTTAAATTAGTAGTATTTCTTTCCTTGGTACTGCTTGTTGTTGTTTTAACTTGATTATCACACTAATGCAAGTGTTCATTGCCACCGGCATATTTCACAGTTGCGATGTATTTGTTAATAAAAAATACCATTCGCTCTAAAACTATTCACCTTGATCATATTGTCCTCGTTCTGTATTTTAATGGAAGATTTTGTAATGAACCAGTACTGCAATATGAATGTTGTTGTTAGAGTCATCAGTCCATAGACTGCTTTGATGGGAAATACTGTAGGCAGTAAAATGATTAAAATAGGCATTTATCATGACAAAAATAAAAATGCTTTAGCCTAAGCTACGTAACACACACACATCTGCGTCACATTTGAGCAATTAATCTTACATCCCCCTGTGGTTGGGGATGATAGAATAACGTCAACGGTATCCCCGGTCTGTAGTAAGAGGATGCGACTAAAAGGGGGACCAGAGCCTCTCAACTTGGGAGTGTGGGTTGGTGACCACGGCTCCCCCAGCTGGGTCTGGCGTTGCTTCCAGTTACTTGTGTCAGGTTCCTCGCTCTTACCTTTCCTCTCTGACCTCTCTTGGTCAACTCTCGTTCTTTTTCCGACTCCGAAGGTATAAGATTTACGAGACCTAGAGTGTCTTTCATTTTCACGCTCATTGTGATATTCTCTTTCTTTTGCCGATACCTTCATTTTTCGAAGTATCGGACCTCTCTCATTTTCCTTCTGACTAGTGTTATCAGAAGATAGTTCCCAAACTGTTCTTCCTCTCAAAATAATAATCACCACCAGCACTTAATTTTACGTAGCAAGGACGTGACTTGGCAACTCTCATATCATTTATGACCACGATTTTTCTTTATTATTAATGCAGTACATTAGAATGATATAGGTTTTCTTTCCAATGATTTGTTTTAATACATAAATAACAACAAAAAATATCCACAACAAGGCAATAAAGGCATTAGGCTATCAAATAGGCTACGGAAGTTAAAATAGCCAAAAGAGGCAAAATAATAATAGGTCCTAACGTCCCCAAACGTACGAAAAAATGTTTGTCTATGTTACACTTGGATACATCCCCCTACATAAAAAAAGGCATTTTGCCTAACTTCCGGGCTCTATTTATGAGGGTATTTAGTGGTTGCAGTTAGGATGTAGCGTGCGTACCTCTTACCCAAATTAGATTCCCACTCAAGTCAGGGATGCTTACCTGGTCTGAGGGCTGGTTCGAGGTCCACTCAGCCTGCCTGATTACAACTGAGGAGCTATCCGACGATGAGATGGCGGCCCCGGTCTAGAAAGCCAGGAATAACGGCCAAGAGGATTCGTCGTGGTGACCACACGGCACCTCATAATCTGCAGGCCCTCGGGCTGAGCAGCGGTCACTTGGTACGGCATCCACCTTCGGGGTTGTTGCTTCATGGGGTCTGGTTTGGTTGGTAACGTAACGCTTATAAAACGCAGGTAAAACACCAATTCCGGTGAATGGGATTATTTCCAGAATTACTTCATTTACGGACTGGAAAAGATCCAAAGGAAGGTAGCACGATTTGTTCTGACACAAGAGGAGTATTGCGAAAATGTTGTACAATTTGTACTGGGAAGACTTGAGAGTAAGGAGATGAGTTGTTCGACTGAGCAGTATGTTTCGACCTGTCAAGTAGAAAGACATTGCAAGGTTATTTACGTCGCACCGACACAGATAGGTCTTATGGCGATGATGGGACAGGAGCGGCCTAGGAATGGGAAGGAAGCAGCTGTAACCTTAATTAAGGCACAGCCCCCAGCATTTGCATGGTGTGAAAATGGGAAAACACGGAAAGCTATTTTCAGGGCTGCCGACAGTGGGTTTTGAATCCACCACCTCCCGAATACTAGATACTGGTCATTGGAATTAACCAATGAAGATCAAAATCCCGATCCGGCCGGTAATCGAACCAGATATCCTTTGGACTAAAGGCCAGTACTGAAGCTAAGATGGTTAGATCAAATTACGAATGAAGGGATACTGAATCAAATTACTGAGGCGAGAATGATTTGGCGAAAATTGACCAGAAGAAGCGATAGATGTCCGCCTCTGTGGTGTAGTTGTTGGCGTGATTAGCTGCCACCCCCAGAGACCCGAGTCGATTCCCGGCTCTGCCACGAAATTTGAAAAGTGGTACGACGGCTGGAACGGGGTCCACTCACCCTCGGGAGGTCAACTGAGTAGAGGGGGTGTTCGAATCCCTCCTCAGCCATCGTCGAAGTGGTTCTCCGTAGTTTCCCACTTCTCCTTCAGGCAAATTCCGGGATGGTACCTAATTTCAGGCCACGGCCGCTTCCTTCCCTCTTCCTTGTATATCCTTTCCAATGCCCTCGTCCCTCAACAAGGCCCCTATTCAGCATAGCAGGTGAGGCTGCGTAGGCGGGGTACTGGTCCTCCTACCCACTTGTATCCCCAGACCCAAAGTCTCACGCTCCAGGACACTGTCATTGAGGCGGTAGAGGCGGGATCCCTCCCTGACTCTGAAGGAAATCCAACCCTGGTGGGTAAACATATTAAGAAAGAAAGAAAGAAAGAAAGAAAGAAAGAAAGAAAGAAAGAAAGAAAGAAAGAAAGAAAGAAAGAAGCAATAGATATTCCGCTAGTTCTTAAGGAACTATAGATGGTAAAAACGGTAGGGGAAGACAAAGGCATAAATATGACAAACAAATTAGAATAGATTTAGGGTGTAGTAATTAAGTAGAAAGGAAAATGTTACACAAGCAAGCAGTAAGTAGTCTATGCACTGATCGCCCTAACCAGACAATTTTGCTTTACGTCGCACCTGCACAGATAGGTCGTATGGCGACGGTGGGATAGGAAATGGCTAGGAGTGTGAAGAAAGCACCAACCTTTGCGTGGTGTGAAAATGGGAAACCACGGAAAACCACCTTGAGGGCTGCGGACAGTGGGGTTCGAACCCGATATAACCGAAATGCAAGCTGACAAGTTCGCAACCCAAACCGCACAGATACTTTCTCTCATCCAAACTACTACTACTTCTTCTTCTTCCTCTTCGTTCACTCAATAACACTTCATAGCTGAGTGAGCTTAGTCACTGATGGTTCTAAACCTGTCTCCTCTTCCTCGGATGGAATTTCACGTTTCACACCATCTATGATGTGATGTATCACCATTCCCACTGCGGCAGTAGTAACTATTGCTGGGAGCATTGCGCGAGAAGGGAAAAGCACTCCAAACGTGGTCGCCGGTCACTGACCTACGAAAGGCAACACAAGGTCGCCTAACATACTGTATCTCGCACTTCAAATTAACTTCATACTTTGAATGCAATCAAGCCCATTCACAGGAAGAAAATGCTTGGAATTTCCTTGTTTGTAAGAGCAAGCGATAATCGGATATGACTTAATCACCCGCAGTCACTGTCCTAGGAAATGAGTCACACGTGATGGTCAAAACTGTAATTTTTTGTTGTATTTGAATTTGTCCGCTGATGTTAACTATAATATTGTAGAGAAGAACACAATTTGTTCCAAAATAACGCACCCCTTTAGCCCTCAAACATTTATTACGAACATTTATTTTCTCAGGAGAACTTACAATTGATCATTAATAATTTAGAATCAATGGGAGGATTTAACATTTGCAATTGGCTAAAAAATAAACAAACATTAATTATTTCCATTCATTTTAAAGTACAGTAATTTTTTTAAAACCACCGAGCTAGTAGCTGCGTCATGTAACTGTCAGCTTGCATTCGGCAGATAGTGGATTCGAGCCCCACTGTTGGCAGCCCTGAAGATGGTTTTCTGTGGTTTACCATTTTCAAACCAGGTAAATACTGGGACTGCACCATAAGGTCACGGTCGCTTCGTTTTCAGCCGGGCTGAGCGGCTCAGACGGTTGAGGCGCTTGCCTTCTGACGCCAACTTGGCAGGTTCGAACCTGGTTCAGACCGTTGGTATTTGAAGGTGCTCAAATACGTCAGCTTCGTGTCGGTAGATCTACTGGCACATAAAAGAACTGCTGAGGGACTAAATTCCGGCACCTCGACGTCTCCGGAAACCGTAAAAGAGTAGTTAGTGAGGCGTAAATCCAATAGCATTATTATTGCTTCCTTTTCACTCCTTGCTCATCTTCGCAATAAGACCTGTCTGTGTCAGTGCGACGTAAAGCAAATTGTTAAAAAATAAAAATATATACAAAATCGAACTGAACTGAACATCTACTTCAGCACATAGAGAAAACTAGAAGAGACATTCATATTCTTTAGGCCTTTTCAATCGTGAAATTAGCAGCGTTTCGCCGCAGCATTGCTGTGCGTTCATCAAACCACTGCAAACCTAGTATGTAGGACAATGCACTAGGGGAAGCATGGTCCTCTACTTGTACAAATGCCTGCCTTTGGCCTTTATATCAAAAGTTCACTGAAGGAGATCATAATTTAACTTCGTCGACTGCAAATGTTAAAAACGTGAAGTATGTACTGTAAATTGTTTTCTAGATTTCTATTCAACTTTCTTCTTTTAAAATTTCCTTTGGAATATTTAGGTGGCGATGAAGACAGTCACCCCCCCCCCCTAATTCCGCACTTTGTAGAAAACACATTACATTTTTATTCCACTTTAGCCGCCTGAAACTAGGAATTATTTTTTAAAAAAGCAACTTGTGCAAGCCCTTGTTGTCTTCTTCTTCTTCTTCTTCTTCTTCTTCTTCTTGTTAATCTGTTTACCCTCCAGGGTTGGTTTCTCCCTCTTACTCAACAAGGTATCCCACCCCTACCGACTCAAGGACAATGTCCTGCAGTGTGCTTAACAGGGGCCTTGCGGAGGGATGAGAAGATTGGAAGGGATGGACATGGAAGAGGGAAGGAAGCGGCCGTAAGCTTGAGTTAGGTGTCATCCCGACATTTGCCTGGAGGAGAAGTGGGAAACCAAGGAAAACCACTTCCAGGATGGATGAGGTGGGAATCGAACCCACCTCTACTCAGTTGACCTCCCGAGGCTGAGTGGACCCCGTTCCAGCCCTCGTACCACTTATCAAATTCCGTGGCAGAGCCGGGAATAGAACCCGGGCCTCCGGGGGTGGCAGCTAATTACACTAACCACTATACGACGGAGGCGGACAAGGTTGCAGTCTACCACCTTAAATGCGGTATTAATAGTTTTTTGATTTTTGAGATTTTGATTTAATGCTATAAGTAAAATTTTATCCGAAGGAACAATAATTACACCTGCATCATAATTATTTTGCTATTTGCTTTACGTCGCACCGACACAGATATGTCTTATGGCGACGATGGGATAGGAAAGGCCTAGGAATTGGAAGGAAGCGGCCGTGGCCTTAATTAAGGTACAGCTCCGGCATTTACCTGGTGTGAAAATGGGAAACCACGGAAAACCATCTTCAGGGCTGCCGGCAGTGGGGCTCGAACCCACTATCTCCCGATTACTGGATACTGGCCGCACTTAAGCGACTACATCTATCGAGCTCGGTAAAGATCCGAATGAAGACGCAGACTGTACGGGCTGCACACACACACACACACACACACACACACATATATATACAGGCCCCGAGCTATTGGAAATAACCAATTAACGTTAAAATCTCCGACCCGGCCGGGAATCAAACCCGAGTTCATCTGGACCAAAGACCAGCCCGCTAACCATTTAGCCATGGAGCCGGACAGGGGATGGGAAGATTGGAAGGGATATACAAGCAAGAGGGATGTGAGCGGCCGTGGCCTTAAGTTAGGTATCATCCCACCAGATGCCTGGAGGAGAAGTGGGAAACCACAGAAAACTTCTTCGAGGATGGCTGAGGTGAAAACCGAACCCCGCTCCACTCAGTTCACCTCCCGAGGCTGAGTGAGCCGCGTTCCAGCCGTCGTACCACTTTTCAAATTTCATGGCAGAGCCAGGAATCGAACCCGGGCCTCCGGGTGTGGCAGCTAATCACACTAACCACTACACCACAGAGGCGGACATTCCTCTTCTATTTTTACTAGTTACTTTACGTCGGACAGATACAGAAAGGTCTTATGGGATAGGAAAGTTCTAGGAGTGGGAAGAAAGCGGCAGTGGCATAAATTATGATAGAGCTCCAGCATTTTCCTGGTGTGAAAATGGGAAAACATGCAAATCCACATTCTGGGCTGCCGACAGTGGTGTTCGAACCTACTGTCTCCCGAATGCAAGCTCACAGCTGCACGCCCCTAACTGCACGGCCAACTCGCTCCGTACTCTTTATTACAAGTAACTAATCTCATATCTGTTCCGTATTGAAGATAACAATAAGTAAAATTCTTTCAAGAATAAATTTACTGTGTCCACCTATTCAATACAATTATATTCTGTAGTGATTAAATCCTACATGAATTACATATACTAATTAGGTACATGTTTCGCCCTAGTTTTGGGCATCTTCAGCCTTATAATGATCTTAAGGTCAAGTCCTTAAACCAATTAAACATTAGAACTTAAAACTAAATACAATGGTCTTATGCTTAAAAATATTTTTACAAAAAGTTGAACTTTAGGTGATATTTACATAGATTTAAAATGTGGACATTAATTAAAACCCAGAATTTGTAAAAAGGAAGCAATTAAAATTATCATACAATGACTAGAAATCGTCCAAAGCAATATCACCTAAAGCTCAACTTTTTGTAAAAATATTTTTAAGCATAAGACCATTGTATTAAGTTTTAAGTTCTAATGTTTAATTGGTTTAAGGACTTGACCTTAAGATTATTATAAGGTTGAAGATGCCCAAAACTAGGGCGAAACATGTACCTAATTAGTATATGGTCGCTCGACCGGTAAAAGGTTGTATTCCACAAAGCTCTTCCTATCAGTTATTCTCCTTAAGACTGGTCACGCCTCCCAGCCACGTATGGATATGCAGTCCATCAGAACAAATTTTGTTGTGTTCATTTTCCTATGCCCGCGTGTAAAGGAAAATGAACCTTACAGTACCGTACTGTAGGAATGTACGTTTGCATTACGTATTTAGGCACTCCTAGTGTACAATGCATGTAAGGTTCATTTTCGTTTAATCGTCGACATAGGAAAACGAACACAACGGACATTGTTCTGAGGGACTGCGTATCCATATGTGGTTGGGAGGCGTGACCAGCCCTAAGGAGAAGGATATGAAGAGTATTGTGGAATACAACGTTTTACCGGTGAAGCAACGATATGTAATTCATGTAGGATTTAATCACTACAGAATGTAATTATATTGAATAGGTGGACACAGTAAATTTATTCTTGAAATAATTTTACGTACTCTTTATTCTCAAATAAATTAGCATTATCCAGAGTCTGGCAGCAATAACTTGTAGGTATTATCAGAAATATAGTGCGTGATACTCATTAGTCGAGTTGAATATCAACTAAACGAGCGGAGTGGCTATGGTTATGATGTCAACCTCTGCATTCCGGAGGCACCTGGGTTCAAACTACACCGTCGGCTGTCTTGAGAATGGTTTTCTGTGGTTTACCGTTGTCACTTCCAGTCAAATCCTGTGACAGTTCCTATTCTTAGGGGACAGTCGATTTCTCCCACCTCCTTACCAAATTTCACTTATCTGCATTAGCATCTCAACCGAGCTTGGAGTCATGAAGGGCATCCGGCCGTAAAACAAGCCATATAATTTCACTCAGCTTAACCCCGACCCCGTGCCAGGAAACGGGAGTAACAAGGAGAGGCCAGACCCTGCCTCCAACGAGCTGCAGTGTACCTGTAACTCGTGTATAAGGGTTTAGGATACGCTTTCGTTTTCGAAGAGAATGAGGTCAAATGTCATGCAGGAGGATCCGCTTCGGACTAACTGGAGGTGATGGAACACTGAAAGGCGAACACATGTTACTTAAACATGTCAGGTCCGCAACCTAATAATTTCCGAAAAATTGATGAATCCCCGATTCCAATGCAACGCACATACACTTGGAGAGTTACAATGAAGCATAATGGCCACCGTGCGTGTCTGAGTTCGAGTCTCGACACACCTACATTTTTCGCACACAATAAATTAATATTTAATGGAACGTGAAGATAAATGTGGGGACAAGAATATTATGCAAATTGCAGGACACTTTATTCTCCACCTGAAATTAATATAGGCCGAAATATTCTCACAGTTACTGCTGGATCTCTCTTTTTCTCTTTCTCTCCCTCTCTCTCTCTTATATATCTATATATATAAAATTGGATGTTGGTATATTTGACGTTAATAGACTCAAAAACTACTGGACCGATTTGGCTGAAATTTTCACAATTTGTTCTTATTACATCTGAAAGGGATTATGAAGTAGTTTGAACGAAATCGGTAAGGTAGTTTTATTATTATGAGTAATTTTATGTAATTTCATTAAATTGCAAAGCCGCACCAAGATTGAATCGACTTGATGGACAGATTGTCGCTAGGCGACAGCAGCTTACGCTATATCATGAAAGTCCGCTAAATGAAATGGCAAATGGCTTTTAGTGCCGGGAGTGCACGAGGACATGTTCGGCTCGCCAGGTGCAGGTCTTGTGATTTGGCTCCCGTAGACGACTTGCGCGTCGTGATGAGGATTATATTTGCTGTATATAGAATAATAATAATAATAATAATAATAATAATAATAATAATAATAATAATAATAATAATAATAATAATAATGCTATTTGCTTTACGTCCCACTAACTACACTTTTACTGTTTTCGGAGACGCCGAGGTGCCGGAATTTAGTCCCACAGGAGTTCTTTTACGTGCCAGTAAATCTACCGACACGAGGCTGACGTATTTGAGCACCTTCAAATACCACCGGACTGAGCCAGGATCGAACCTGCCACGTTGGGGTCAGAAGGCCAGCGCCTCAACCATTTGAGCCACTCAGCCCGGCTATAGGATGCCGCATTGACTTGCAAAGTACCTTTCTTGATAGGAGGTGCATTCTTATGCCTATTATTTTGAAATAGCAATCCAATATACCGTGATCGAGATGTACTTTCATGTCATATTACCACCATAATAGGTCTGTCCATTTTGAAGAATGTAGCTGTGTATTAGACGTGTAAAATATTTACGAAACTGTTAACAATATAGAATATCAACAATGGAATGACAAGAGCAAGAGTTATCACCCTCTCCTAACGAAGAGCAACTGGGGGTTCCCAATGAGCAAAGGCGAGTCTACGTAATCTACAGGTCTGTAGATGGGTATCTATGTATTGCATCTCCTCTTAAACCACTCGAGCGATTTCAACCAAACTTGGTACACTTATGACTTAGTATCAGGAAACAAACTTCGTGGGAGAAAGACACCACAAACACCCTTAAAGGGGGCAGCCTTGGGGGCCGAGTTACAAAAATAATCGAAAATAGTGTTGAATTCCCAGTTTTCGGGGTCGCTGAGATAAATAGTGACACTCCGGATTTTAAAGTCCAATTTCAGCCCCCTTTGGGGCGGGAGCGAGGGGGAGTGGGAAATGATAATAATATTATTAATAATAATATTAATAGTAATAGAAAATAGAGCCGAATTCATCATTTTCAGGGTAGCTGAGATGAATAGTGACACTCGGGATTTTTAAAAGTCCATATTCAGCATCCATAGCCGTGGGGGGGGGGGGAGCGAGGGGGAGTGAGATATAAATGATTGAAAATAGAAGTCGAATCCATCGTTTCGGGGTCGCTGAGGTGAATAGTGACACTCCGGAATTTTTGAAAGTCCAAGTTCATCACGCTTTGGGGTGAGGGACGAGGGGAGGGTGAGATATAAAAATAATCGGAAATAGTATCGAATCCATGGTTTTCGGTGTCGCTGAGATAAATAGTGACACTCCGGGTATTTTAATGTTCATATTCAGCACCCTTAGCGGGCGGGGGGAGGCGAGGCGGGAGTGAGATATAATAATAGAAAATAGAAGTCGAATCCATAGTTTTCGGGGTCGCTGAGATGTATAGTGACACTCCGGATTTTTTAAAGTTCATATTCTGCACCCTTAGTGGGGGGGGGGGGGAGGCGAGGCGGGAGTGAGATATAATGTTTATAGTAATAGAAAATATAAGTCGAACCCATAGTTTTCGGTGTCGCTGAGATGAATAGTGGCACTCTGGAATTTTTTCAATTCAAAGTTCATCACCCTTTGGGGTGGGGGGAGAGGGGTAATGAGATATAAAATTACTCGGAAATAGTAACTAATCTGTAGTTTTCAGGGTCGCTGAGATGTATAGTGACACTCCGGATTTTTTAAAGTTCATATTCAGCACCCTTAGTGCGGGATGGGGGGGGGGGGGGAGGCGAGGCGGGCGTGAGTTATAATATTTATAGTAATAGAAAATATAAGTCGAATCCATAGTTTTCGGTGTCGCTGAGATGAATAGTGGCACTCTGGAATTTTTTCAATTCAAAGTTCATCACCCTTTGGGGTGGGGGGAGATGGGTAATGAGATATAAAATTAATCGGAAATAGTGACTAAAAGTCCATGTTCAGCATTAAGAGATAAGGATTTTGTAGTGTTCCCTATTGAAGTGAGTTCAGCAACCTTGGGGGGGGGGGGAAGGGTGGGTAAGACCTAAAATTAATCGAAAATAGTGTCGAATCCATACTTTTCGGGATCGCTGAAATGAATAATGACACTCCGGATGTCGTTTAAGTCCAAGTTGAGCCGCAGTAAGCAGGGTTGTGAGAAGGGGTGAAGAAAAGAAAATGTGCAAATGGCCGAGATTTTGGGTGTTTGTATGTATGTTCCAGCATAGGTGTCAACTAAAATTGGTACAAAAATTATCTACCATCTGTAAAAAATACTGCGGGGACAAGACACCCCTAGAAGCCCTAGGGAAGGGGTCGAAATATAATTATAATTGAAAACGACCAATATTAGTGTTGAATCCATAGTTTTCTGGACTACGCAAGAGATTTCAGCCAAACTTGGTACACTTACGACTTACTATCGTGAGACAAACTGCGAGGAGGTATTGTAGACCTAGCACGCTAGGGGTGGGGTGGGAAGGGCTGAAATGTAAAAATAACCGAAAATAGTGTGGAATAGTGAGACAAATATTGATACTCCGGGCGTCGTTGTGTGTATGTTTCTTCCGACATAGCCCACATACAAAATTGGTACACATACGACTTACTATCTGAAAAAAATACTATTGGGTAAAACACAAGTAGCACTCCCCGTGGAGGTGGTGAAATATAAAAATAAACGAAAATGACTGATTTTAATGTTTACGAGTTCGCTGAGTTGAATTGTGACACTCTGGATGGATAAGTCATATTTCACCGCAGTTGGTATGGAGGTTGAGAAGGGGTGAAAATGAATGTAAAAATAACCCTCAAAAATGGGTGTATGTTGGTATATTCCAAAATAGCTCTCAACAAAACTTGGTACATACATGACTTACCATCTGAAAAAATGTACTATGGAGCTGAAACACCAATCCCCGCTGGGGGTTTGGAATGGGAGGGCATGACATTTTGCATTATTTAAAAATAATAGAAAATAACCGATATTAATGTTGAATTCATTGTTGTGACCCCCTGAATATCGTTTAAGTCGACGTTCAGCCTCCACCGGGACGGTACACTGAAAGGGGTTTTGAAGTGAACGGTATAAAATGACCGAGATTAGTGTTGAATCTACTGCGTTTGGGGTCTCAAGACTGATCGGTGAGAGTCTCAATGACAGTTGAAATCGTGTAGGTCATATCTATACCGTGACTGATAAATACACGAAGTTATCACTTATTATCTTTTTTAAAGGATAAAATACTTCCCAAACAATTGGAGCTTCCACAGGGATAAAATTTTACTAAAAATGAAATCATTTACAATTTGAAATCAAACACATCTAAATAACTCTAAAACTATATAATAGATGGCAGAAATCCATATCCCAGAAAGGAATTCTATAAAAATTCACTTTTACATAACTAACTGGTGATACTAATCTTAAAAGTAAAGATCCTAAACCAACCGGGCTACACCGGGTAGTACAGCTAGTATTTATAAAGTGAGATAGAAAATAAAATAAAGTTCACTGCAGTTTCCCTATTACACTTTAGTCCCGTTAATCCGAAAGTCCGGTTAATCCGAACTTAAATATTCATTTTTTTAAAAATTCTCCTTATTGAAATGAAAGAACATGTTGTTATAGAATGAAGATTTACTTGCATTTTATTAGTCATATTTTACTAGAATAATTTAATGGAAACATAAATAATCAATAACTGATCGTTTATCTCTACAAAGTCTGTTGGTTTCTTTTGCCGTAGTGATTGGAACCTAGTCGAAGAAGCAGTGTTAAAGAAGCGTCTCATAAACATCACATCAGTGGGCGTAGCAGCAGGTTCGATCCTGGTTCAGTCCGGTGGTATTTGAAGGTGCTCAAATACGTCAGCCTCGTGTAAGTAGACTTACTGGCACGTAAAAGAACTCCTGCAGGAGAAAATCCCGGCACCTAGGCGTCTCCGGAAACCGTAAAAGTAGTTAGCAGGACGTAGAAAATATTTTTCGGTTAATCAAAAAATTTCGTAATCCGAACAGACTCCCGTCCCAATTAGTTCGGTTGAACGAGACTCTACTGTATTTTTCTTCGCAGTTTTATCTTCATCCGCCTTTGTGGTGTAGTGGTTAGTGTGATTAGCTGTCACACTTGGAGGCCCGGGTTCGACTCATGCCTCTGCCACAAAATTTGAAGAGCGGTATGAGGGCTGGAATGGGGTAAACTCAGCCTGGGGAGGTCGCTGAGTGGAGGGGGTTCTATTCCTACCTCAGCCATCCTCGAAGACGTTTTCCGTGGTTCCTACTTCTCCTCCAGGCAAATGCCGGGATGGTACCTAACTTAAGGCCACGGCCGTTTCCTTCCCCCTTCCTTGTCTATCCCTTCCAATCTGCCCATCCCCTCACAAGGCCCCTGTTCAGCATAACAGGTGAGGCCGCCTGGGCGAGGTACTGGTCCTTTTTCCCAGCTGTATCCCCACGACCTAAAGTCTCACACTCCAGAACTCTGCCCTTGAGGCTGTAGAGATGGGAGCCCTCGCTGAGTCCGACGGAAAAAAAGCCTAGATTGTATACGGATAAAGAATGAACGAAAGAAATAAAGTTTTATCTTGACGTTCCCTCAAATAATAATTTATATTCTTCAAGGAATACTGCTACGACGTGACTTGAATTCATGTCTTCGAGATTCGTAAACAAGTAGAGTGACAGCTCTGCTCCTGCTTCGTTTGACTGTGTTGTAACTCTCCAAGTATATATGCGTTGGATTGGAATTGGGAGATTCATCAATTCTTCGGAAATTCTTATTATGTTGCGGGCCTGACATGTTTAAGTAAAATATGTTCGCCTTTTAGTTTTCTGTCACCTCCACCATCCCGGCATTTGTCTGGAGGAGAAGTGGGAAACCACGGAAAACCACTTCGAGGATGGCTGAGGAGAGAATCGAACCCCACTCTAGTCAGTTGACCTCCCGAGGCTGAGTGGACGCCGTTCCAGCCTTCGTACCACTTTTCAAATTTCGTGGCAGAGCAGGGAATCGAACGCGGACCTTCGGGGTTGGCAGCTAATCACACTAACCACTAAAATTGACTTTTAAAATCGATAAAATAAGGTCTACTGACTGCTCGTCATCTCAGAGGATGAGGGAGATGGTACTCGGAAGTTTTAGACTACGACGCAGATCTGCGAGGTCCACGCTCTCCGTAAGGATGTAAGATGACAGCCGCAAGTAGGCCTACACACTGGCGTGGGGTGGTTTCTCCCTTCAGTAAGTAGGAGTGCGTTGGAATACAATGACCGATCCGAAGAAGACATAGTACCACTGTTTCTCTCCGAGAAATCGGAAGGGAAGTCTTTCATACCTTCGCAATTCCTTTAATCGTTGTCAGTTTATTTGGAAGAGGGGTGGCCTGCCACTCACGTCTCCCAATGTCTCAGGTAAGAACGAATATCACCGACTGCAATCTTGTAAGACAACGGGGCAATGTGACCGCCTTCTTGGCAGCCCTATCAACTAACTCGTTCCCCGCTACACCCATGTGGCTTGCGAGCCACAAAAATGTGAATCTGGTGTTAGCACTCCATCACCCGGCCAGCAGGTCCTGGATCCGCTGCACCAGAGGGTGCCACGGGAAACATGCATGAATAGGTTGTGAAGATCCCAAGGAGTCAGTACTGCTCCCTGGTGGGGGTGTGATAAGCGTCATGCAATTATGATGAATTATTGAGGAATATATATTTCATTTTCAGAATAAAGAATATCTTACTGTACATACAGTAAGAGCAGGCCAGGCCGAGATGGTATGGTGAAACATGCACAGACTATTGTCTCCACTGAGATTAACAAACACAATGAACGGCAGAATTAGAATTCTCAGAAATTGTGACGAAGGGGGAAAGAGAAAGGCACGAGTTGTTGACAAGTTGCGGAAAGTTTTCATAGCCCCGAGCGAAATAGGTAGTGGCAACAGCGCAAAGAGCTGGGTGCAGATTTCTGAGAAATGATGGCAGGGTATCTCCATGTACTAGTCGGAGTTGAACGCGGGGTTGGCACTGGAAGAAAAAAATATGAGCCTTCCCGGTCCCGTAGTTTATCTGGACCAATAGTAAAATTCATCGACCAGTCGCAGGTACGCCAACTTCGTATTGTAAGAAGCACTAGCGAGGCTAACTCCGTGGATTAAATTTATAGAAGGAAGTGAGATATCAATTTAGAATAAGGTGGAATTTAGGAGCCTTACTATATTATAAATCCTATAAAAAGTTAATAATTGCGGGAGATTGCATGGTGTAATTCTGAGAATTAATGAATGCTATCCTCTGATTGGCTGGAGGCAAAGGACGCCACAATAGAGCGCGAAATCCCAGGCCGGGATACGGCAGCTAAATTCGCAAATATATCCATTACCAGCGAACGATAATAGTTGAGAATTGGTATAGAGCCTTTGAGAACATAATTACATCATTGGATATCATATTTAAGCCACGGGCCGAACCGCAAATTTTCGTATGAAGATATCGGGACTGCGCGTCCCAAGATGAACTCCGGTGAACTCGGAAGAGAAGGGATACAAATATAAATATGAGGTCGTGAACAAGGACTGACAACTACTTTTGACAAAGCGTTCGGGCTGATACCACGCCTGGGGTGCGTGACAACTTCTGATATTTTGTTCGAGCCGTGATTACGCCAGGGGTGCGTGTGTGTACTTACTCGTGGAATAGGGTTCGAAGTATTATATTGTTACATAGTACAGTGATTCATGACGTGATGTAGCTCATATTACAGTCTTGAGCAGTATGCTAGTATGAAGTGTTTCAAATAGACAGGACTCAGTAAAGTATAACTTACGGAGTGTGAGATTCTACCAACAGATTAGAAAGTGCGTTACGTGAGAACGGTCAAGAGTGTTTATGTCACCTAGTAAACAGTCGATTCTAAACTTATACCTGGTCAGCTACACGGACGTGAAACGGGAAATTCAAGTGCGCGCACGGGCCGTTGTAAAGGGGATCCCGAGGTATCCCATGTTCCTAGTGTCCGGGAAAGGAATGAAGAATGTATATCTACATTAAGTGGGCTAGATACAAGGCCGAGAGTGTAAAATTTGTGAGTAGAATTTAGGGTGGAAATTATTCCAGAGTGCAACAGTTATTTTATTTGTTTTTATTGAAAATGTGTAAATCTGAAAAGTGCATTGGATTACTTCTTCAAGCTGGTATGAAAACCAGTAGGATGCAGGGCTAAGACTGGACGGGGCCTGTGCTTCTCGTCCGGTTTTAGCAGACTACAAGGGCAGAGATGAGTAACCTTTTAAAATATTTGTAGATTGCTATCGTTAGGGGGAGGAAATCATATTAATTTATCATGTAACTTAATTGCGAAACGAGCCGTTTCCGGCTCGTATAAATTCAAAGATAGGTAGACAAAGGGACAAATTAATATGTACATAATTAGATCAAGCACTCATCATAATTTTGATTATTAAATAGAGTAGAGTAGTGTTTATTTGATCATTCAAGTGCTTGAGTTGTTTGATATGATATGGAGCACGTTTCACGTTAAGATAATGTTAATATTCATTTTAGTAGTGCTTCCAAAGTGTTTTTCCGTTATCGGAACCTTTATAGATATTAAGGCATGTTGTTAAGATAATCCAGAGGTAGGGTTGCCAAGTGATTTAAATTGTTGTGGGACGGAATGAAGTCCATTGATTTGTTTGTAAATATCGCGAAGTTCGCCAGTGGACAAAATAATAATAATATGTACAAGTGTCGAAGTATTACATTAATATTGGGTAATGTGTAAAGGCGTGTTTAATAATAATCTTAGAGAATAAAGGCACGGGCCTAGTTGGATAGAATGTTTGCAAATTAAAGTAATTTAAACGTAGAGATCACATGTGCCGTGAATATTTAATTTGGGCATTGAATCCGATTTTAACACTAATTGTTGATTTAACGTTTTTGGACTCCATAATAATCATAAATAATTTTGGTAGAAACGAGATAGGCATTTTGATAATATGGTCACGCTATGTTTGAGGCCCAGAGTAATTTGAGCCAAAAGTTGAGATTTGGAGTTTTGTGGGACAGAAATCCGGCCCGAAATAAAAGTGAATTGTACTGATGTTGATGAAGAAATAGATGGATCTTAAGGCCTACATAGAGGTTGTATTTCTATACCGGTGTATTGAGTGTCAGAATAGAGTCCACACACCGAGGGTTAATTAGTGAAAATGTTTTGAAGAGTTCCGATGGATAAATCGACTTCAAAATGGAAAAGGAAGGAATAATTTAACACTTGCAGAGATTGGAGGTATTTGCCCAACTGCGAGGTGTTATGGGATTTGAGAATTGTCTTAGGAGCATATGGTCTCCATGAGTTAACGACAGTACGAAAATAAGGGTGCGGGTTCGAACACTATTATGTCCCGACCGATGTGAATTCGGATCTTGGTGATTTCTGTTTGGGAGAGAACGTATGTGACTAAATTATAAAGATGGGGAATAAAAATAAAGATTCTCGAAAACATAAGAATATTAATAATAATAATATTCCAAGTAAATCATGTCTGGATTGATTAGTGCCAAAATAAATCGGAATTGTAAAAGGGGTTATGCGTTAAACATATATGGAGTGGACTACCGTGTAACAAGTGAAATTAATTTAAAAATAATGATAATAGTAATAATAATAATAATAATAATAATAATAATAATAATAATAATAATATTTGAAGAATCAGAAGAAGAATTTTTAAATTTTTATTTATGAACACAATAATGATGGATGGAATTGAATTGAAAATATTGAAATTTTCAAACCACTTTAATAATGATAATATTTGAAAAATAAAAAAAGAAGCTGCTTTTTTTGTGAAGAAGAAGAATTTGCTTTTTATATTTTGGACATAACGATGATGTTGGGAACTGAAATGAAAAATTTGAGATTTTTAACTAATAATAATTGTACCGGGCGGTACACCTCTACACCGTTTATTTAAAAGTTGCGCCAGTTGAAACTCCTCTTCTGGAGGAAGGTTGAACTTTATCTATTCTATTAATTCTCTACTTTCTCAGAAGATGTCACCACGTGGAAAATTTTGAGTTTTTGAACTGTGTCACTTTTGATGTGTTTTTGTTTCGCTTGAAGTAAGAAGTGTGAACTTTCTCTTCTAGAGGACACTACTGAAGATCAACAATAGTGCGACCTAGTGCGGAGTCAAAGAACTATTGTGTTGGAGAAATTTTTATTTCAAGAGTTTGTTCTTTGTTAAATTTCCTTCTGTCATTGTTTAAGTTGGCTGTATACCCCTCTTTTTCCCCTTAGTTTGGATCTAGCCAATCCCGAATTTCTTTAATTAATTTTCCACCAATAATGTGTTTCTTTTTCCTCTATGTAGGGGTTTCTTTTCCCTAGCCAATAAAGATTTTGTGGGAGGGTGTTTTTTTTTCCCTAACGCCTAGAATCTTCCGCGAGAGGATATAAACTGCTGATTTTGGGGTCTCCGGGCCACTTCTGTTCCATCTTTCAGTGTATTAAGTACATAGCAGGAGGCGGGAAGCGCCTCTTTCTTCTTCAGCCGTTCAACACCAGGTAATGGCCTATTGATAACTTCTTTTCTTGCTAGGTCGGCAGTTTAACACTCGCGGCGGGTTCGAAGCATTTCCATCATGTAACCTTTTCCTAAAATGTAATTACTCTTTTCATCTTTTTCTTGTAAAGCTACATATTGGGATAGAGAGTGCTAACCCTCTCGAGCTCCCACTCACATTTGTTTTGAGGTGAACTTATTTTCTCAAACTATTCTTCGTTTATGTAATGTAAAATGTTCTTCTCTAAGTCACCTCTGTAGTATGGGACTAGCCCTTGCGTTAGTGGCCCAGAGCCAGATTAGGTTTTAAAAACAAAGTGTATTAGGAGTGCAAGTTCGCCTCCTCTCAAATTGTCATTTTAGAGGTCATGTAATCAACCTTCTTTTCCTGTAATAGACCTCCGTAGTTTGGGTATTTTACCCCTGTGAATACGTCCTTAGAGGACAGCTTGAAGGTAGAGTTTGGTGTGGCCTTGTGATAGGCTTACAATTTTGAGAGCGGATCGCTCTTTGAAATTTGTTTCTGTATGCCTCATGCAGGCTTTATGTGTAATGTTTGGAGCTAGTGCTCCTGGGCATGAATGGGGTTTTCTGCCCCTTGGCTAAAATTTTCTTTGGGAGTAAGGCGGGGCTGATTGCCCAAGAGTTATGAAGTAAGGGCACTGAGCCCGAACCCAGTAATATTGTTCCTACATTTTTGCTACTCTGTACCTGTTATGATTGTTATCTCTTGTCTTTGAAAAGAAAATATAACCTAGTTAAATTTTAAATTAATTTTTACATTGCACGTTAATTTCGTAGCTTGAAACCCATTCACACCCGCACCTTCTTTCACCTCTACCTACCACGGATATCTCCGTAACAAGTGGTAGCAGAGCGTGGTTGAATGGGTCTAAATTTAGCCCCTTTTGACGGCTAAACATTGCTTTGATTCGAACTCTAACAATTTTCTCAGTTGCTGGAATTTTTTGAGTTTTTCAAAATTGTTCTGTCATCATGCCCGGCCCTCGCGATGTTCTCCTCCTTAACTATTTGCGCAAAGAGGAGTTGATATACGAGTTAACTATCAGAAACGTTCAATCTGGAGGCACGGTTGCAATAGACACTAACAAGCTTAGAGAGTCCCTTGATTTGCCCATTTCCATCCCCAATTTGGGAGAGAAAGAAATTGATGACTCTCTTTCCACGATTGTCGAGAATATTACTGGGCTAGCATCGGTAGTCAGCTTTTTTGATGAAAACGATCCATCTCCTAATCAAATTAAGCGTGTGCAAGGCAGGCTGTATCACTTTACAAATAGAGTTAATGATCTGTTGTCTCTAAAGGTGAATGACGTTCAGAGGAAGCAAGCTAATACGCTCCTTGAAACTATTTCTGAATTGTCTAATAAGGTCACTCAATTGCTAACCGGCGAAGCTCCTCCCAAAACTGATCAACCCGCCACGGTGAATGTAGGTAACGAGGAAGAGCCTCCTCAGGGAGAAGTCAATAGGATAACCGTTGCTGCTCAAACTATCTCTGCCCCATCGAACAACGAATCTGAACGCCGTGCGTCATTGAGTAACATCCGCTCTGAATTAACTTCTTTGCCCTTGAAACCTTTAACGACTATGTCACCTGGGTTCAGCAGCTTGCCTCATCCATTGGCAATGTTGCTTAGAGGTATCTCTAAGTTTTCAGTCAACACCACCAGTGACGTAATTTCATTTTTAAGATTTCTAGTGGAATTTCAGGATCATGCCCTTGTGTTTTCTCTTTCCCCATGTCAAATTTTGCAAATTATCTATCCTTATGCTATTGGTGTTCTATCTGACAAAATAGTTAGAGCCATCGCTGAGCAATCTTCTATTGAGGATTTCCATGCCCATTTGCTAGCTAACTTCATCCCGGCTAGGGCCAGGTCCTCCCTTATTCAGAAATACTATTATCGGGTACAGCGCTTGGATGAAAACCTGGCAGACTTCATCCAAGATATTAAGTTTTATACTAGGGTGTTTGCTCTCCACTTCCCTGAGGATCAGATCGTGCAAGCTATTGTCGAAGGGATTTCACCACCCTACAGGTCATATTTGTGTTTCGCGGCGTGCCCGCAAACCTTCTCTGAACTGGAAGCATTAGCCGTCTCTGCGGAAGGAGTTAGGTATGCCGATTCCTTGCGTGTGGCGAAAGAACCCCCGCCTTCCTTTAGTAACACTCGGCCTCCACCTCGCCGACCAGTCAATCCCCGTAAATGTTATGCTTGCGGGTCGCCTGACCATCTGCGGAATAAGTGTCCTCTGATCAAGTCAAGTGGGACAAGGAATGGAGCAGGGTCATCACAAGGCTGTTTTAAGTGTGGGGCCTTCTCACATATCGCCAAGAATTGCCCAAACTCAAATAGCACCCCCTCCTGCTCAACTTCTGGTGCAAATTCCAGCTATGCCAATAATAAAAAGTGACTAGTGGCGTCGGCTGAGCCGACTAATCCATCTTCCCGAGACTCAGCCCCTAGTAAACAGGTTGTAAATGCAGAGAACGACCAGCCTTCAAATTCATCTTTTGAATGCCCTAAAGAGTGTCTTAGGATTGCGGCGGATACCCCCGCACCTGTTCCTTTTCTTAAGATTGAGTTAAATAACGAGCCTATAACAGCTCTCTTAGATTCAGGCAGTGTTTGTTCCATTATTTCGGCTGATTGGTATTCTAAATTGAAATCTGTTTGTAAACTCCCTGACTATGTCTCTTCTCCTGTTCAATACGTTTCGGCTAATTCATCTCCATTAGAAATTCTAGGTTCCTTACTGGTCAAAATTCGTGTTTTTAAGTTTACATGGAAAGTTAAATTGTTTGTGGCCAAGCAATTGTCTTGCCCCATTATATTGGGAGCTGACTTTATTTCTCACACTGGTCTTGTGCTCGATCTCCAGAGTAGGTCGTGCACATTCAAATTTGCGTCCAATTGTAGAATTCCCTTGTTAAAGTGTAATTCTGTATCATGTTCATCTATTTCGCCTACCCAGGATGAGATGTTGTTAGACCTTAGACATCTACCTGAGGAGCAGGCTGATAGTATTCGCAAACTGTGTCAGTCGTTTCCCGAGGTGTTCTCTGATACTCTTGGTGTTACTGACCTTATTGAATACAAAATTGAGGTCACGGACTCGATTCCTGTCCGTTTTCCACCGTATAGGCTATCTCCACCTAAAATGAAGGCTCTGAAAGAAATCATCGATCAGATGTTGAAGGATGGTATTATTAGGCCCTCTAAGTCAGCGTATTCTTCGCCTATTTTTCTAGTCCCGAAACCCCAAGGAGGCTTCAGGCCTGTCATTGATTACAGGGCTCTCAATCGGAAGGTGGTGTTGCAATCTGTGCCCCTTCCCGACCTTCATTCTTGTTTTTCATGGTTTCGTAAGGCCAAGTTCTTCACCATCTTGGACTTGAATCAGGCCTATAATCAAATTCCCCTTGCCGAAGAGTCTAAACATCTTACAGCGTTTGCTACGGACTGGAATTTATATGAATACAACCGCGTGCCTTTCGGGCTCCCTACGGGAGCAGCTGTACTCACTAGGCTGCTAGATAGGGTCTTCTCCGACATCAAATTCGAGTACTTATATCACTACTTAGATGATGTCGTCGTATTTTCAGAGACTTTTGAAGAACATCTAGATCATCTGCGAGAAGTTCTCGATCGCCTTCGTAAGGCTGGGTTAACTGTCAAGTTGTCCAAGGTTGCCTTTGCTAAGCCCTCTATGTCATTCCTGGGGCATATTGTGTCACCCGATGGGGTAGCTGTCGATCATTCTAGAACACAGGCCATCCGTGATTTTAAACCTCCTAAGGACATCAAAGGTATCGCTAGATTCATTGGTATGGTGAATTTCTTCAGGAAGTTTATTCCTAACTTCGCTAATAGAGCGGCGCCCTTAAACCTTCTTCGTAGGAAAGGCATCAAATTCGAGTGGGGACCTTCTCAACAAGCCGCTTTCGAAGATCTTAAATTAGCTCTCTGTAATGCCCCTGTACTTGCTATGCCTGATTTCTCGAAGAAATTCATCGTCCAAACGGACGCGTCGTCGTCAGCTGTAGCTGCAGTCCTTCTTCAAGAGACTGAACTAGGGAGGCGTCCCATCGCCTATGCATCTAGGACTCTATCGGCTCAAGAAGCCAAGTATTCCATCTATGAGCTCGAAGGGTTGGCAGTCTTATTCGCCTTAGAAAAGTTCCGTCTCTATCTGGAACATGTCAAATTCGACCTGGAGACAGATAATCAAGCCTTAAGCTGGGTCTTAGGTAGGCCGCGTCGTACTGGTCGTATAGCCCGTTGGGCCATCCGTATTTCTGCTTTCCAATTTGATGTACGACATATCAGAGGTACCGAAAATGTTGTGGCTGATGGACTCAGCCGTATGTTTTCAAACGAGGTCGAGACCCATGAACCGGTCGACAGTTCATCACCTTCCGAGTCCATGCTATCTGAGGTTAATGCCATCTTAACAGATGCCCCCATGCTTTTTAGGGATATCGAGAAATACCAACGTGAAGATCCGACGCTGGCTCCGATAATGGAAACCCTTTCTTCTGGGGAACATGTTATCCCTTATGTTCTGAGGAATGGTGTTTTATGTTGCCCTTCGAGGCATGATAAGATGATGAAAGTTGTTGTTCCAGCGGTTCTTGTACCTATGATCTTCAAATACTATCATGAGACCCCATTGGGGGGGCATCTTGGAATCTTTAAAACTCGTGAAAAGATTCGTGAAATGTTCATCTGGAAAGGTATGGACGGTGAAATTCGGGAACTCGTAAAAGCTTGTAAATCTTGTTTGATCAGTAAACCCACCATGTCCACTAAAGTAGGCCTTTTGTCTTCTCATCAAGCGTCGCGCCCCATGGAACGCCTGTATATTGATTATGTGGGACCCTTCCCCCAGTCAAAGGGCAATGCCAACAAGTTCATCTTTGTGTGTGTAGATGGTTTTACAAGATTTTCCTGGTTATTTCCGACTAAGCTGGCTACCGCTCAGTCAACCATTACTTGCTTAAATTCTATTTTTGCTTCTTTTGGTCCGTGTCAATATATTGTATCTGATAATGCTAAGGCTTTACATCTAATTTATTTCGTAAATTCTGTTTTGACTTGTCCATCTCTCATGTAACTACATCTGCTTATTATCCTCAACCATCTCTGGCTGAACGGGTTAACCGTAATCTCAGGTCCGCACTCATTGCCTATCATCATGAAGATCCTTCCAGGTGGGACACGTCCCTGCATTGGATAGCTTTTGCTTTGAATTCGGCGGTTCATGAATCTCACAAGTTTACTCCAGCTTCCTTGATGTTCAAGTTTGTTCCCAACTCGCCGCTCTCTAACCTCTGGTCTTTGAAAGACATTCTACCCGAGACAATAGATCCGGATAACATTAAAGATCTTTGGAAGAAGGCTAAAGCCAATCTTAAAGTGTCTCATGAAAAGGTTAGGGAAAGGTATGATCGTGGACGGAGACCCACCACTTTGAAGGTAGGTGACCAAGTTATGGTCAAAAATTTTGTTCCCGCGGGCAAGCTTGCCCCCAGATTTCATGGGCCTTGTATCATTCTCGATTTTCTTACGCCGGTTACCTTATTGCTAAGTAATCCAGCCACCGAGAGGATATTTAGAGTTCACCTGTCCCAGGTGAAACCGGTGTAATTTCTGTGTTAACTTGCTTCATATTATTTTGAAAGGATATGAAGGTTATATTTTTTTTTGAGTTTCACTTTTAAGGCATTCTGCCCCTTCTGTAATATTTTGGTTTTAGATGTAAGCCTTGTGTAAAACCTGCCCCGACCCGTTAAACTGCCATCCTGTTCTTGCCACGGCCATTACCACGCTCCCGTGTCCTGCTCCACCTTACACTGTGGCTTCATAATAGTAAATGCCATGGATATCTACACGCCGCTGGCCCCTCAACCTCTCCACAAGCCTGTACCCTCAAAGAAGATGATAGTCCAACACAATTCTGCCGCCTAGCTTTAATGTTTCAGCGCCCCCGCAGCCGCGCAGCGCCGTGCAGCGACTGGGGAGGGGGATGGGCCCCCTCCTCTCCAGCGAAGACGACATGTGCACGGCGAACCGGAGCTCTCCTCCCGGCCAAGGCTGATGTGCGGCGCACGACCTACTACATGCCCGCAGCCTGTATCTGTTCACCGCGGGCGCGGCGTACTTCAACACCTCTGCTCCCCTCATAGTGCGGGCGAGCGGTATCTCAGGGTACTTGAGGGGTCCGAGCGGCCTCCGTTGGACGCAAGCTGCAACGGCCGGTCTGGCCATCCGACTCAATCTACATCAACTACATGGACAGTCACCATAAGCAATAATTACACTTGGGAATTCAACAACAATATTTGGTGGACATTGCAAAACTTTTCTTCACTTTTAAGCATTAAAGGTTTATCTTCAGAAATTCAACTACTACAACAGAAAGACTTTCATTCACCTGCAACAACAACATTTTGAAACTGAATTAAGAAATCTTGTAAATGCTTCCGCAATTAATCTTAATATCAACATCAAAACTTGGACCTTATTTTGGAAACAAAGCTTATGTTCTTCTGTGTTACCCCTTGGAGGAACTTTTGGGGGGGGAGGTCTGTACCGGGCGGTACACCTCTACACCGTTTATTTAAAAGTTGCGCCAGTTGAAACTCCTCTTCTGGAGGAAGGTTGAACTTTATCTATTCTATTAATTCTCTACTTTCTCAGAAGATGTCACCACGTGGAAAATTTTGAGTTTTTGAACTGTGTCACTTTTGATGTGTTTTTGTTTCGCTTGAAGTAAGAAGTGTGAACTTTCTCTTCTAGAGGACACTACTGAAGATCAACAATAGTGCGACCTAGTGCGGAGTCAAAGAACTATTGTGTTGGAGAAATTTTTATTTCAAGAGTTTGTTCTTTGTTAAATTTCCTTCTGTCATTGTTTAAGTTGGCTGTATACCCCTCTTTTTCCCCTTAGTTTGGATCTAGCCAATCCCGAATTTCTTTAATTAATTTTCCACCAATAATGTGTTTCTTTTTCCTCTATGTAGGGGTTTCTTTTCCCTAGCCAATAAAGATTTTGTGGGAGGGTGTTTTTTTTCCCCTAACGCCTAGAATCTTCCGCGAGAGGATATAAACTGCTGATTTTGGGGTCTCCGGGCCACTTCTGTTCCATCTTTCAGTGTATTAAGTACATAGCAGGAGGCGGGAAGCGCCTCTTTCTTCTTCAGCCGTTCAACACCAGGTAATGGCCTATTGATAACTTCTTTTCTTGCTAGGTCGGCAGTTTAACACTCGCGGCGGGTTCGAAGCATTTCCATCATGTAACCTTTTCCTAAAATGTAATTACTCTTTTCATCTTTTTCTTGTAAAGCTACATATTGGGATAGAGAGTGCTAACCCTCTCGAGCTCCCACTCACATTTGTTTTGAGGTGAACTTATTTTCTCAAACTATTCTTCGTTTATGTAATGTAAAATGTTCTTCTCTAAGTCACCTCTGTAGTATGGGACTAGCCCTTGCGTTAGTGGCCCAGAGCCAGATTAGGTTTTAAAAATAAAGTGTATTAGGAGTGCAAGTTCGCCTCCTCTCAAATTGTCATTTTAGATGTCATGTAATCAACCTTCTTTTCATGTAATAGACCTCCGTAGTTTGGGTATTTTACCCCTGTGAATACGTCCTTAGAGGACAGCTTGAAGGTAGAGTTTGGTGTGGCCTTGTGATAGGCTTACAATTTTGAGAGCGGATCGCTCTTTGAAATTTGTTTCTGTATGCCTCATGCAGGCTTTATGTGTAATGTTTGGAGCTAGTGCTCCTGGGCATGAATGGGGTTTTCTGCCCCTTGGCTAAAATTTTCTTTGGGAGTAAGGCGGGGCTGATTGCCCAAGAGTTATGAAGTAAGGGCACTGAGCCCGAACCCAGTAATATTGTTCCTACATTTTTGCTACTCTGTACCTGTTATGATTGTTATCTCTTGTCTTTGAAAAGAAAATATAACCTAGTTAAATTTTAAATTAATTTTTACATTGCACGTTAATTTCGTAGCTTGAAACCCATTCACACCCGCACCTTCTTTCACCTCTACCTACCACGGATATCTCCGTAACAATAATAATAATAATAATGAGAATATTTGAAGAAGGAGAAGAAGAATAAAAAGGAAGCTACTTTTTTCTTTTTATGAGAATAATAAGAGCGAGAAGTTGAAGTATTATAGCGAGGATGATTACGGGTTACGATAATCACGATTTCCACTATTAATAATAATGTTGATAATAATAATAATAATAATAATATTTTTTAAATATTTTTATTTTATTTTATTATTTCGGATGCTGATGATGAATGATACTGGGGAAGTCAGCTGGCGAATTAACGTATTCATGTCAAGTTGTTGTGAATAATAAGTTAAGTTAGTAGTTGTAAAATGAAGGCAAATCCCTACATCTGGACCATTAGGTTAGAGTTCCTTTGTCGTTTCCTTCAACTGACGATTAGCATATCTTGGTTAGGAACCCGGGGAGAGTTTGTAGTTTCCCGGGTTGGTCTCATCTCAATCAAAGTGAAGGCGATAACATAGTTCATGTGATCGCGCCCACTTAGCCAACAGGTAATTGGTCCACGACCAAATATGGTCATGGTGTTAACGAAGGTAAATCTGATACCTTCAGATATCAACGGTTCCACCACCCAAATGGAAGGGTGGTCAAAAGTGATAAATATTATGTAATCATTTTTCAGGAATAATTTGCCATACTACCGGCAAATCAAGGGTCAACAGATTTTGATTGTGTGTAAAAATTAATTTGTTTACTTAAATAAAATGCTCCTTTAGCATTTGCAAGGAAACAGTTCCAGGTTCTTGTTCTTGTAGAATAGTAAACCCTTGGTGACCGTTTAAATATCCGTCCCCATCCCTAGGATGGAGCCTTCATAATTTCCCTTTGATCTGAATATATATATATATAATTTGTGTGTTTTATGATGAGACTAAAGTTAAAGATTAGAGTGTCCCGTTCAACCCTGTAGTACTGATTGGATGGCGCCCTTACATTTAGTTTGAGATCTTATATCTCAAAATATAATTTTTTTTATTGTTTATTAGTTGCGATAGATTCGGACCGTAACACTCCCTGAGGTAAATGCTGGTTGGGACTCAGGCTTTGAGCGGGTACAGTACACAGCAGAAAGTGCCGACGCACGTTGGACAGCGCGTAGCGCACACGTTCGAAGGTGCATAAAGCTCCGCTCTAAACCCACTGAAGGTTTCTAGTAGAGTAAAAATAATTATCTTATTATCAACAACGAACGCACAGCCTACTTTCGCTTCTGCCTCGAACCAATTACTGAACCTTGCAACGGACAGGAAGAGCCTCCGATAAATGGAGGGTCCGTGTTCACTTTTGGGCCGGTGTACAGATCCACGATGATTTCAGGTCATCGTATTAACCACGGAGGTACCTTACTTGCTCATCCAAGAGACAAGGAACTGAAGGTACATCAAACAATCTATGACTGCTATTCGAACGGATACCAATCGCCTGTATTGCTCGTGGATAAGTGACATACAGTCGACAGTTTCCATTGTGGAATACGCAGGGATACCTTAGGACAACAGCGTTTGCTGGCGCCTTAGGTGTAAATGCGGCATACTAGATTCAGCGAGCAGGATAGTAATTCGGCTTGTACGGAATGCTCCCGTCGCTAACCTAATTCCGCTGTGGCGAATGGTGTTCAAATTCATAAGAACGCTTTGCCTTTCTGATCCGAATGCTGCAATGCCGTAGTCTAATCTAGATAAAGTATGTGCCCTGTAAACGCTAGAAGCATCGTGCGGTATGCCCTTTCAGTAATGACGCTAAGAAACTTCAAAATATATAGCTTCTCAGCGCTTTTTTTTGCTAATTACTTTACGTAGCACCTACACAGACAGGTCTTATGGCGACGATGGGACGGGGAAGGTCTAGGAGTGGGAAGGAAGCGGCCGTGGCCTTAATTAAGGTACAGCCCCAGCATTTTCCTGGTGTGAAAATGAGAAACCACGAAAACCATCTTCAGGGCTGCCGACAGTGGGGTTCGAACCTACTATCTCCCGAATACTGGATACTGGCCGCACTTAAGCGACTGCAGCTATCGAGCTCGGTCAGCGCATTTAACTTCTAACTGACGCACATATGGCTATCAAAAATAGCCCAAGAAATCGGTGTGTATCAACACACAACCCACTCCCCGCCCCCCCCCCCCCCCCACCTTCAAATGAAGCTCAGGATGTGGCGAAGAGTGCGCTTCCGGCAGAAGTGAACAACGGAGTTCTTCGCAGTTGAAAACCGAAAGCCATGTCCTAAGGTCAACTGTTCCACTCATCTAATTGACTGCTGTAATTTCCGTTCTGCGACTGCGTATTTTGTGAGTTAAAATGCAGATTTAAAACGTCTACATATAGCGACGATACTACTTCCGAGCCAGCAGTAGCGATAATACCGTTTATGGCAATCCCGAACATAGAGACACTGAGAACCGATCCCTGTGGGACTCCATTTTCCTGAATATGATGTTACGAATATGCTTTGTTTACTCGGACACGGAACACACGGAGGGACAAAAATTTGCAATAAAAACTGATAATTTACTTCAGAAATTCCGCTGATGCAGGGTTGAAAAAAATGTTATGTCACTGTGGGGTGTCATAGGACTTTTCTAAATCAAAAAAGCAGCCACCAAATCCTGTTTTCAGAGAAACGCATCCTGGTAATAAATTCCCAGGTACACCAAGTGGACAGTGGTAGAGCGGGCAGATCGAAGACTACATTGGTACTTGGACAAAAGTTCTCTTTTCTCCAACCACTACACAAGTCGTTGATTCACCATCCTGTGAAATGGTTTAATCAGCGAGTTCGTGAGGCACTAGGTTCTGTAACTTCCTGCATACTTAAGATCTTTGTCAGGCTTGAGGAGGGGAATTACTTTTATTTCTACTGTGAAGGAAATTCACCCTCTATCCAGATTCGATTGAACACGCGAAGGAGATAAAAGAGACAACCTTCGCAGAGGTGTTTAAATTTCTGGCTATTGACATTATCTCGTCCGGGAGCTGTGTCCATGCAAAGCACCAAGGCGCTGCGGAGTTCTGACGCCGTACCGGACATGTTATAATCATCTGGCGCGTGATGATGGCGTCCTGCCTCCCGCTTCAAAGCAAGGAAATTAGGATGGTAATTCCCGGAACCAGTCACATCTGCGAAATCACTTGCTAGATGATTAGCAATCGAGGGTGAATCAGTGATGATACTGCCTGCATGGACATCCTGAGTACCGAGGATGGTTCTTGTATACCCAAAATGTGCGAAGTTTAGTCCACATTTGAGATGACGGTGTATGTGACGTCATGGACGACACATAGCTTTCTTAATCTGTGGAATAAGAACTCAGGGCGAAGTTTCCTTAAATGTTACCAAGTTGGCCGCAGTAGGTTCCCTACGATAGCGTTCATGAGCGCGTCGTCGTTCTTTTAAAGCTCGTGCAATTTCTTCGTTCCACCAAGGAACAAGTTTACGCCAAGGAGTCCCTGAAAATGATGGAATGGACGCCTCAGCAGCAGCAAGAATAACTTGTATGATATAAGTTATTCAATCGCCTGCGTTCCGGCTATTCGAGTCGTTAAAAAACAGCTAAGGATGCGAACTTTTGCTAATCAGCATACTTAGGAATCTATCGGGGAGCAGCCTCGATGGACTTCTGTTTCAATAAAGTAGGAAGAATGGGGAAATTATCAATGTCACAGAAGTCATCGTGTACATCCCACCGAAGCTGAGGAACGAGTGTACGGCTGCACAGACTAACTTCATTGAGGGAGAAGGTACCGTGAACTAAGCTGAAATATGCTCTTATCCCGTATTCAAAATGCATGAACTATTGATAGGGGCGCCTGTTTTTGCAGAGCTCTAAATCGCGAAATTTTTGCGAAATTTTGGAAATTTGGCTGAAAACTCGAAACTAGTTACCTTAAAGCAAAATCGCGAAATAATGTGCAATCACTCTTTCATCCAAGAAGCATCATTTACAACTCTCATCTAATAAATAAAATTCCCATTCAACGAGAATTTTTAACATCAGAATAACTTGTACCACAGAGTGTTTAGGGATCTAGTTGGTAGTTCGTGTACAGAAGGTGAAGATATTGATGGGACTGTCTTATTTCCCTGGTATCAGAATACGAATATTTTGTGGAAGCTGCAGTGAAGGCTTTGTGCATCCCAGTCAGTATTATTGATAGTGAGAGATCGTCTTCAACGTATGTCTGACAGGACAACAGATATGACCCCCAGTAATAATGGAAATCATGGTATCTCTTTCTTTTTTAAACTGATGTGTAAATTATACACGTGGGCTGGGCCCTATTTGTTAAAGTGTCGGGATAATATTTTTCTAAACATGCATGCTTTCAAATATGTAATGTGTGTTTTGAGAAGAAGAAGAAGAACGTTCATGTTCCTTTATCGTATCTAAAAAATTAAATACGATGTTTTACTGCAAACATGCTATCAACTATCTTTTGGTTTCCCTTTTATTGCTGAAAGTTGGAAATAACATTGAGCACATTGACGAAATGGAATGAAAGTAGCGAAAAATATACCGAAATAACCTTTTAATAATGACAAAATTGAGGAAAACTTTTCACCACAAACAGGTGCCTCAACCCTATTAACTATTAACTTTCCCAACTCCCTTCCTCTGGAGCAAGGCATTTCAGAGTCCCAAAATGGTTGATGGGCGTTAAAATCATCCAATAAGAGGAAAGGATGTGGGAGCTAATCTAGGAGATCAATTACAGTATTCATATTAAGAGGCTGGCCTGGTGGGAAATACACGTCGCAAACTGTAGTAATAACGGGCAACGAAACGCATGCCGCTACTGCCTCCAGTTGGGTTCTTAGTGAACCTTTCGCTGTAGGTATTGGAACGAGTAAAAATACCAATGCCACCGGAAGCCAAGTAGGAGATTAGTTTCCTGAATACAGACTATACTCGCCTAGATCTGACTGATTAGCTGGCGCAGCTCTGTAAAATGCCAGTCATAACCAAGGTTCGGATGTTAAGGAAAAGCCATATTTCTTTCCTGAGCTCATTTTGCCCAAAAACGGAAAAATACTGTAAGTGTGAATGATGGGTCCCTGACCATGTTTAAAACAATTTTATTTTGCATATAAATGCATATTTGGGCCATTTTTATAGTTTTTTGTCATAATTTGGTCAGTTTAGTGATATAAGGTCACATTTGGTTACATTTTGAGCACTTTGGTTTAAATTGAGGCACCGTTTATAAAAAAAGGTACATGCTATCTGCGTTGGGAGTTTCAAACAAAGGATTTGAAAATACTGTAGTAGATGTATTTTCCTAAACAGATAGATACCAGGTTCAGAAGACGAGAACGTGCGCCGACAAATACCAAAAAACATGCTAATACTTCATTTTTTGGTCCTTCTTTACGAGAATAGAGTGAAAACTGCGATACTGAATGACTGTATACAGTTTTATCGTACCTACAATAGCTCAGTCAGGTTTTGCATGATTAAATGTGTTTGCTATATTGTCGCTAATAACGTTTTGGCACGTTCAGTGTTAGTAATGCGCTAATATTTGCCACCTATCCCTAAAATGCTTAAGTAGTATTTTACATTTTTAGGTCATATTTAGATAGATTTTAGGGCTTATTTGCTTGTATTTTCTGTAAATCTTTGGGTCATAATCATAAACTTCCGAACCCTAGCCTTAACCGTTACAATTTCACTATAACAGTGACATAGCGTGGACTCTTTAGAGGAGTTTTACATGGGACGCTTCTCAACCTGCTCATACGGCCAGTTGTGTTGCAATACCACTTTCTGACCCAGCGGGGGAAGCAATAACAAACCGCCTCACTCTCGCCTCATTTTCGGTGATGCTATTTGAGGATCCAGCCAGCCCCTGGACATTATATTATTATTATTTTGATTCGTTCTGCCTAACCAAGGAGCGCGTGTGAACTTATTTAGCACAACGTTTCTTCTTGTCTTCCCAAAATCTCTTCATCCTTTCACTGTGCTTCTTTTTGCGTTCTTACGTCCATCCTGTAGCTTGTCTTTTAGGTTGATCAGCAAATTTGTGTTTATGAAATTTCTGTATTTTTTTTTCTGTCTTGCAAGATTTCTTCATTTATACCAATTTCCTGAAGATCTTCGTATATTTCTGTAAACCAGTTGTGATTTTTACAGATACTTTTCTTTTGCTATTTCTTTTATGTCGTACCGACACAGATAGGTCTTATGGCGACGATTTTAGAGATACTGTGAACTTTAGTATTTTCTTTGTTAGCCTATTGTTATCCATCCTGACCAGGAGGCCATAGAATTTTAATCTTCTTTTTCTAATGGTGTCTGTGATTTTTTCTGTTGCTTGATAGATTTCCTGTAATTTTCTTTTCATCCAAATACCATTTTGGCATTTAGGTCCTAGAACTTTCCTTCTTGTTTTTCGATGTTTTTAAATTTCTTATCTGTCACAAATTATCAGAGTTTTTGATGCATAAAGGGCTTCTGGTTTGACAACTGTGTTGTAGTGTCGTAATTTTGCGTTTTGAGATGTAGATTTTTGTTGTATTTGCTCCAAATAATTGTGTATGCTTTTTATCATCATCATCATTATTAATATTGAACACTAAGGTATGTGATAACATCCCGGGGTGCCGGACTTCTGTTTCGCGTGTGTTCTTTTACGTACCGGTAAAGCCACTGAGACCCTCACTAGGTGACCACAGGATTGAACTGGAATCGAAACTCCTAACCTGAGCGCAGACCGAACCCCGGCTGGAAGTTCAAGAATTTCCACGAGATCATCTACAGGTTATTATAAAAGATAAAGTGCCGGTAGTGTTACAGTTTACGATTTAATTTCTTTTTTTTTTGCTAGGGGCTTTACGTCGCACCGACACAGATAGGTCTTATGGCGACGATGGGATAGGAAAGGCCTAGGAGTTGGAAGGAAGCGGCCGTGGCCTTAATTAAGGTACAGCCCCAGCATTTGCCTGGTGTGAAAATGGGAAACCACGGAAAACCATCTTCAGGGCTGCCGATAGTGGGATTCGAACCTACTACCTCCCGGATGCAAGCTCACAGCCGCACGCCTCTACGCGCACGGCCAACTCGCCCGGTCGATTTAATTTCTTGTTCGGAAAATTTTACGCATGTGGATTAATAACGTGCTCAAACGGTTGAGGCGCTGGCCTTCTGACCCCAACTTGGCAGGCTCGATCCTGGCTCAGTCTGGTGATATTTGAAGGTGCTGAAATACGTCAGCCTGATGTCGGTAGATTTGCTGGCACGTCAGAGAACTCCTGCGGGACTAAATTCCGGCACCTCGGCATCTCCGAACACCGTAAAAGTAGTTATTGGGACGTAAAGCCAGTAACATTATTATATTATTCTCAAAGACTTGGACAGATCAATGAAAGTAACAAACTTAATCTAGCCCATACCAGAAGACATAACGCGCTGCAAGGGGACCTAGACAATGTTGAGCGATGGGCAGCGGAGAATGATGTTAAAATTGAAGTTGTAAGTCTAACCAAGAGGAAAAGTCCTCTTAATGTGTTGATGGTGTGATAATACTGTAAGTACTTAGGTGTTATTAACAAAGTTCTTATGAAAGGTTACAGGTCTTTTAACATGGAACTGATAGTGTTTAGGATGTAAAGGAGAGGGCGAATAAGTCTCTGGCATTATTATGAACTACGTAACAAAAACTTGTCTACAAATTTGACTGATTTTATATGGATATTTATGTGGTTATAATGTGATGACGAGCAACATGTACAGTACTAGCTAATGTACCCGTGCTTCGCTACGGGACTTTCAGAAGGACTGTCTTTGTGGTTTTCCTAACTGAAGTCAACTTAGGCCATTACAAAAACGTCAGTAGGAATATAGCGATTAAAAGCAATGTTAACATATAAAATACTCGATCAAATTAAAAACCGCACATTTTCTCACTTTTAACGAACAGTACTGCGGTGCCGAACTAAGAGTCCAAAGTTCCAGAGCTGGAATAACCAGGCCGCAGACAGCTGTGAACACTCCTCTGCCATTATTCCGTTAAATATGCACACTGCTCATTCCAATCAGTGTCTTAGATTAGGGATTGAATAGCTCGAATGCTATATGAACCAGTTTGTTACGTAGCAGGAGTATCAGAAAATTAAAGAACCAGAGGAATGGTATGCTAAAGAAGAAAGTTATCTAACTCCCCAGCTACTTCCCGCTAATATTCAAGCAGGCTGTTACACCCGGTACGACCGGGTGAGTCGGCCGTGCGGTTAGGGGCGCGCAGCTGTGAGTTTGCATTCGGGAGGTGGTGGGTTCGAACCCCACTGTCGACAGCCCTGAAGATGGTTTTCCGTGGTCTCGTACTTTCACACCAGGCAAATGTTGGGTCTGTACCGTAATTAAGGCCAGGGCCGCCTCCTTCCCATTCTTAGCCCTTTCCTATCCATCGTCGCCGTAAGACCTATCTGTGTCGGTGGGACGTAAAGCAAATTAAAAAATACTCGGTATCCAGCAGTAATCCCATCTATCGGAGATGGCCGGGCTGAGTGGCTCAGACGGTTAAGGCGCTGGCCTTCTAACCCCAACTTGGCAGGTTCGATCCTGGCTCAGTCCGGAGGTATTTGAAGGTGCTCAAATACGACAGCCTCGTGTCGGTAGATTTACTGGCACGTAAAAGAACTCCTGCGGGACTCAATTCCGGCACCTAGGCGTCTCCGAAGACCTTAAAAAAGTAGTTAGTGGGACGTAAAGCAAATAACATTATTATTATTATTATTATTATTATTATTATTATTATTATTATTATTATTATTACTATCGGAGATGAGTGGCAAGAGAGACACAAAGCACATCACAACAAACAAAGGTCAATGTGATGTTATTGTTGATCAATGTTATGAGCTTTCTGTATTGTAGGTCTTCACATTTAGTTTTCTTTCGACTCCCTGATATTAGGCGTCCTACAAAATTATTTATAGCGTAGACTGTACTTCCTAATTCCCCGACTTTACATACCGATTTTCACGAAATTCTCTTTACCCATTTTCTCGTGACTGGGCACTGATATGGACTTAGCAACACAAATCCAAATTCATGAATATCTCTGTTATCATAGCCGGTACGGTAAAAATGTGTAAGACCTAAATGATCGGAAATATACATATATAATTTGATACGATATAACTTTAGTTATGTAGTATTTGTCGATAGGACCTGTAATAACACGAATATTTGAGAATTAAATTTCAGGCCTGGGAGTAAGGAGAAGAGATGCTCGACTGTGAGGTATGTTTCGAGCTGTCAACAGTGAGTTGGCGTAGAATGACATAAGTATAAGAATAAGCTTGAGTAGAGCTTTTAAAAGTAGGAAGGAACTCAAGAGAACGCATTGGGACAAGTATTAATGTATAGGACGAGAAGTAAGGGATTGGAATAAATTATCAAGTGAAATGTTCGATAAATTTCAAGTCATTCGGAAACGTTTAAGAGAAAACTTTTTTTTTTTTTTTTGCTTTACGTCGCACCGACACAGATAGGTCTTATGGCGACGATGGTACAGGAAAGGCCTAAGAGTGGGAAGGAAGCTGCCGTGGCCTTAATTAAAGTACAGCCCCAGCACTTGCCTGGTGTGAAAATGGGAAACCACGGAAAACAATCTTCAGGGCTGCCGACAGTGGTGTTTGAACCCACTATCTCCCGGATGCAAGCTCACAGCTGCGCGACCCTAACCGCACGGCCAACTCGCACGGTAAGAGAAAACTAGGTGGACAACAGATAAGGAATCTGCCACATCGGTGACAGCTCTAAATGCAGATCATTGATTGATTTGATGACTGTGAATTCCTTCTTGAAAGTTTGGAGTGTTTATAGCAGGGAGTGAGGGGTGAAAATCTCGATGTGCTCTCCAGAGATCCATTCAACCGAGCACTTTATCTGAAGAGGAGGAAGGCTGCGTGCCAGACTGTGACAAAGTACGATAACACAAACAGGAGTCGCTTCACACTCTTAGCCTCTGGTATTTCCGGCCTTCACATAATGCGAGACACGTGAATCATCAGTATGGCACGATACGGCCATGTTGTGACGCAAAGCATTGCATTCCCTCCTTATCACTGGCAGTGGTGGGATTATGACAGGAAAGTATTTTACTGAAAAATCAGACACGCAAAATGTTGGTAAAGGAGCACATACAGTGAGTGAGTCAGAATGAAACTCATTCACTAGGGGAAAGCTTATTTACTTCGATTCAAGCAAAAACTTTATTTTGGCCTTGGTCCTGGTTTAAGAAATACATGTTTCTCTACTAAGGCACGAAACAAATTGACTCATACCACTCATACTTACAAAGAAAATTAATACGTTGCAGTGGCGCAGACTTCGGGGGAAAACAAAATGATCTTAGAGGGGCAAAGTTCCATTTTGTCCCCCGCCCCCCAAGAAAAAATCCTCCTTCTAGATGTTAATTCCCCTTAAAACGTGCAGTTTGGTAGTCTTCGGAGTTCCGAGTCGAGAACTACAGCGTAACAAAATTTAAAAAGGAAGTCCCAAGGTTGGTTCTTTCAGATCTGCTGCGGGATGGGTTGAGCTGCGCTGATGGGTTTATACCCAGAGAGTCCGGTAAAATGAAACGCTTATGGCTTTTAGTGCCGAGAGTATCCGAGGACATGTTCGGCTCGCCAGGTTCAGGTCGTTTGATTTGACTCCCGAAGGCAACCTGCGCATCGTGATGTGGATGAAATGATGATGAAGACGACACATAACCCAGTCCCCGTGTCAAAGAAATTAACCAATGATGGTTAAAATTCCTGACCCTGCCGGGAATCGAACCCGGGACCCCTGTGACCAAAGGCCAGCACGCTAACCATTTAAGCATGGAGCCGGACGAGAGTCCGGTGAGTTCTCCCCAATGGGTTTGGTAGATAGTTTTATATCAATAAATGAGATTAGAAAGCGGGCATTCCTTCAAAGAAGTACATTTCCCAATAGAGACTGTTCAGGCGGTACATCTATGGTAGACCTCTTATCACGAAATGAACACTATACAGTTTAAATAAATTTCGTGTGGCTATTTCTAGCCGAGTGCAGCCCTTGTAAGGCAGATCCTCCGATGAGGGTAGGCGGCATCTGCCATGTGTAGGTAACTGCGTGTTATTGTGGTGGAGGATAGTATTGTGTGTGGTGTGTGGGTTGCAGCGATGTTGGGGACAGCACAAACACCCAGCCCCCGGGCCTCTGGAATTAACCAATGAAGGTAAAATCCCCGACTCGGCCGGGAATCGAACCAGGGACCCTCTGAACCGAAGTCCAGTACGCTGATCATTCAGCCAAGTCGGACACACTATACAGTAATAGGACATGTATTCAGGAAACGTCTACTTATTTTACTTGTGATTATTTTTGATAGCTTCTTACATAAGACATTCATTCAAAATAGTTACAGTATTTACGATCAAGTTATATTTTTCTGTTTACATCTGAATATTATTGAAAACTGTGTACATTAGACTCGATCAGGCTCTATTACTGTTCTGTTTGTGAATATCGTTATTATATACGAATGTTTGCTTTACTAGTTGTTCCTCATTTCACATGCCCCGCCACCAGTCGGCGCGCTCGATTTACGTTATTCTTAAACATGCATGTGACAGCTCAAAGTAAAACTCATACACTTTCAGGTGGTTCCTTAGCAATATCTAGTAAAACAATGTTATTGCGGCTCATAAACGGTTAGACATAAATTATACCAATTTTTCGCAATAAGATGCATCTATTTTCTCTAGTAGCGTAGTCAGGATCGACCGACGTGGGGTGTTATAGTTGAAATGAAATGCCGCACGGCGTTTAGTGTCGGGAGTGTCCGAGGACATGTTGGGCTCGCCAGGTTCAGGTCTTTTGATTTGACGTCGATAGGCGACCAGTGCGTCGTGATGAGGATGAAATGATGATGAAGACGACACATACGCCCAGCCCCCGTACCAGAGAAACAACCAGTTATGGTTAAAATTTCCGACCCTGCCGGGAATCGAACCCGGGACCCCGGCCAGCACGCTAACCATTTAGCCATGGAGCCGGACGGTGTTCTAGTTAAAATTTAAGGTCCTTGTGCAGGACTTGTCATTATAAGGACACCGATATAGTGAATTATGTTGATATTCAGATTGCAGTACACTACAAAATCTTACATTAAATTACAGAACAAGAACAATTTGATCAAGGACAACAGTTTTACAGCGAATGGTATGTTCAGTTTACATTCTTAAATCCAACATTCCAGGCTTCTTAGAAAGTACATTACCGGGCGAGTTGGCCGTGCGGTCAGGGGAGCGCGGCTGTGAGCTTGCATCCGGGAGATAGTGGGTTCGAATCCCACTGTCGGCAGCCCTGAAGATGGCTTTCCGTGGTTTCCCATTTTCACACCAGGCAAATGCTGGTGCTGTACCTTAATTAAGGCCACGGCCGCTTTCTTCCAACTCCTAGGCCTTTCCTATCCCATCGTCGCCATAAGACCTCTCTGTGTCGGTGCGACGTAAAGCCACTAAACAAACAAAAACAAAACAATAGAAAATAGATCACCAGATCTGTTGGTTCTACAATCATGTCTCTCATGTTTATTTCGTTTATTGTCAGTTTTTGTTTATTTTCTTTTTGTAAAATTTCCATTGGTGGCGGGGAGGGGGGTATGTAACCCCACACAGTAACTTTCCCCCTTGGCTACGCACCAAATTTTCTCCCATTCTTCTTCACATAAAGCCGTTTTCAGATCATCATTGTTCGAAATCTGCTGTTTTCTTATGGTTACTTCCACTTACAGCCGAACCTCGATATCTCGAACGTCTATTACTCGAATTTTCAGTATCTCGAAGTAACATAAATTTCCCGGCCATTTATCCTATTCTTTTTTTTCTAGGAGCTTTACGTCGCACCGACACAGATAGGTCTTATGGCGACGATGGGATAGGAAAGGCCTAGGAGTTGGAAAGAAGCGGCCGTGGCGGTAATTAATGTACAGCCCCAGCATTTGCCGGGTGTGAAAATGGGAAACCACGGAAAACCATCTTCAGGGCTGCCGATAGTGGTATTCGAACCTACTATCTCCCAGATGCAAGCTCACAGTATCCTACTCTTCACCTGTACTTATTTCTCTATTACTCGAATTTCGGTTACACGAATTTCTCGATTTCTCGAAGCAAACATTTCCTGCCTTGAAGCAAAAAATACTCTAACTCGAATTTTGTGCAACATTAACTGTGCAATACGGCATTTGTGGTTTGTGAGGAACTGTTAACAAGTAAAGAAAGGGTCACAGTGATGCTGGGAGCTAATATAACGGGAACCGGGAAAAATAAAAATTTCTAATGATCGGAAAATCGGCGAACCCTCGCTGTTTCTCGGGTTTGAATTGATTACTGCAACCCCCGAAGTCACGGATGACAAGCTCCATTTACGAATCTCGGCTGCGTGGTATTGACGACAAGGTTCAACGTGAAGTGGGGAAAGGTTAACAGTAAGAAACAGAAGCGACTAACAGATTTTTTTCCAAAGGTGTTAACGGAGGTATGTTTCTTGTTTCACTACTGTATCTACTGTACCCTGTCTTCTATAAAGTGACTGTAATGAGGGTTACAATATTACAGTTACCCCGTAAAAGAGAGTTTGTTTGTATATTTTTAAATACTGTTAAAATAATGTATGCATCCGGGAGATAGTAGGTTCGAATCCCACTGTCGGCAGCCCTGAAAATGGTTTTCCGTGTTTTCCCATTTTCACACCAGGCTGTACCTTAATTAAGACCACGGCCGCTTCCTTCCAACTCCTAGGCCTATCCTATCCCATCATCTCCATAAGACCTATCTGTGTCGGTGCGACGTAAAACCACTAGCAAAAAAAAAAAAAATGTATTCATTATAAGCCCGTAGATACATCATCATTATCATCATCATCTGTTTACCCTCCAGGGTCGGCTTTTCCCTCGGACACAGCGAGGGATCCCACCTCTACCGCCTCAAGGGCAGTGTCTTGGAGCTTCAGACTCTTGGTCGGGGACACAACAGGGGAGAATGACCAGTACCTCGCCCAGGCGGCCTCACCTGCTATGCTGAACAGGGGCCTTGTGGAGGGATGGGAAGATTGGAAGGGATAGGCAAGGAAGAGGGAAGGAAGCGGCCGTGGCCTTATGTTAGGTACCATCCCGGCATTCGCCTGGAGGAGAAGTGGGAAACCACGGAAAACCACTTCCAGGATGGATGAGGTGGGAATCGAACACACCTCTACTCAGTTGACCTCCCGAGGCTGAGTGGACCCCGTTCCAGCCCTCATACCACTTTTCAAATTTCGTGGCAGAGCCGGGAATCGAACCCGGCCCTCCGGGGGTGGCATCTAATCACGCTAACCACTACACCACAGAGGCGGACCCGTAGATACATATGATTCAATTATGTGCCATTCATGCTCAAAAACGGTATTCTCGATATCTAGAAATTTCGATAACTCGAAATAAAATTTAGCTCCCGACGTGATTCGAAATATCGAGGTTCCACTGTAACGCCATAGATTTTCTGTTACATTTATGCTTGGTGACTGTAGAGGTATCTCGAGTACTCCTTACTTCATGAGCTTTGTACTTCGATCAAGTTAACCCTAGCTTTTGAGAACTCGGTTGTACCGAGCTCGATAGCTGCAGTCGCTTAAGTGCGGCCAGTATCCAGTAATCGGGAGATCGTGGGTTCGAGCCCCACTGTCGGCAGCCCTGAAGATGGTTTTCCGTGGTTTCCCATTTTCACACCAGGCAAATGCCGGAGCTGTACCTTAAATAAGGCCACGGCCGCTTCGTTCCACTTCCTAGGCCTTTCCCATCCCATCGTCGCCATAAGACATATCTGTGTCGGTGCGACGTAAAGCAAACAAAAGAAAAAAACTCGGTCTAAATTGATAGGTCTCATCACTGCATTAGGTTTCCACCAGATTGTACTTGCGTTCATCTAAAAAATTAACGGTTTACAGAAGTCGAAATCTCCTTAATATTAGCTGAACCTATGCCTATTACTTTTCCTTCATATGTAAGTCGAATAGTTTCTGGATGTGAACTCTCTTTGGTAAGCTCCTCACTCATTACAGCACGTTTCGGAGCACTAATCGCTGGATTTTTGTTCACGTGTCTTACTGTACAACGTTTCTCCCAGAAGTTAAACATTTTCTTCCTACTCACTTTTCCTTTATTCTAAATGCTGCGTATACTTTTATATCTAGTGAATTTATAACGCACTATACAGTTCATTAACTCCTGTTTATAATGTTGCTAACTACTCGGAATTATTTTCTCTTATTATGAACAGTAGCGGAACTTTGTGGAGAAACATTATATTTTTATTCCGTTTTAGCCTCATGAAACTGGAAATTACAGGAATTATTAAAAAAAGGCAATTTGTACAAGCCCTGTTGTCTTATCAGCTAATTCCTTCATTTACTTCCCTTAATTATTAACACAATTATTAGCGCAAATACGCAAAATCTGCCCATTGTCGCGGCTAACCGATTTGCATATTATTTATTATTATTATTATTTATTATTATTATTATTATTATTATTATTATTATTATTATTATTATTATTATTATTATTAAAGGTCTTTCTCAGGCTATCAAGTCTGCCTTTATGCTATACCATACCATACTAAACTCTTCCTTTTACCAATTACTGAGTTTGTACGTGACGTAAATTTCCTCCAGTTCTACGGCCCGATGCTCTTCCTGACTTGAACCCTATGTGGAGCATTTCTGTGCTCGCTGATATTGTGGTGTTTCATGAGAAGAATAAGTGATGTGTATTAAGACGAACACAATCTCCTAGTCCCCGAGCCATATACAGTTTAAACTCCTCGGCCCGAACGTGATTCGAACTCGGGGCTTTCTTAACCGAAGGGCAGTACGATAACCATTCAGCCAAGGGACTGGTGAAATCATGTCATATTGCCCATTCATACAATTTATAGGCCTATGTTATGTAAAATTTGACTAACATGTATGCACTATATTATTAATTTTGTTTGCGTATGCTACGCCAACACTTTCTTTTAGAGCTTATGTCCGCAATTTTACCCTGGACTGATCAGCCTACCATTGTAAGTCATGGTTCGAACTCAGGACCTCAGTCCCAACGGCGCAGACTGTAACCGGAACTAGTTCGTGGGAATGTTCCTTCTTGACGTCAACGTTGCCATGTGCCAACATTAAAATTACCTTTTGAGACCAGTGCTACTGTTCAACTCTAATTGCTCCATCTGAGTGTCAATTGGATGTGACTCAAACCATTACCGACTGACGAAACGAAACGGGACTGTCCTGAGTCATTTCTCAAACACGTGACCGGAATAATCACAACATACGGAATTTCACATTCTTTTTAACACTCTGCTTCTTCCCGGCATTCTTTCCAGCTTATTAATCTGGGTTGGCCTTGTTTTACGGTCAGAAGGATGTGTTCACCATTACGGAATTAACAATACGCTCTTCAAATCCCTATTTATCAAGGAACAGGTCTTAATAATAATAATAATAATAATAATAATAATAATAATAATAATAATAATAATAATAATAATAATAATAATAATAATAATAATTGTATCGGGAGGTACACCTCAACTGCGCGCATTCAAAAGAAGCGCCTTAATGAACTCTGTCTATCCAACAAAACGTGAAAATGCTTCTGCAGGAAGTTGGGACAGTAATCAGAAGATGTCACTACTGAATAATTGAGAAGTTTGTCATTTCTAAGTTTCCTAAACTGATTGGATTTATTTTGTTTTGTTTTGGTGTACTTCAAGAAGTTTAAGCTTTCCTCCATAGATGTCATTAAAAAAAACTCTAGTCATGCACTCTGGTGCAAGGTGGAAGAACTTGTAATTTAAAGAAATTTTGTGTTTATAGGTTTTCATAACTGTATCAATGTTTATTTATTTTTGGTTTGGCAACACTTCTTTTTCATTCCGCTAGTTTTGAATTTGGCCAATTAGAAATTTCTGTAATTATTTTTCAGACTATCACAGGCTTCTTGTCGCTTTTTGAATTGTCCAATGAAAATTGAGAGGATGTGTCCGGATTAGTCCAGAATCTTCTCGAACCTTCCCTTCGGGTATATAAGCTTCGGCTTTTCTGGCTACCTTGTCTATTGATCGCCGTATTTCTGAGTGTGAGAGTGTATTAAGACAGGAGGCGGGGCGCCTCATTCTTCACCAGGCAGTCCAGCAGCCAAGGTAATGACCACCAGACATATTTTTCTAGAGCTGCCTCCGCAGACTTACACGATGGGAAGGTCCTAATTTCTAATTATGTAACCTCCTGTTCTCTAAAATGTAAACTTTCCTTCGGCCAATGTAAACTTTCATTAAGTCTTAAAACTGTAAATCGGGGATAGAGAGTGCTTTACCTTCCCGAGTTCCCCTTCAACTTGGTTTGAGGTGACTACGATTTCGTAACTGTATTTCTTTCCTGTAATGCATTAAATTAACCTCCTTTCGAGTCACCTCAGTAGCTTGGGATTACCCCCTGTATAATCGGGTCGAGAGCCCAGTTAGGATTTTATACTTCATTATCTAGGAGTGCAAGTGTACGCCTCCATTCATTTTGTGTTCGGGCCAGTAATCTAACCTATTCTTTTTCCACGAAGGCCCAGTAGTTTGTAAGATTTGTAGTTTGTAGAGTGTAAGATTTTTCATCTAATGTTGCCTTGAGTAGGCTGTAAGAGATTTCTTGATGTTGGAGAGCATGTAAGCTCTTTTCTAAGTTTTCTGTAACAGTGAGGGTTGCCTCTGGAAGGCTAGAGATTGTAACTTTTGAAGCAAAGTGCTCTTGAATTGGGGGATTTCTGCCCTTGCATAAATTATACCTCATTTACAAAATTGTAAATTTGTAAACTAGGGGCTTGAAGCCCAAAATTGTTAAAGTTCTAAATCTTGGATTTTCCAATTCTTGAAACTGTCATTGTACCTCTAACCTCATTATTTCACCGAGTGAAGACTTTTTTAACTTTGTGATTTAAAGAGGATTATAACCTTTGTTAAAGTTTTAAATTAATTTTCGGTGTTGTAGTTAGACCCATTCTACCCAGCACCTTCTTTCACGTTTGCGATACACCAAAACACGGTAATAATAATAATACTTTGAAATAATATTATCTCCTTTCTCTACTTAGTGTTGTCCCACAGGTGTTGTGCTAAAAGGCCCGTTTACACGGTCGTGGACGTCGCTTGGCCTTAAGTCAATGTCCCTCATATCAGCGCTTTTTTGGTCGTCCAGGTGGGCAATGTTGGCCACTGCGCTACTAGTGTTGTCTACAGAGTGTATGTTTCACAGCAGTGTAACCATTCATTCAACTGGCCGAGTGAATCGAATCGCAGCAACGGCGAGCTCACAGCACACGATTCAGCTGACGCGCAGCAGTGCTGAGTGGCGCACTCACGGATCAGTAAGGCACAACACCCACATGGTTCAATCAATCACTGAAAATGGAAACCTACAACCTGTTTCCAGTCATTGACGGGTCAGGGATGGAATGAATGAAGCAGATATAGGCTATTAGTACGATGGGGTCGCCACTCCCAAAGTGATTAATTAATGACTGATAGATGCTATGAAATGAGAATGGAGAGTGTTGCTGGAATGAAAGATGACAGGGAAAACCGGAGTACCCGGAGAAAAACCTGTCCCGCCTCCGCTTTGTCCAGCACAAATCTCACATGGAACGACCGGGATTTGAACCACGGTATCCAGCGGTGAGAGGCCGACGCGCTGCCGTCTGAACCACGGAGGCTCTCAATCAATCAATCAATCAATCAATCAATCAATCAATCAATCAATCAATCAATCAATCAATCAATCAATCAATCACTACTGATCTGCATTTAGGACAATCGCCCAGGTGGCAGATTCCCTGTCTGTTATTTTCCTATCCTTTTCTTAAATGAGCGCAAAGATATTGGAAATTTATTGAACATCTGCCTTGGTAAGTTATTCCAATCCGTAACTCCCCTTCCTATAAATGGTTATTTGCACTAATTTGTCCTCTTGAATTCCAACTTTATCTTCATATTGTGATCTTTCCTACTTTTACAGACGCTACACAAACTTATTCGTCAATTAATGTCATTCCACGTCATCTCTCCGCTGACAGCTCGGAACATACCACTTAGTCGAGCAGCTCGTCTTCTTTCTCCCAAGTCTTCCCAGCCCAAACTTCGCAACACTTTTATAACGCTACTTTTTCTTGTCGGAAATCACCCAGAACAAATCGAGCTGCTTTTCTTTGGATTTTCTCCAGTTCTTGAATCAAGTAATCCTGGTGAGGGTCCCATACAATGGAACCATACTCTACTTGGGGCCTTACCAGAGACTCCTCCTTTACATCCTTACTGCAACCCCTAAGTACCCTCATTACCATGTGCAGAGATATGTACCCTTTATTTACAATCCCATTTATATGATTACCCCAGTGAAGATCTTACCTTATATTAACACCTAGATACTTACAATGATGCCCAAAAGGAACTTTCACTCCATCAACGCAGTAATTAAAACGGAGAGGACATTTCCTATTTGTGAAACTCGTAACCTGACTTTTAACGCCGTTTTTCATCATACCATTGCTTACGGTTCGTCTCAGTTTCACAACATTATCGAGGTCATTTTGCAGTTTCTAACAATCTTGTAAGTTATTTATTACTCTGCACAGAATAACATCATCCGCAGAATGCCTCACCTCTGATTACACTCTTTTACTCATATCATCATTTATATATAAGGAAACATAAAACTCCAATAATACTGCCTTGAGGAAGTTCAGATAAAGCTTCGCCTACTCTAATTCCCTGAGATCACCGGGCGAGTTGGCCGTGCGGTTAGGGTCGAGCAACTGTGAGCTTGCATCCGGGAGATAATGGGTTCTAGCCCCACTGCCGGCAGCCCTGAAGATGGTTTTCCGTGGTTTCCCATTTTCACACCAGGCAAATGCTGGGGCTGTATCCTTAATTAAGGCCACGGCCTCTTTCTTCCCACTCCTAGTCCTTTCCTATCCCATCGCCGCCATAAGACCTATCTGTGTCGGCGCGACGTAAAGCAAAATATCAAAAAAATCCCTGAGATCTGTTTTCTAGAAATATAACCATCCAGTGAGTCACTGTTTTGTCATTATCGGAACACTGGACTTTCGCTGCGGGCGAGCCATACAGAAAGTATTGTACGTTATAACTTTATAACGCAGGGACGTAGCCAACGGTGGGGGCAGGGGTTACTGGGGGTTAGAACCCTCTCCCTTGGAAATATTGCAAAATGAAATAAACAGAACGTGACAATAAATCAGTGGAAGTCGTCTCAATGAACATTCACAAAGACATAACTATAAAACCAGCAGATCTCTTGAGTCTATTTTTTTAGAAGCCTCGAAAGTTGGATTATAGATCGTAATCTGAACATACCATTCGCTGTAGAACTGTTGATCGTGATAATATTGTTCATGTTCTGCATTTTAATGTAAAATTCTGTAGTGTATCGGTACTTCAGTCTGAATATGAACATAACTTACTTGTATCAGTGTCCTTGTAATGACACTCATGCATGCGCGCACCTTCACTTTGTTCTATCATCATTTTGTAACTATACCCCCCCCCCCCCCCAAACCCACCATCGGTCGAACCTGGCTACGCAACTGCTGTAACGGACTCTCGCTCTTAGCTCATTCGAAAATAATACCCACCTGCATTTACTGTCCTCTTCTTACAGGGAGGCTTAAATAATAGCTGGATTTACTTGCAGTTGAGAAAGGTAGTCAAACCACAATTCCAAAGTAGGTGGTAAGTAGGTCATTAATTTTTTTGCTATTTGCTTGCTGGTGCAAACAGGTGGGAGCAATGGCAGGAGGGTACTCGGAATGAGGAGATAAAGTCTAATTTGGGAATGAACTCTATGGATGAAGCTGTACGCATAAACCGGCTTCGGTGGTGGGGTCATGTGAGGCGAATGGAGGAGGATTGGTTACCTAGGAGAATAATGGACTCTGTTATGGAGGAGAAGAGAAGTAGAGGTAGACCAAGACGACGATGGTTAGACTCAGTTTCTAACGATTTAAAGATATGAGGTATAGAACTAAATGAGGCCACAACACTAGTTGCGATGATTGTGGCGACGTTTTGTAAATTCGCAGAGGCTTGCAGACTGAACGCTGAAAGACATAACAGTCTATAATGATAATGTATGTATGTATGTATGTATGTGTGTATGTATGTGTGTATGCTTTACTTCACACCGACACAGATACGTTTTACGGCGACGACGGGACAGGCAAAGGAAGCGGCCATCGCCTTAATTAAGGTACAGCCCCAGCATTTGTCTGGTGTGGAAATGGGAAACCACGGAAAACCATCTTCAGGGCTGCCGACAGTGGGGTTCGAACCCACTATCTCCCGGATGCGAGCTCACAGCTGCGCGCTCCTAACCGCACGGCCAACTCGCCCGGTGTAGTAAGTAGGTAGGTTATTAGGTCATTATATGTATTAGTTTAATGGATTTTAGTATTTTAAGTTGGCATTCGACACTTATTTTAGCTCAGCTCTCCAGTCTACACTAAAATCTATGAGTAATGCTCATGACCACTCAAAATTATATGTTTTATATACGGAAGAACCGCTCAGTATTCTGTCTATTCGTATGTCGCATCGTTGCACCAGATATAAACCTTAGAATCACGAGAACACTCATGTACGTGGAGAGTCAGTAAGTGAGCTGACTGACGCAATTACTTGACTTAAATGACGTTGAATCAGAAAACCGCGAATATAGTGAAGTTCTTTGAAATAATTTAAGAACAGACTAGACAAGCAACTAATAGGTAATCTGCCACGTTGGTGTCAGCCCTAATGCAGATCGTTAATTAATATTATTGTATATACAGATATTTTTTCATCTAATTCTGTATACTTATTTAATGGAGTTGTCACTGTGGGGGAAAGGCTTTGTAACATCAAAACATGATGCGAATAGGTGGCTGCAGGAGAAACCTGAATCTGAAAGCTGGATGACGCATACTGTAGGAAATCAGTTCATAGAATGAAGACCTGATGGCAGCAGCGAGCATTGAATGCTGTTGCTGCTGTCTATCAGCTATCAGTACACACTGCACAGACGTAATAGGAACGGTGAATCTTATGTGCTGTGAACCTGATCACTCTATCGATTCAGTAATTTGAGCGGAATCAAATGAATCCAATATCCCATCACTAGCGATAACTGTTACACGTAGAACATGGTTACACTATTGGTGGCGCCTTTCCCTCGTTTCCTCTGTAACTGGCGTGATGCCCATTTATTGCCGAATTCATCGACCACATGAGTGTTTGCATCTCCATGACGTGAAATTGTCATTCAGTGTTTCTTTTGAATGGGTACCACTCAGCTCCATACTGTACAGCGCAATTTGAGGTAATATTGTTCGATTATATCTTTGACTTTAAGCTAAGAGGCATTCGTTTGTCACAAAGCACAGCGACTTCCCTCCACAGCATCAAAGTCACATTTATCCTAACTCGCATTTCATTGCTAATGGCGCAGTCACTCTGCAGGTGAAACCCAAGATACACGAAGCTGACTGCCTTTGTATAAGCTGACTTGAATGATACCATAACTTGCATTAGATTCCTGGTATTCCGTCTTCCTAGTGTTAAGACGGAGTCCCTATAGGGTGAGACGGTTCTTCCATTTTCAACTTGCGATTTCAAATGTGCTTGGATGGTAACTGCGGGCGTGACATCGTCAGCTTGTAGGAGATATCCATCAAACACTCCGTTGCAAGCCCCGAGTGATGGGGTCCATGACGATGATGAAGAGCTATCGTGACAGTGCTAAGCTCTGGTGGACACCGACTTCCTTATGGAAGAAGTCTGAGGTGCTGACAGCACAGCGTACCCGACTGCTGTCCATTGCCTGAAACACAAAGCCATATCATGTCTATTATTCTGCACCGTTGATGTATCAATATGATTTTTTTCATACCTGCTGAACGTTAGGTAGGCTTTCGGTGACAATGGAATGGGAAAGTGCTAAGACTAAGAACGAAGCTGCCGGGCATTAATTAAGATATAGCCCCGGCATTTGCCTTGTGAAAACAGGAAACCATGGAAAACCATATCGAGGGCTGCCGAAGCCCAACCCAACAGTTAGTGCCAGGTCTTAAGAAATTCACAGGACCATACTTGTATTTCGACAGAACTACGGAAACTCCATAGAGCCTCCATGGCCTCATTCAAAGAAAGATGAGGCGACTAGACCGAGTCGCGTCCAAGTCGAAAGAGACCACAACAGCCGTGACTTACAGTATGTAAATTGAACTGCATCGTACCTCCAAGCTACATGACAGGTTCCTACAATTACTATAAAACATATTTTGAACTATCAAAAGGAAAATGAACAGAGTTTTGGATAAATCAGGTGACCTCATTGAACTGTAGATCATAGGGAATCAGTGAACAGATGGAAGGAATATCTTGAAAATCTTGAGAACCTTTCTGCTGAAATCCGGAGTTCATGCGGAGGAGAACAATTACGCTCGATTGAAGTGGAGAGGATGGTCGTAAAACAGTAAGAATAAAATTAGACCTGAAATGGTGAAATACAATGGGAACTCAGAGATGAAGAAAGCAGTAGTTGCTTGTAGGATTCTGAAGATTCGAAGATCGTCCCTTTCTTGAAGTTGGCTACAGTATTGTTATCAGCTCTCCAATACATTGGAGACGTCATTGAGAAGCTCCTCTTTATGAAGTAAACGTAATGTAAACTTCGCTATGTTTCACCCTTTTCTCTATGAGGCCGAAGTCCCTATTACAGTTCAGATAAGAGATGGAAACATTCTTTATATAGAATGAAACCCGTGTTCTCCGGTGGTGTGTTACAGAGTAACTGCATATCCTTTGGTTTCTTGCCCCAATTAGCTTTGTACCTGTATTGCACTGAAGAGAAACTAGTAATAATCCCAAAATAAAAGATGATTATTTCGGCAATCTATTCACTACTAGGAATGGGTCCAGTTAGTTCATTTGCTTGAACTAATTCATTCGATACCGTTCTTCGCCTTGAGTTGTTCAAATGAACTAGTTCAAATGAAAGAGATAGTTCATGAGGTGACGTCGTAGAAACAGTTCTCACAGCACTTCGTTCAAATGAACGAGTTAGTTTATTAGTTACTCAATGCCGCCGCCAGTCTGTCTAAGTGAAGAAATGATATCTACGAGAGGCGGAGAGACAAATAAGCTGTCTAATTTGGTATAACTTCTTCTCTCCCAGTTGAGAAGTATGAGAGGATATGTGCTGTCACGTGACCATTAACACGGCACACCGTTGGCCATTTGCGTGCGAGCTTATTTTGTCGTTCAAATGAACGATTTAGTTCATTTGTGCTGTCTTCATGGAAACAGCTCTAGCGGCACTTCGTCCAATGAACGAGGTAGTTTATTATGAGTTATCTGTGTGCTATCTTATACACAGCACTAGCAGCGCGGGTTAGTACATACATTTTACAACAGATGGTGCTTGCTGAGGTCTTCGTCTAAGATGCTGAATGCGTGCGTGAACGACCCGTTCAAAATATCTGAACGAGCTCGTACCAGTTCAAATAAACGAGTCGTTCAAATCAACAGTTAGTTCATGAACCACCCAACTCTATTCACAACTTAGAGGGGAGCGGACCGAGCGCTATCTTTGTGTCAAGGTAACGCAGCTGTTAGAAGGGTGGTAAATCACCTACTTAAATGGGTACTTCGGAGTGCGTAACAAAAACCATAGTAGCGGATATTGGAGCGGCCCTTCCCAAGCGAAAGGAATCGTGTGTTTGACGAAGATTTTTTTTTTTTTTTTTTTTTGCTAGGGGCTTTACGTCGCACCGACACAGATGGGTCTTATGGCGACGATGGGATAGGAAAGGCCTAGGAGTTGGAAGGAAGCGGCCGTGGCCTTAATTAAGGTACAGCCCCAGCATTTGCCTGGTGTGAAAATGGGAAACCACGGAAAACCATTTTCAGGGCTGCCGATAGTGGGATTCGAACCTACTATCTCCCGGATGCAAGCTCACAGCCGCGCGCCTCTACACGCACGGCCAACTCGCCCGGTTGACGAAGATTAACCAGAGTCACAGTGTAGTGTGAGAGAAAGTATTAGTTGGTGATGACTGTTTAAGTTAGAATCAAACGATGGATAAATGTAGACTTTCTTTTATTTTATTAATGGTTGGGCACACATTAAGGCAGATATGTTTGTACTTTATTTCAGGTTTCATCGAGGTTCAAGTGTATTTTCATTTTTAGCGTTACAAAAATGGTTTTATCTATCTAATGGTGTTGAGGATTTGTTTGATATACTGTATTGTTGTAAAGCACTGAAGTGTTTGTATTAGAAATTTAAGTGTTTATAATCAGAGTGCACCTAGTTTATATTATGCTAGGGGCTTTACGTCGCACCGACACAGATAGGTCTTATGGCGACGATGGGGTGGGAAAAGCCTAGGAGTTGGAAGGAAGTGGCCGTGGCCTTAATTAAGGTACAGCCCCAGCATTTGCAGCTAGTTTTGATAATCAACAGATTATATGCAACAAATATTAGTCGAATAAATTTTAATTAGGATATTCTTAATATTTATAGTTGGGAAAATTATTCATAACTGAACAGGTCAGAATTTAAAGTGTTAATATCCTGATAAATGGTCACATCGAATGAGAGTTTTAATTGATTAATATTTAATTGGGAACAAGTGATTGAATTATCTGATCAATCATTGAGAAGTCAACTATTAGAACATAATCTGTTCAGTTGATTCTGTTTTCTGAAATGTGTTGGTTGCAATCACTCATGTCATTCATGTCAGAACAAGAGTTATCTTTCTTCCTGAAGAGAGTTTGCTGATTTATGTACCTAAGGATTCACGTACAACGAACCTTCGCTTTCGTATTAAAAAAATCAAAGTATATGAGTGAGATTCCAGGGATGACTCCCTAGCTCGAGAACTTTTAATGTGTAGCATTTTATATTTTCTTTATGGATCATTATCCAATTTTTATTATCATTTGGGTATTTTTTTGTTTAGTTTGTTAATAAATTTAAGGGAAACAGGTATCAGTCTATTATTTGAAATATTTTGGGAGTAGTTAGGAACTCCTATGGCCCCTGCGAAGACGTGGCGGACGGTGCATCCCCTGAGAAGATTCACAGGTTAGTAATTAGCTACACCGAGTGATAACACGAACTGACCACCATCCACAGCAGTTCTGTGATGAAGCTGATCTTGGAAGGACCAATGAGAAAACAAATACCACACCTGTCTTCTCCCTAATAAGGCAAAAGAAACGTACACTACATTGCTTAATATCATCTCAGAATGGAACCCAAATGAAATAAACATTGACTTTGAGGCAGCCGCTATCAGAGCAATAAAAGAAGTATTTCCTTCCGTCAAAGTACAAGGATGCTTTTTCCATTAATGTCAAGCTTCAGTAAGTCAGCCTACAAAACTAATTAGGAAATACGACAATGCATTGAACACTACATTCAGAGTAACGGTGCTTTTTTAATATTTTGTAGATTTATGGCTACAGAATACGCAGGCACCCCTGAAAATGTGGAACTACTACAACAGAAGACTTCAAGAAGCTGAGAATACCGGTAAGAAGATTATGAGGATAGAGTCGAACCCGGAGGATTTAAAAGGAATAACAAATGCTCCCAACTTGATAATAGGATCGGTTCGAACCCCACTGTCGGCAGCCCTGAAAATGGTTTTCCGTGGTTTCCCATTTTCACACCAGGCAAATGCTGGGGCTGTACCTTAATTAAGGCCACGGCCGCTTCCTTCCTACTCCTAGCCCTTTCCTGTCCCATCGTCGCCGTAAGACCTATCTGTGTCGGTGCGACGTAAAACAACTAGCAAAAAAAAAAAGATAATAGGATCGAACTGAACACAAACAAATACAAGGAAACAGGAGGTATAGCTGCATTGCTGAGAGCCAATTCCTTCATCCTAAAGGTGGTTAAACAGAAAAACAGATGTTTCCTTGTTAAATTAATCATGTAACTATGTAGATTATATTTAGGTTAGTATATTAAAGCAATTAAAATAGTTAATATATTTATTTATTTATTTATTTATTCACGAAGCACAAGATACAGCTACACTGAGCAAATTTCACTTGCACTGTCAACAGACTATTTAACAAACGTAAACTTTCATAATAAAATATAACAAACATAACAAAATACAACAAGATCAGGTACACAGCCTATTACTAACAAATGTCCAAATTGAAAACCATGAGAATGCCCAAGTTCATAGCCAAGTCGTCGTGGGTCAAGATGACGGTATAATCCCTTCACATCATCTTATCTTTAATAGACTATTTACACCCCTCTCGAATATGCTTTTATCTGATGCTATGTCGAGCTCTCGTCTCCTATTAATATTGTTAAAGAGTGTTGGGAGACGGATTAGGAATGATCGTTGAAGTATTGAGTGCTGAGTGTGGGGAATGTGGAGAAGGTCTTTGATTCTGGTGGAGCGGGAAGGAACACGGAGAGAGAGGAGTGAGACAAGATGTTCCGAGCGGTAATGCCCATTTAAGATCCCGTGGAGGAAACTCAGCTCAGCTACCTGTCGCCTGATTTGCAGCGGTGACATATTAATTGCCATTAATACCTGCTGCATAGGCAGATTTCTGAGCTTGGGGTTTCTGTTCCTTACAATTGGAGCAAAGAAGGACACTGCTCTGTCTAACTGCTTAGTATTGGAGGGGGAGGCTGTTGTCCAAATCGGAGAGCAGTAGTTGAAGAAAGGTTGAATGATCGTGAGGAAGAAGTGACGAAGAGCAATGGGGTCAGAAATTTCTGTGAAGCGGTAGAGAATGCCTAATAATTTCATAGCCTTGGTTGTATATGTTTCTATGTGGGTCTTAAATTGTAATTTTGTATGGAATATTACACCTAGATCACGCTGTTGCGTAACTGTGGTGAAAACAATTGAACCTAAATAGGCTAAAGAAACCAATTGACAGAAATATACAAATAGTAAAAGAAAATTCGTGGGCCAAGTGTGCTCCCGGATGGAAACTACCGACTGAAAGCGAACTCTGAACCGCACCAACAGTTGGAAACGGCTAACACTAGCATGCGACGACGGCGGGTGGAGTTTTACGGTACCTTTCGAGAATAGACAACGGCAAGCTAATGAAGAAGATCTTTTCACTCATACAAAGCTATAAGACTGGAAGCATGTGGCATAATGAAGTAAATAAGGACCAAGCTTCCGCTAGTGTCTCAGACCGTCCTAAATTTTATAAACTGGAAAATTTGTGGTCTCCTCTACCAAATGTTAAATCTCGCAAACCTCTTTCACAGGAAAGAAAGGAAAAAAACTGTTAGCAGGACTCAAAATGTATTGGGAACGAAACGATAATCCAAAATGAACTAGTCATAAGCGCTCCTTAGTAGCCTGAAATCACTATTAAAATAATTAAAAAATATAAAAGTAAAAATATTAAGAGACAAATCCTTACAGTGGCTTATGGAACTACTTTGTAATATGAATAGGTTAAAACAGTTGCTTGTTAAATTCTCGGAAAATGAGAAGAACCATGATATGGAATGTCAACTGCATGTGTCAAATGGTTTTGAATGAGTCATTTTTATTTCCAGGCTGTAAGCACTTTATAATGCCCCCTACAGCAGGGGTTGAATTCCATAATTCCTTTCTTTATGAGCTCCACGAAAGGAAGGGCAACGATCACGTGACATTTCAAAAGCGTTCTTCAAATGGTTTTAGTAGCTGCCTCTGTGGATCCGTGGTAGAGTGTCGGCCTCCGGATCCCGAGATAGCGGGTTCAAACCCGGCAGAGGTAGTCGGATTTTTGAAGGGCGGAAAAAAAGTCCATTCGATACTCCATGTCGTACGATGTCGGCATGTAAAAGATCTCTGGTGACACATTTGGTGTTTACCCGACAAAATTCATTAAATCTCAGCCACAGACGCCCAAGAGAGATCCGGTTTACTGTCTGCCATCTAGTGGGCCTAGAGTAAAACGGAACGTCGAAATTGACGAGCAGACAGCCAGATGGCGTCATATCGAAATGTCTGCACAAGGTAGCTGAGGCCATACGATTATTATTATTTATTAATGGTTTTAGAGGAAAGAATAATGTTGTTTTCGTTCCAAACAACTTTTAAACCCCGTGAGGCTGGAATGTTTTAAAACGCTTTTCTATTTAACATCTCGGAAATGAAGGCGACTATTGTGTGAACCGACAACATCATACGTTAAAATATTCTGGAGAAATGAATACTTTTGTTTTCTGGTCTTTACACCATTTAACCCAGGGTTTCTTTCTTCTTTTGCTCTTGGTATTACATCACAGCGACGTTAGGATCGGTTGTTAAACCACGGAAAATTATATTCAGTGCTGCTCGCACTGGGTTTGGAACGTACTATCTACTGAATGCATAGCCTCAAACCGCTCGCTAAGTCTAGAACATGACGTGAAACTTCGTTCGTCAAAATGTTTAGGAGAAATGAATAATTTTGTTGTCAGATGTAACCCCTATCACCTCCCAGAGGGGTGGAAAGTTTTCAAACCAGTTCTTGTTTTACATCTAAGATATAAAAGAGTAACTACCGTGAGAAATTTCAACTTCGTACTGAACCCATAATTCTACGATGAAGAAAAAAATTAATAATTCCAAATATTTATTTCAGCTACAAACAACTTTTTGAGAGTAGCCATGTTTTTATTTCAAGAGCCTCTCTGTCTCATGGGAACGAACTCTCCGTGACGAGCGAGCCACGAGCTCGTGAAATGCCGGGATACTTCGGTGGACCTCGAGTATTGGATAATTTGTCAGTTGCGAGAAATCCTTCATAACGAGAGATTTTGGCGACATGGCAAATCCATTAATAAAGGATCTAAATTAGTTATAAACCGTATGTGAAGATGGAACCCCCAGGGTAAATATAAATGCAGTTAAGCCTGGAGAAAAAGTTCGCGTCATGCTCCCGAATAAGCGACACGTGCCAAGGCCAATGGATGACGAAAAATGCCGCGAAACGCCAGGGCAGAAATAATTCATTTCGCTCGTTGCAAGTATGGGAAAAATATGAAATTAACACCATGGTGAATTATAAATCTGTCCGAAGTTATGGAGTAATTTCAAGAAAATTGGTCCATTGGATGCGGAGTTAGCAGATTACATAACCAAGCTTCGTGGAGAGGGTAGCGTCCCTCCCAGAGGATATAAAAGGAACCTCCCTCCGCATATTTTACACACTTTATCTGAGTGTCTGAACGGCGAAGCCCACGTCATTCGTCTGTAAGAAAGTTCGGGGTTTTTGTTCTCAAAGTAACTTGTTACATATTCGTGTCAATGGTTCAAGTACAATATTAAAGTAAAAGGTGATAGAAATTTTCCTGAACTGCCGCAGATGAAAACTTTGAAGGTTTAGGTATTTGGTTAAAATACGTAGCTGAGTTTCTCTCTGTGTTACAATTATCTGCGTTTAATATTTGTCAAAAGTGAAATCTGGAGGCTGGCCGCGAGGTCTGATTGTCTTATCGGTTTGGAACACCTGGCCAGTAGTAACTTGAATGGAAGCAGGGCCCTGCGAAAACTGTGGCAGTCGCCATTTGAGGAGCGAGCTCGTCGAATGATTAAACGCCAAGAAAGTGCAGTATTTGCGGTGTTAATCGCCACCGAGTGTAAAATCTTTAGCTTAACTTATATATATATATATATATATATATATATATATATATGAAGATGATGTCAAATGTAGCCATGGAAGGCTAGGCATGAGGTCAGCTGGCTGAATGCAGCCAGAAATCCAGGATGATGACTACGATTGCTTGTCTATAAATATATTTGTATCAATGTTGTAGTTAGAATTTGTTTGTACCAATAAATGTTCAGTGCGTGTGTCGAATTTCTATTTAATTATGATCAGGCGAATGCATTACATTTCTGGTCGTCGTGTAAAACTCTTCAGGGCTGCACAATTCATGTCGAGAAAGTATAAAATGCGAAGTTTAAACACCGTAATGTGTTAATATTATTTGAGATATTGTTCAAATTGAGTAAAATTATGAAGGTGATAACGATCATGTAGTCGTGGTGAATGTCTTAATTTCGAATATCGTATAAGTTCAGAAAATGTTTGTCGAAATAATAATAATAATAATAATAATAATAATAATAATAATAATAATCATATTTAACGCGGGTTAAAATGTCTATTTTAAAAGTGTATTTAACAGTTATGTTCAATAATGTTTGCGTGTGTCTCGAAATCCGGCGAAGTCCGATAAAGTTATATTTATTCGTGGAAAGTTAAATTTTGTGACATTGTGTATGTCGGTGTGTTGTTGTATTCCTAAGGTCCGAAAGTTGTAGTAAAAATAAATGAAACAGGATTTTTATAAAAGTTGTTTGTCACGAGAGGATTGAGGTTTGAAAAGTATTGGAACAGAAGAAAAGGGATTGTGTCGGAATGATATGTTGAGATACGAGTTGTATAGATGTTGAAGGCAGAGGACGCCTGTATTTCATGTGTAATACCGCCGTGAGAGGTGATGAGAATGCATTTTTGAGACAGGCAATATTTTTGCTGATGGCGAAGAATTTTTGAGACAGGCTGTATATTAAATGTGATAATTCTGAGGCAGGCTGTAGTATATACTGCTAACAATCCGGAACAGCTGACCGGGCGAAGGTTGGTTCGAAGTGAGTGCTCTCTGACGCACATTATGATTTCAAGTTAAGATCCCCAGTGAAGAGCAATTTCTGTTGAAGACAGTAAAATCCAAGTGACTAGTTTACGTAAAGTCAGCATAATGAATATTACATTATACGACCTCAACGGTAGAAGAGCATTCTCAATACACGGCGGGTGTTATTTGAAGCCTTCAAATTTACAATCAGTAAATTTCATAATTATGAGACGATGATTTATTATTAAATCGGAAACATTGTGGTATGAGATATTGGACGTTATTAAAGCGATAGTTTAGCTGTGTAGATTCATTGAATTTCGCGTCACTGGATAGTTAATGGATATGGATATTTGGAATAGTGAGATGGTAGGCGAAGTGAGGGCCTCACCCTAGAATTATAGTATGGATTTTTGCGGTGGTGATGATTACTGTTTGGCGATATTCACGTAATGTTAGACGTGTGTTAAAAATCATTGTTATTTTTCCAAACTTCATTGTGCATGTCGAGATCATCTTTGAGTTGTGGATTGCTTGCCACGCGTTATTTATTTTCAATTCCACGTTTTATTAACAAGATAGGGACTTAGTTGCATTTCCCGACTTGCGTTCATTCTGTGGCAAGATTTGTTTCATTGTGTGTTATTAGTTTCGCGAAGGTTTACAGCTAAGATATCTAAGAGTGTGTTTGAAGTTACGATTTCGCCTGACATTCTACAGGAGGCGTAGATAACCCAATTTCCGCTCGACAATAGATTTAGGACGTCACATGTTATCCTAGGTGTATACTGATGATGAGACGTCCTAGTTCACGCTCAACGTTTAGGAAGTTGTGTGTATGTACATAGAAGTTAGTGTTAGGGTGTGTATCCATTAGGTAGGACCGACGATAGGTTTAGGATGTTGGCTGTAGATACTCAAATCTTAGATTACGTGTTTTTGCGAAGTGACTTGAGCGATGGTAGTGTTTGCAGTAGTGCATGCAATGCGAAGAGTGTTAGCTAAGTAATATTGATGCCATGCTTTGCGCACAGCCCTAACTAGCTGGAAAGTGTTTACATAAGATTATGGAACCACTAGTGGCATGAACGTGAGGGTTGACCAATACTGGGTACTGAGCTAACGGTGATTTGAATATTACTGCAGTTCGCCACGCGTATTTTCGGTTCATTGAACTTCAGCATTTTATTTTATTTACGGGCTTAATTATTTTGTCGTTCTGACGTCCGATTGCTTTGCTAGTGTGCGTGTTGACACTCAGCTTATTTGTGTGAGACTTGAGTTACGAATGCGGGTTCGATTCGACAGCCGGGAATATGTTTTATATTTCAATTTGTTTCGTTCTTTCATTTGTATACGTAGTTGATTGTGGTCGATCAATACCTTTTGTAGCTAGTTTGTTGGGACAAACAATAAGCAGATGGATCTGTAATGGTAGTCGTTGTTGTAAAGGAAAGAACGCTTGTATTTTTATTTTATCATGTGGACTTGTAATTTTATTAAGCTTAACGTAACCATTTATAACCTGAAAGTTGGTTTTATAAGAATATTTTTCAAGTGATTTACCACTTTTATTTAACTTCAGTGTTTGGCATTTCTTCTAAATGCTTGATGAATAAATGTTTCCTGCATTTCGCAGTTTTGTTCCTTCAGAACGACGTAACGTAAGATCCTCTCGGATCGTGTTGTTGTTGGTTCCTTCTGAACAGCTGTTTGGGTGATGAACGTTTCAGCATCGGGATTACTTTATAACTTAAGGGTGTCACGAGATGACAGTACGTGGTGGAATTTTATTTTCAATTGTGAATGCTGCTGTTAACTTGTAGTGAACAACATGCTTTTCAGTAATATTTCGCAACCTATCCAAAGCAACTGATAGTCAGTTTGGTTCGATTAAGGGTCCATTCGGCGGGTGTTCCCATATCCGGCAGGGTATTTGACTGGTGGATAACTTTAATTAAGAGTAAATCTGGAACTCTATTTGTTGAAGGTCAGATTTTCCACGCATGGTGTGGATAAAGTCTCAGTTATCGTTTGGATCAATAGGTGCCCGATTTTCAGGTTTTCTTTTCACTTTTCAGTTTCGCCGTCCACTAATCTGTTATATTTCTACTTTTCCCCGAAGAAAATTCTTCGATACTGTAATCAATAAAACTAACGCCATGCAATGTGACTGCGTTTGAAACATTAAATAATTAAATTTTTCTTGATCAAGGATTTTATATAAATGATTTTCTTGTGCTGTCAATTGATTCAATAAAGGTTAGTAAGCACATATTTGCTCCTCATTTCAAGTAGTTAGGCTCTCTTCTGAACCCCATCGTTTGGTTAAGATTGTGACCGAATTATTCCCGCTGCGACCCCAAGATTTAAGAGTTCGATATTGCTCTACTGCAGCAGCTGTGGCCGACCAACGATGGAATGGTAAGTCAAGGGTTCAGTACATCGAATGGTGGCAGAAATCATGATTTTGGTTCGATTAAGGGTCCATTCGGCGGGCGTTCCTATACCCGACAGGGTATTTGACTGGTGGATAACTTTAATTAAGAGTAAATCTGGAACTCTATTTGTTGAAGGTCAGATTTTCCACGGATGGTGTGGATAAAGTCTCAGTTATCGTTTGGATCAATAGGTGCTCGATTTTCAGGTTTTCTTTTCACTTTTCAGTTTCGCCGTCCACTAATCTCTTATATTTCTACTTTTCCCCGAAGAAAATTCTTCAATACTGTAATCAATAAAACTAACGCCATGCAACGTGACTGCGTTTGAAACATTAAATAATTAAATTTTTCTTGATCAAGGATTTTGTATAAATGATTTTCTTGTTGTTGTATGTCCGGCGCTCCCTTTCTCGCTCCGTCAGCCAGCTGCACGCGCGCCTGTGTATCATTCTGCTAGCTTCGACGCGCAGCCCTCAGTGCGCGTGCCTGACCATCGAGTGTACTATAAATAGGAGCTCCCGGCCTGCTCACTTGCCCACTTGCCCCGGTGTCCAGCTCCAGAATACACCCTACGTCGAGCACGGAGGCTACTCCTCTTGAAAATGTGCTTCGACCAGGTGGACTGAATTTCTGGCAGTACGAGGTTTCACCTCTGGTCACCGCTCCCTTACCTGTTTCCGCTGCCTATGTTCCGTAATTCTTTTACAAGCCATTTTCATTCCCTAACTTATGCAAGCTCCCTTAGTTTCGCTAGGTGGAATTTCTTCAATCAATTGAACTTGCTTTTTAGGAATTCAGGCACTTCAACAAACAAGGACTCTCATGAACATTTATGTTAGTGTGCCAGATAGTTTTCGACTATCAAAGTGTCAATTCACAAAGACTATCTTTTCAAGATAGAAGTGTATATAAAGACTGCAAACCTGTACATATTGTATAAAGACAGACTTTTCTCAAGATTCAATATTCCCTTTTGCTTCAAAATAAATTTCAATTATTGTGTAAATATCATAAAGTGAAGCAAATAAAAGTTGTGTTCTGTAAACTTCAACCTTGGTTACAACACAACTCTATGGCGACGAGGTAAAGAAGCAACAAAATACACTTCTTCGGTCCCAGTTGCCAACTCTATAGCGACGAGGTACACACGAAACCAACACTACAATTCAACGGGCCCAGTCGTCAACTCTACGGCGACGTGCTAAACAACAACGACACTCCAACCAGTTCTGACACACAGCTTACCTTACTCTTTCTTGCACGCATCTCGCAATGGCTACTGCGGAACAACTTGCTACGGTCTTCCAAGCCTTACAGCAGCAACAACAACAGTTTATGCAACAACAACAGGCAGCATTACTTCAGGCTATTCAAGCTATTTCTGTCTCTACACAGCCATCAGCTATTCCTCCGTTCTCTGCTTTTGATCCGGCTAAGGAAGAATGGTCAGTTTATTTAGCCCGCTTGCAACAGCATTTCATCTGCCATTCTGTCACAGATGATCAACGCCGCCGTGCACTATTTCTTAGTTCGGTTGGCAATGCTACGTGTGAATTACTACGTAAATTAAGTCCAGAAGAACACTTATCTGAGGTACCCTTCACACAGCTCTTGGCCCGTCTCACGGAACACTATGCCAAAGCTCCTCACATAGTGGCTGCTCGCTATAAATTTTTTCAGAGCAGAAAGCAACCCCATCAGACACATACTGAATGGATAACTGAATTGCGTGGTCTAGCTAAACCCTGCCAGTTCATCTGCTCCAAGGACGGTTGTGGTTCATCCTACACTGATTCTCTCATTCGGGACATGATAATTTTACATACTCCTGAAGACAAAATACGTTTTGACGCTGTCAAACAGAGTAACCCTTCTTTAGAAGACGTCCAGCGTATTGCTACGGTTTATGAGCTTACTACCAAGACTGCCGCAGCCATAGCTTCTCCACACGAAGTTGCACAAGTCTCGCCTCAGGCCCGCAAGTCCTCTGCTACAATGAACCGTACGGATAAGGCGCTCTCCACCAAGCATTCTCGCCAGGTTCCCTCTCGTCATGCTCCACGGAAGCCCAATTCTAAAAGCACATCGAAACTCCTGCCTTCCTGCCGAGGTTGTTTCAAACATCATGAACGTCGTGACTGTCGTTTTTTCAAAGCTACTTGTGAACGATGTAATAAACTTGGACACATTCAGACTGTCTGTCGAAGTTCGCTCCGCCCTGCTAAGACTACTGCAGCGCGCCGGAAGCATATACAGCCCCGCCAAGACATGGAAGTTGATCAGATCAATCTTATTCTTCCCACAAAGGATTCTCACAAAATCATCATTCCTCTCTCATTCTCTGATAGATCTGTCGATTTTCAATTAGACACTGGATCACCTGTCTCTATTATTAACCTGACTACCTACCACGACTTAGGTTCACCTTCATGCTCTCCAGCTGACATCCAGCTCGTGACATTTAACAGGAAGAAAATTGACATCAAAGGTCAAATTAAGCTTCAGGCTAGTTATAAAGGAATTCAGAAGGCCATTCCTCTTCTCGTAGTTAACAACTACACTGCATCAAACATTATGGGCATGGATCTATTTAACTTATTTGGTTTCCAGATACATGACAACATTAACGTCGTATCTACATTGCATCCTACTTCTGACGTTACCGCTCTCCTAGCGCAGTTTCCTGAAGTCTTCGACTCTCAGCTCGGAACAGCAAAAGACTATACAGCTCACATACAGCTGAAATCCGGAGCTAAGCCTCGCTTCCTCAAAGCACGTTCAGTACCCCTAGCACTTCAAGACCAGGTCACGAAAGAATTAGAAAGATGGATACAAACTGGAATTGTAGTACCAGTTACTTCTAGTCAATGGGCTACTCCACTCGTGGTAATCAAGAAACCTGATGGTAATGTTCGACTTTGTGGCGATTTTCGATCTACAGTCAACGCACAACTCGAAACCGATATCTTTCCTATTCCACGTCCAGAAGACTTATTCCGTCGTCTCTCTGGTGGACAATTCTTCTCTCGAGTTGATCTTAAAGAAGCATATCTCCAGCTACTTTTAGACGAAGAATCTAAGAAATTTCTCACACTTAACACTCCTCTCGGACTGCTCCAGCTCCAGCGGCTCCCATTCGGTGTTTCATCCTCAGCGGCTATTTTTCAGCGCTATTTGGCTCAACTCACCGCCTCCATTCCCGGTTGTGCTAACTACCTGGATGATATTATTGTTACTGGAAAAGATCATCAGGAACATCTAACCAATCTCCGCCTTCTTCTCCAGAAATTGAAAGACAATGGCCTACGAGCGAATCTCGCTAAATGTACCTTCTTTCAGCCTCAAGTTCACTACCTCGGACATATACTTGATAAGAATGGAATTCGTCCTAGTATGCAGAAGGTCTCCGCGATAGTAAACATGCCAGCACCTCAGAACCTCAAGCAGCTTCAGTCCTTCATAGGCAAAGCGAACTATTATAATAAGTTCATTCCACGCTTCGCTACAGTGGCAGCTCCATTAAACGCTCTACGTAAAAAAGGTGTTAAGTTTCAGTGGACTCCGCAATGCCAACAGGCATGGAAAACAATCAACGACGCCTTAATTCAAGCTATACAACTCACTCATTTTCAGCCCGACAAGATCATCACGCTAGCTACTGACGCTTCAGACTATGGTGTCGGTGCCGTTCTCTCCCAGAAGGATCGTCATGGACAAGAACGCCCCATCGCCTTCGCTTCGAAAACACTTAATGACCATCAACGTCGATACTCACAGATAGAGAAAGAAGCTCTAGCCATCATCTTTGGTATTCGCCGTTTCAATGAATATCTTTATGGCAACCATTTCCTGATCATTACCGATCATAAGCCTCTCGTACACTTATTCCATCCTGGTAATAAGATCCCAGAGAATTCCCTCAGAAAGCTTCAAAGATGGTCCATGTTCCTTTCTGATTATTCCTATCAGATTGTATATCGAGCCACATCCCAGCATTGTAATGCTGATGCCCTCTCCCGCTTACCCGTTGGTCCTGATACTGCCTTCGATTCTCAAGAATCTGAATGTCTTCAGTTGGACATAGAACTTGAAGATACTGTATCCAGTTTTCCTATTGATGCTACCTGCATAGCTAAAGCTACGGATAAGGACAGTACACTTGCTACTGTACGTACTTACATCCGCAACGGTTGGCCTCTTCAGAGCACACTTCCTGCCCACCTGGCACCTTATCATCGTATGCAGCATCGTCTCACGACTCGTGCCGGAGTTGTACTACTAGAAGCAGGCACCATCTTCCGAGTGGTTATCCCACTTAGCCTACAGAAACAAGTTCTCGAATTATTACACCAAAGCCATTGGGGTATCTCCAGAACAAAGCAACTCGCCCGTCAACACTGCTACTGGCCCGGTATTGATGCCGCCATCGAAAAGCTAATACGTCATTGTGAGCAATGTCAAACGAATCAGAACGCCCCGTCTTCTGATCTTGCTTCATGGCCTCCTGCTACTACCCCATGGGAACGAGTTCACATCGATTTCGCAGGTCCTTTCCTCAATTCCATGTGGTTAATAGTCATCGATTCACTGTCAAACTTTCCATATGTCGTGGATATGCATTCGACTACTACAACCGAAGCTACCATTCGTGCTCTCCAGAAAATCTTTACTACAGAAGGTTTACCGCAAGTACTCATTTCGGACAACGGACCTCAATTTACAGCTACTGCTTTTCAGAACTTTTGTACACATAATGGCATTCGTCATATCCTAGCACCACCTTTTCACCCTCAATCTAATGGTGAAGCTGAACGCTTCGTACAAACATTTAAAAGAAGTATGAAGAAAGCTGTCTCTTCAGGCTTAACTAAAGACCAAGCCTTGCTCCAACTCTTAAACAACTACAGAACTCTACCCGGCGCTGATAATATCACTCCTGCACAGAAGCTCCATGGACGACCTCACAGAACTTTACTTTCTCTGTTACAGCCTCTTCCGGCCCAGCATAAGACCTCACCAACGAAGTTCGCCCTCAACGACAAGGTCTACACCAGGACATTCAAATCCAACCCACTCTGGATACCTGGAGTCATCTGCAGATCTTTGGGTCATCGTCTCTACGAGATTCAGACTACGGAGAAACGTATCTGCCGCCATCAAGATCAGATACGTCTGCGCTACCGCCCCTGTCCAGCTATTGATGCTATTGCTAAACCTGATAAATCTATTGCTGAAAGAGCTTTAGATCATTTAATAACAATGGGTTCCTTTCAGGACGAGACAGCGCCACTCCGCCCAGTTCCAGCTCCGGACAATACAACAGAAACATCAGCAGCTCCGCCCCAGCATCGCAGCCGCCGCCAGCGCCGCCGCCGTTTCACGCCGTACCGGCGTATTTAGGAGGGGAGGGTGTTGTATGTCCGGCGCTCCCTTTCTCGCTCCGTCAGCCAGCTGCACGCGCGCCTGTGTATCATTCTGCTAGCTTCGACGCGCAGCCCTCAGTGCGCGTGCCTGACCATCGAGTGTACTATAAATAGGAGCTCCCGGCCTGCTTACTTGCCCACTTGCCCCGGTGTCCAGCTCCAGAATACACCCTACGTCGAGCACGGAGGCTACTCCTCTTGAAAATGTGCTTCGACCAGGTGGACTGAATTTCTGGCAGTACGAGGTTTCACCTCTGGTCACCGCTCCCTTACCTGTTTCCGCTGCCTATGTTCCGTAATTCTTTTACAAGCCATTTTCATTCCCTAACTTATGCAAGCTCCCTTAGTTTCGCTAGGTGGAATTTCTTCAATCAATTGAACTTGCTTTTTAGGAATTCAGGCACTTCAACAAACAAGGACTCTCATGAACATTTATGTTAGTGTGCCAGATAGTTTTCGACTATCAAAGTGTCAATTCACAAAGACTATCTTTTCAAGATAGAAGTGTATATAAAGACTGCAAACCTGTACATATTGTATAAAGACAGACTTTTCTCAAGATTCAATATTCCCTTTTGCTTCAAAATAAATTTCAATTATTGTGTAAATATCATAAAGTGAAGCAAATAAAAGTTGTGTTCTGTAAACTTCAACCTTGGTTACAACACTTGTGCTGTCAATTGATTCAATAAAAGTTAGTAAGCACATATTTGCTCCTCATTTCAAGCAGTTAGGCTCTCTTGTGAACCCCATCGTTTGGTTAAGATTGTAACCGAATTATTCCCGCTACGACCCCAAGATTTAAGAGTTCGATATTGCTCTACTGCAGCAGCTGTGGCCGACCAACGATGGAATGGTAAGTCAAGGGTTCAGTACATCGAATGGTAGCAGAAATCATTATTTTGGTTTTTGGGTATTAACACCTTTTAACCTTCTTAGGTCTAATGCGAGTAACAGTTTTTATTTTAATTTAATGCTACGTAAACCGAGATACCAGTTCATTTTGTATTCAACAACATTATCTCGGATACCAGGTATTATCTCGGTTTAATACTTTCCCGGTAATTCTGGCCAGTAAAATGGGAATTCTAAGATAATAGACTTCCAAGATGGCTGAAACATCTATTACTCGCGAAACTTTTAGTGATACTTCATTGTACGGCGGTGAGGAGTAAGGAGGGAGCTACCCCGGTTTCGGTAATACTGCCAACAGAATGAAAATGAAATCTGAAATGAATCGATTGTATGATCGATCGATAGGAATTTTCTAAACCTTTATTATTTTAAACCAACAACTGTGTCACACACATTGAAATGAAAACCTACAACCTGTTTTCCAGTCTTTGACCGGGTCATTGATGTAATGAATGGATCAGATATAGGCTGTTATTACGATGGGGTCGCCACTCCCAAAGTGATTTATGTTAATGAGTGATAGATGCTATGAAATGAGAATGGAGAGTGTTGCTGGAATGAAAGATGACAGGGAAAACCGGAGTACCCGGAGAAAAACCTGTCCCGCCTCCGCTTTGTCCAGCACAAATCTCACATGGAGTGACCGTGATTTGAACCACGGAACCCAGGGGTGAGAGGCCGACGCGCTGCCGTCTGAGCCACGGAGGCTCGCTGTCACACACATTATATAACAGTTCTCGATGCGAATCTTGTTCCTAGCATGAATTCTATAGTGGAAACTACAACACTACGAGTACTTAAAGTGTACGCCAGATGTCTCATGGCGATTCATGCGTGTCAATGGTTGCCATTACGAACCTCGAAGATTGCCGAAGTCTACCGATTCAGCACTAGGGAGTCCAGGTATCACTAAAAGGTTCGCGAGTAATAATTGAAAGAGAAAATCACAGCGACGAGTAATATGATCAAGATTATGGGTGGATAAAAGAACGTGCGGCATATTTCGAGGACTACGACAACACTGATTTTCAGACACATTTTAGCTTATCTAAAGCTTCGATACTGTCAGCCTTATCCAAGGTTGAACATAACCTAGAATTCCCAACACACATGTAGGCCGTACAGTACACGACTGGGTGACATATTAATGTAGAATTAAGGAATGTTATCTTATTTTCTGAGTGAAATATACAATGTGTAGGCTATAACTTGTTTTCTAATTCACAATGTTGTTAATGCTTTCTGCAACCAAATTCAATAACATTTCAGTCTCTTGGAAAGTCATGTTAGGTTTCTTTCTTTGTTTCTGCTCAATAACGGACATAATTTATGGAAATTATTTGCAAACCCCCCAATGGAATCAAAATCTTGTACACATTTCGATAGTAGCGACAGCACGTAGTCATTCGTTTTCCGTGCGTCAGAATGAAAAATTTGCGCTTCAAACTCACATTGAAACGAAAACTTAGTTTTGGTAAACAGAAATAATAAATTGTCTGGTGAATACAGAAGTGAGCGTTATCCGAGAAAATGACTTTATCCGAGTTTTGGAAATCTAAGATAACACCAAAGTAATTGACGCTGTTGAATACGAGCCTCAAGGCCCACTCAGCATCTCACATGCATGACCAGGGAGCTCTGGCCACAGAAAATAATACTGAATTCAGTAAAGAAAAACGGAATATTTCTAATGTTACCATATTTGATTTTATTCATGTACTAGCTGATGTACCCGTGCTTCGCTACGGGATTCTCAGAAATACTGTCTTTGTGGCTCTCTCAAGTGAAGTCAACATAGGCTATTACAATGACGTCAGTGGGAAGACCGTGATTTAAAGAAATGGCATCATATTAAATACTCGGTCAATAGAAAAACCGCACAATTTTTCCACTTTTAATGACCAGTACTACGCTGCTGATCTAACAGTCCAAAGTTCCAGAGCTGGAATGACCAGGCCGCAGACAGCCCTGAAAACTCGTCTGCCATTATTCTGTTGAATGTGCACTCTACTCATTCCAATCAGTGCCTCAGAGTAGGGATTGAATATCTGGAATGTTATGATGAACCAGTGTGTTACGTAGCAGTAGTATCAGGAAATTTATGAACCAGGGGAATGACATGCTAAAGAAAAGATCTAATTCCCCATTTACTTCCCGCCAATATTCACTCAGGCTGTTATACTCGGTACGCAGTAGTAATCATATCTATCGGAGATGAGTGGCAGCTAGGCAACTTACCCTAAACTACCATTTCACCCGGGGCGAATAAAATTATTTATAGTGTAGACTTTAGTTCCTTATTTCCCGACTTTACATTCCGATTTTCATTAAGTTCTGTTTACCCATTTTCTCGTGGCTCAGCACTGATATGGACTTAACAACAAAAATCGAAATGCATGAATATCTCTGTTACCGTAGCCGGTAAAAATGTATACGACGTAAATGGTTGAAAATTTATTACTGTGTAACTTCAGTTACGTACTATTTATTGGTATGACCAGTAATAATAAATATTTGTGAATTACGTTTTAAGCTTTCCCCTAAATTACCATTTTACTCAGTGTGAGAATAATTATTTATGGTTTAGATTGTAGTGGCTCATTCCCCGACTTCATATACCGATTTTCATTAAATTTTCTTTAGCCGTTTTCTCGTGATGCGCGTACATACGTAGACTACAGACAGACAGACAGACACATAAACAGGAATTACGGAAAACTAAACAGTGCATTTACTTTTTACTGTGTACACATCTGATACAGAAATACTATTCTTTTTAAATTCTGAGCAATGTATAGACAAAACTCTTATTTTATATATATATTATAGGACTAATAATTCTTGCCTTTAAAGTTTAAGTTGACTTCATTTACTTAAACATACTTTTCAAATTCATACGCATTATAAGCCAACGGCCGTAGCCGTGTTGAAACACCGGATCCCGTGAGATCCCCGAAGTTAAGCAACATTGGGCGTGGTCAGGAGTTGGATGGGTTGCCACGCGCTGTTGGTGGGGAGTAAGGGAATGGAGGAGCGGAAAGGAACTGGCCACCCTACCGCACGTAAACTCCGGCTCAGGAACACCTCTGCGGAGGTTCGGACCTGCCTTCGGGCAGAATAACCCTTACCACGCATTATAAAGCAACTTGACACTTTGGCACTAATTGCAAGTCTGGTTAGGAAAACTTACTTGAGAAAATTCACTTGGTGCAGTTCTTGGATCAATGGACCAAGATAAAGCGTTCTAAAAGCGTAGTCACTCAAACCGAAGCTGTTTCTGTACTTCATTTTTATTTTTGTGAGAGCAGAAAATGTTCACTTTCAGGGTTATGTTGTTATGAAAGACAACAAACACAGTATTTCCTTTCTGGAAGTAGAGGCCGTGAGGTTCGGCCCTGTCCCGTCTCCTGACGGTAGAGCCGTGACCACCCATCGTCTGCTCGGTTGGCCGGTCAGAGTGCGGAGCTGTTGGACCACGGGCCAGCCGTGGCCTGTTATGGGCCGAGACCCACTCTGCAACTACCGACCATCTGCTCTGAGACGAGGGTACATTGTATAAAATATACTCCCTGAAGTTCGGTCTTGTATAATAGGATGAATCCAGAACCTCCTCTTTCTCTTCTATTTTTGCTAAAGGGACACTATCGCAACTACTTCTTCCACTTCCATTTCCTCGACTGCGAAAGACCTATTAGAAGTCGCAAGTCAAGTCGCTATACAATGAAGTGGCTCGACTCCGCTGACTCTTCAAAAGTCACCCCGTGTGTCCGTACCACTGATCTCTATACCTGGATGGCTGGTAGCTTGGGTAGCAGTAAGCCGAATAGAAGATGACTGGCGCAGTAAGATGGCAGTGAGCGCACGGTGCAGTAGACCACGAGGAGCGCGCTTACTTTGTTTATGCTTAGTTCAGTGACGCCAGGCCTCTTGATTGTAGTTCCACGAGTGTTCTGTGCTTTGTTATTGCAAAGTAAATAGTAGTGTATTTTACGAATTTAGGTTCGTTGCCTTGTAGTATACTCGTGGATTACAGGATTCAATTTAAATATGTATGTGTTTATCTGAGTCTGCCTCTGTGGTGTAGTGGTTAGCGTGATTAGCTGCCACCCCCGGAGGCTCGGGTTCGATTCCCGACTCTGCCACGAAATTTGAAAAGTGGTATGAGGGCTGGAACGGGGTCCACTCAGCCTCGGGAGGTCAACTGAGTAGAGGTGGGTTCGATTCCCACCTCATCCATCCTGGAAGTGGTTTTCCGTGGTTTCCCACTTCTCCTCCAGGCGAATGCCGGGATGGTACCTAACATAAGGCCACGGCCGCTTCCTTCCCTCTTCCTTGCCTATCCCTTCCAATCTTCCCATCCCTTCACAAGGCCCCTGTTCATCATAGCAGGTGAGGCCGCCTGGGCGAGGTACTGGTTATTCTCCCCAGTTGTATCCCCGATCAAGAGTCTGAAGCTCCAGGACACTTCCCTTGAGACGGTAGAGGTGGGACCCTCGCTGTGTCCGAGGGAAAAAGCCGACAGATGATGATGATGTGTTTATCTGAAATATGAATGAAGAAACATTCTACGGGCTATTAACATACCGCAGTGTTCAGCTTATGGATGTACAAACAGAACCGATCAGTAGAAGGAGAAATCATTTCATCGGGGAGTTTTATACTGTACATAAGAATCTTCCTAGGGTAGTGTTTTGAGTTTTAGGTTTATTGTATCTTATTTCGCATATTCCGGGAGCAAAATGGCAATTAATTTTTGTAGGTTTCCTTTCTCGAGACCCGAACATCTAAGATCATCGATTAGGAGTATCAGGCGGGAGAAATGTGAGCCTTCTAAAACAGCTGTTCTCTGCTCGGATCACTTAGAGGAAGACTGTTTTGATAGAAATGAACAAACTGTACACCTTAGAAGTGATGTACAGCCAACTGTTTTCAATTTTATTGAACATTAACTGCAAGTAAAATTTTACTTATATTTTTTTTTTCTCGTAATTAAACTGACGGTTTCGATGAAATAATTGACGTCACCTTGTAAAAATCTTAGAAAATGAAGTCTGAGTGAATTCTAGGCCTTATTTACATCAGTAATAATTATGGGTGGGAGAAGGGAAAGTGTGGTGGGTGTCTGGGGCTATCCCATTATACAATTCGTGGTATCTGGGACTCTTTTAACTGGTGTTACATATATCTGATGATGACTATCAATATCGCTTTGCTAGCTGAATTTAATTAAAGATGTCTGTAATAGTAAATTAAGCTGCAGGTAATGTGATATATTGACAAGTTTTGAATATTTGCTGGTTTTATAAATGTGTACATTTGCTTCACTGATATTTTAATTTGATAATATGCGCATTATCTCATGGAAACAGGAAACAGAAATTCATTATCAAGCACCGATTACGATATGTCGAATCTAGGCCTGTATAGTGAGCTACGTTTATAGGTACATCATTTTAAGAATGCATAATTTCGTGGCATACATGTATACAATTTACAGCAATGTTTCCAGAAACTGGTTTTCACTCGTATTGTGTTACCGATCGCTAATTGCATGTATTCAGCACCTAAATTAATATTTGTCGGCCGTTATTATACACTCATGTTTATTGCTATCCCGGAGATTTAGTGACCTCGGAATGACGTGTCAGTGATCCCAATGTCCTTATGCTTTGAGTGAACATGTCTCTATATTTTTAATTATTCCAATGCGCCATTAATTGCGACTTAAAATTGACTATATTATCATTGCTTCCCCATAAGGAGAGCTCTAGGTTGGGTACGCCAACATGGCGAACCGCGCACTCAACTTGGCGTACTTTCTCCTGCAGCGGAGACCTGCCATCAGCGATCCATGTATAGAGATCAGTGGTCCGTACCCTACCATACATCGGCCAAGGTAAGTGTTACGTATACTGCACATAAGTTATACGTTCCTAAATAATGATCCGTGAATTGTGGTTGCACAATCAAATTTTAAATTCGCGCACGTCAACAGTTTCGGAGAAATGAGTGAATGTTATTTTTTTTTGCTAGGGGCTTTACGACGCACCGACACAGATAGGTCTTATGGCGACGATGGGATAGGAAAGGCATAGGAGTTGGAAGGAAGCGGCCGTGGCCTTAATTAAGGTACAGCCCCAGCATTTGCGTGGTGTGAAAATGGGAAACCACGGAAAACCATTTTCAGGGCTGCCGATAGTGGGATTCGAACCTACTATCTCCCGGATGCAAGCTCACAGCCGCGCGCCTCTACACGCACGGCCAACTCGCCCGGTAGTGAAAGTTATCAGGTCCAAGCTCATTCGAACGCCCTTACGGGTGGAATGTTTCAACATATTTTCCATATTTAACTTTAGTTTTGAAGTTTTAACGTCAAACGATTATTTTTATGGTTGTTCAATCTCAAATTTGTTTGTGAAAAGGTTTTGGTGGAAATATTTTTCTTTTCGTGTCGTAACCACCAACCACCCTGAGAGGTGAAATGTTTCAAAATCCTAGGCCTACGTCCATCGTGTGAAATTTTACTTTCGGTCTGTTTCGGGTTCATAGCGGCGTGGTGCAGGTTTAGGCAACCTGCGTGTCTGTGAGAATGGGGCCCTACCTGTGATGAATTCTAGTGATGAAGACGGCAAACACACCCAACCCTCGAGCCATCGGAATTAACTAATGAATGTTAAAACCCCCGACAAGGCCGGAAATCAAACCCGGGACCCTCAGGTCCAAAGGCCAGCACGCTAACCATTTAGCCATGGAGCCGGCCACTGTTTCGGTTGAATACCTATCTTTGGTTCTCGACAAGCTTCTTTTCAAATCCTATCTTAGAGAGCATCTTTCTAATCTGCACTTCCTTCTTAATCTCTTTATTTCCCTGTTATTCCTATTCCTTACCTCTTTTAAACTTACATATCTATTTTTACACTCCTCAACAATTGCTTTAAACCCATCCCATAGACTGTTTACATTTTTATTTACCATTTTCCATAGATAGAACACCAAGAATAACGGCTGTGAGGATTCGTCGTGCTGACCACACGACACCTGGCAATCTGCAGGCCTTCGGACTGAGCAGTGGTCACTTGGTAAGTCATGGCCATTCGGGACTGTTGCACCATGGGGTATGGTTTTTTATTTTCCATAGATAATTGCTTTTTAAAAAGTAGGAAAGACCATAACATGAAGATAAATTTGAAATTCAAGAGGACAGATTGGGGCAAATATTCACTTCTAGGACGAGGAGTAGGGGATTGGAATAAATTATCAAGAGGAATGTTCGGTAAATTTCCAAGTTCGTTGAAAATATTTAAGAAAAAGAGAGGTAGACAATTATAAATAAATGTAAATATGAGGTAAACAATTGCTAGGAAATCCGCTACCTGGGCGACCGCCCTAAATGTAGATCATTGATTGATTGATTGATTGATTGATTGATTGATTGATTGATTGATTGATTGATTGATTGATTGATTGATTGATTGATTGATTGAACTATCGTCTAAAATCTCAGCTACGTATATGAAGGAGTATTGGAGATACTGTGATGTATATGGATGACAACGACGATTATTACTATTCGAATAACCCTTCTGAGGGCACGACATACCAACTTTGGTTTCTTTTCCTTGCATTTAACTTTCTCCGTTTCCAAACTGCCTTCATTTTCTGAGAATGTTGTTCCTTTTCCTCTTTCCTCTTTTCCGACTCGTTGGCTGAATGATCAGCGTACTGCCCTTCGGTTCAGAAGGTCCCTGGTTCGATTCCCGGCCGGGTCGGGTACTTTAATCGCTTCTGATTAATTCCTCTGGCTCGGGGACTAGATATTTGAGTCCGTCCCAACACTCTCGTCTTCATATTCACACAACACACCACACTACTGTAATAACCACCACAGAAACACGCAATAGAAATTACATCCTTCCATATCGGGTTGGCATCAGGAAGGACATCCGACCGTAAAACAGGGCCAAGGTCTGGGAACAAGCGGTAGTAGTAGAAGAAGAAGAAGAAGAAGTTGTTCCTTTACCTCTTGAGTCCATTTTCTTCCAGTTGTTAATTTCTTTCCCTCCTGAAATCCTACCTATCGTGTTAATTCTCTTAAACTTGTTCTGTTTTCTATCGTATCTATTTTAATTCCAGCGTTTTTCATATCCTTTTCAATGTCAATGAACCACGTTGGCTTGGATTTGTATTAAGTTGAAGATTTTTTTAGTTAGTCTACCGCTATTCATTCTATAAATGTGTCCAAAAACTGGAGTCTTCTTTTCCTCATTACAGTTGTGAGTTTTTCAACTTTTAAATATAGCTTTCTGTTCTACCGTAGTCTAAATTCGGAACTGCTTTTTCTTACAGGTCTCAGTATTTATCTCAAAATTCTTCTTTCAATTTTTTTCTAATTTTTCAAGATACCCAATCCTTGTAAGTTTATGAGTTTCTGCTGCTTATAACATTTCTGGCCACGCCACTGTTTGATAATGTATTAATTTTAAATTCCAGAATAGGGATTTCTTATTGTATACATTTTTTGTCATATGAAACATTCTTTCCATTTTGTTTACTCTTATATCTATAGCTACCTTTCCTTTTGTATTGTTTGTTATCCATTCTCCCAGGTATTTAAAGTAATCTGTCCGAGATATTATGTTATTGTTCATTTTGATATTGTCTTTCTTTTCTTTCTTAATCTGTTTATTGTCCAGGGTTGGCTTTTCCCTCGGACTTAGCGAGGGATCCCACCTCTACCGCCTCAAGGGCAGTGTCCTGGAGCTTCAGACATCGGATCGGAGGATACAACTGGGGAGAATGATCAGTACCTCGCCCAGGCAGCCTCACCTGCTATACTGAACAGGGGCCTTGGTGAGGAATGGGAAGATTGGAAGGGATAGACAAGGAAGAGGAAAGGAAGCGGCCGTGGCCTTAAGTTAGGTACCATCCCGGCATTTGCCTGGAGGAGAAGTGGGAAACCATGGAAAACCACTTCCAGGATGGCTGAGGTGGGAATCAAACCCACCTCTACTCAGTTGACCTCCCGAGGCTGAGTGGACACCGTTCCAGCCCTCGTACCACTTTTCAAATTTCGTGGCAGAGCCGGGAATCGAACCCGGGCCTCCGGGGGTGGCAGCTAATCACACTAAACACTACACCACAGAGGCGGACCATTTTGATATTTTGAGAGGCATTAATGATGTTTGTCATGAACTTTGGTTTTTCAAATGATATTTGCAATCCTATTTTGGCCGTTTGTTTATGTAATTATCTTATTTGTTCTTGAGCATTATCTAATGAGTCTGTAATTAACGCCATGTCATCTGCGAAAGCTAAACATTATTATTATTATTATTATTATTATTATTATTATTATTATTATTATTATTATTATTATTATTATTATTATTATTATTATTATTATTTTAAATTTTGGCAAAATCTTCTTTCAGCTAAAATTGTGTATGAACCTAATTGTGCCATACATGTCAGTTTAAACAAACGTATTTTCAAAAGATAATTTATATTTTGTGTGCCTTCAAGAGGTCATTTTCCATATGTTATAGAAATTCTTCCCATGATGGAAGTGTATTGAAAAGGGATCGGACGTGGAGTGTTGTACAGCGACCACTCCTCGGCCATGACCAAGACATGACAGGATCTCGGACAACGCCCATGCAGCCAGTTACCGGGTTAGATCGTCAGCAGATAAACTGGAACATGAATGCACCCCGTATCGCTCGTGTGACCTTATCGTGACTTAACTAGCCTTACCTACCACGTTCCTGTTTCTCGTTCAGAACGACAACCAACCCGCATAGCCATTAGTGTTAATGCTGATGAAGATAGGCCTATTTCTTGTTTAAAGGGATCTAACATCTAGGTCATCTGTCCCCTTGTTAATGCTCAGTTGTTACAGATTGACAGTGTGAACTCTTTAATTAATATTTTAATTGAATGGTTTTTTTACAAGTCGCTTTACATAGCACCGACACAGATACTCGTAGGCTTTATTGCGACAATGGCACATAATAGGGCTAGAAGTGGGAAGGAAGCAGCCGTGGCCTTAATTAAAGTAGAGCCCCAGCATTTGCCTGGTATGAAAATGGGAAACCACGGAAAAAATATTATGGACTGCCGACAGTTGGGTTCGAACCCACTATCTTCCGAGTACTGGATACTGGTCAGGTGGCGGATTTGATCCAGGCACAGTCTGATGGTATTTGAAGGTACTCACTTAGGCTAGGACCACACTTGCGTGTTTTCACAGCGTGATTTTACACTGACTGACAGAGCAAATGCAACACCAAGAAGGAGTGGTCAGAACTTTATGCCAATTGCAGGGTAGACTGACGTCACTGAGGTATGCTCATGATGTGAAATGCGCCGCTGTGCTGCGCACGTAGCGAACGATAAATGGGACACGGCGTTGGCGAATGGCCCACTTCGTACCGTGATTTCTCAGCCGACAGTCATTGTAGAACGTGTTGTCGTGTGCCACAGGACACGTGTATAGCTAAGAATGCCAGGCTGCCGTCAACGGAGGCATTTCCAGCAGACAGACGACTTTACGAGGGGTATGGTGATCGGGCTGAGAAGGGCAGGTTGGTCGCTTCGTCAAATCGCAGCCGATACCCATAGGGATGTGTCCACGGTGCAGCGCCTGTGGCGAAGATGGTTGGCGCAGGGACATGTGGCACGTGCGAGGGGTCCAGGCGCAGCCCGAGTGACGTCAGCACGCGAGGATCGGCGCATCCGCAGCCAAGCGGTGGCAGCCCCGCACGCCACGTCAACCGCCATTCTTCAGCATGTGCAAGACACCCTGGCTGTTCCAATATCGACCAGAACAATTTCCCGTCGATTGGTTGAAGGAGGCCTGCACTCCCGGCGTCCGCTCAGAAGACTACCATTGACTCCACACCATAGACGTGCACGCCTGGCATGGTGCCGGGCTAGAGCGACTTGGATGAGGGAATGGCGGAACGTCGTGTTCTCCGATGAGTCACGCTTCTGTTCTGTCAGTGATAGTCACCGCAGACGAGTGTGGCTTCGGCGTGGAGAAAGGTCAAATCCGGCAGTAACTGTGGAGCGCCCTACCGCTAGACAACGCGGCATCATGGTTTGGGGCGCTATTGCGTATGATTCCACGTCACCTCCAGTGCGTATTCAAGGCACGTTAAATGCCCACCGCTACGTGCAGCATGTGCTGCGGCCGGTGGCACTCCCGTACCTTCAGGGGCTGCCCAATGCTCTGTTTCAGCAGGATAATGCCCGCCCACACACTGCTCGCATCTCCCAACAGGCTCTACGAGGTGTACAGATGCTTCCGTGGCCAGCGTACTCTCCGGATCTCTCACCAATCGAACACGTGTGGGATCTCATTGGACGCCGTTTGCAAACTCTGCCCCAGCCTCGTACGGACGACCAACTGTGGCAAATGGTTGACAGAGAATGGAGAACCATCCCTCAGGACACCATCCGCACTCTTATTGACTCTGTACCTCGACGTGTTTCTGCGTGCATCGCCGCTCGCGGTGGTCCTACATCCTACTGAGTCGATGCCGTGCGCATTGTGTAACCTGCATATCGGTTTGAAATAAACATCAATTATTCGTCCGTGCCGTCTCTGTTTTTTCCCCAACTTTCATCCCTTTCGAACCACTCCTCCTTGGTGTTGCATTGTCACTGTCAGTCAGTGTATTAATGTGTTGTATATTGTAAAGTAGCAACGCATCGCCTTTGCTCTGCGTGTGGAAGTGATTGCATCAAATAATAACACCATTCTTGCGTTTTGTGCTGCGTTGGTTGTTCGTCGCCGTCGTAGTCGTAAAAGAAAATATTGTATCCATCCTATAATAAGTGACAGTTCATGAAGTGGACAATTTGTGCTCCTACACACCAAACTAAATGACAACCAAGAGACATTTTTGAGTCTTACAGAATGCCCGTGAGCACATTTGAAATGCTTTCTCTGTTTGTTGAAAAATGCTATCAGCAAAAGAAACACAAAGTCTCTCCCAACACAGCACCCATTGCCAATAACCACGCATCTCTCTTCATGCCTCTGTTTTCGAATTCTTGATTCTTGGTATCGTAAAAGCACGGGAACTTTTGTACCAACCAAAATTCACCGTTTAATTCCATTTTGCAAAGTGAAAGTGCAAAACGAATGCAGATGGAGCACGCGCAATATTCAAACAAGAGCGCAATTCCGCAAGTGTGGCCAGACGCTGAACGGGAAAACACGCAAACGAAATGGACCTCGGCCCATTCTCGAGCGGGCGACCTTTAAGATACGCCCTGTCTCTTGTACCGCGGCGGGAATTCACGCTATTTGTGGCCGGTCCCGTCCAAGTTAGTGTTGTGCATTTCTGATGCGAGATTTCATGCGGTAACGCAAGTGTGGCCCTGGCCTTACCAGCACATGGGACAACATTTACGGCACCTCGAGGTCTCTGAAAGTAGACAACGTAACTGACCGTAACAACTTTTATTTTTCCTCACAGCTGCACTGCTCGTCGCTCAAGGGTTACTGACGTTCCGTTTCTGCTATGCTCACCACTGATGGACTTCCTTAACATCTCGGTACGACAGCCCACGCGGTAAAAATGTGTAGTACATAACCTGTGAGGAGTATCGTTGCAAAGCGCATTTTGTCCACTGAACGAAAGGAAGTCCGCCAACCTGATCATCGGCCAGTATCCACTCGGCAGGATCGTCACAAGCAATTAGTTATGGAATCGCAATGCACGCAATTAAGGATGTGCACCAAAATATTTTTTTATTAAGTAAGTTTAGAGTCACTTTAATCCTAAGGTCTTATCCCAACTTCTAATTGTAGATCTTACATAAAATTACTGTAACAATCATGGGTAGAGAGTGGAGAACAAGAGAAATGTAAAAGATTCACGCATTTTCAATTGAACTGTTTCATTTAACAGTTACATTTTTAATATAGATTTAGTGACTTGATTGAGCAGTGAAGGAGATGAGAGGGCCTCCTTAATCTTGTTAGGTGATCCATGATACAGACGCCATTGTTTGTGCAGTAAACAGTCTATTATGATGTGCTTCACAGTCAGCACACCATTGTATGTTGTGCAGATGGGAGGCGGTTTCTTCTCAAGAAGCTAGCTGTGACTTATCCTGGAGTGATCGATCATCGTCCTAGATATTAGGACTTGATCTTCTCTGTGAAGGTTGTGAAGACAATGTTGTACTGTTACTGTACATTCTGTTGTTATTTCATGAAGTTTACTGTTTGAAGTTTTAAGATAAATCATATTCCACTGTAGCTATAATTTCATTTTAACAAACGTACTAATGTCAATGTGGGGGTGGGATGTAGCGATTGTTAGCTGTCTGATCAGCAGATTCATTGTCCACAATACCATTGTGTGAGGGTTTTGATTTTGTCAAACACCAGTTGCATTTCCTGTACAAGAACGCGTTTAGATGATAGACTCTCTATTGCGTTTAATGCACTTTTTGAATCAGAAAAACCGGGCTAGTTGGCCGTGCGGTTAGGAGCGCGCGGCTGTGAGCTTGCATCCGGGAGATAGTGGGTGCGAATTCCACTGTCGGCAGCCCTGAAGATTGTTTTCCGTGGTTTCCCATTTTCACTCCAGGCAAATGCTTTGGCTGTACCTTAATGAAGACCACGGCTGCTTCCTTCCAACTCCTAGGCCTTTCCTATCCCATCGCCATAAGACCTATCTGTGTCGGTGTGACGTAAAGCCAGCAAGGAAGAAAGAACCAAAAATCATCATGGAGTGTTTGCAGATGCTGGTTTTCAAAATGTGTAGCATGGCATGTTCTCAACCATTTCTTTCCTCACATTGTCATCTATCACTGTAGATTGCACTGTATCTTCAGTGCCTATTAAAAGTTTTTTAAAATAATTTAATGGTACTGATTGTGAGTTCCATCAATTTTGTCTCTGACACTGTTGTTCAGTTCGAAGTTAATTGTTGGAAGGGTAATTTTCCTAGGTTGGACATTAAGAGAATGGTATGAGAGGAGTATTGAAGGGAACTTCAGATTTAATTCTTCTAGGAACTTAGCTCTTCTGACTTTGAAAGGCGTTGATTGTGATCCTGGTGTATAAACGTACAACTTAATGTGTGATTCAGTCATACCTGCTACCTTGAATGAGAAAGTCAGACTTAGTAGTTGTCTACGTTTAATTATAATTGGTTCATTTACTTCTATTTGAGTACTGGCTACTTAACTAGTGCGGAAGGCTCCTATAGCAATTCAAAAAGCTGTGGACTGGATAGAATCAAAGATTTTGAGTGAAGACGTTATTGCGGAAGTGTGTACAATACTGCCAGTGTCTAATTTAGCTCTCCTAATGATTTTGTATGTGTTAACTAGCAGTCCCTCACTTCTTTGCTGCCAGCATCTTTATTATGTTTAGCCATTGTAAGCAATCATCTTTAAGGTTTTTAAGGTGAGGCAACCAACTTAACAAAGTACCGCATCGAACAGAACTCATACGATTTTGATAGCTGTTACTGTTTCAATTTTATGATTGTCCATGTACAGTTCAGGGTTTTGCACTGCATACACCTTTTTGGAGAATATTATGCATTTGACTTTAGTTTTGGAAAATTGAACCCTGTAACTTTAACCCATTTGTGGATATTATCAATTGATTCTTGAAGTAACTGTTGTGTAGTCAATCTACTTCTTTCTGCACTTAATATTGTCAAATCATCGGCAAAAAGGCTAACCTTTACTGGTAAGTGAATGTTGGAAACAATGCCATTAATTGTAGCGAGGAATAATGTGACACTAATGACTGATCCTTAGGGAAGTCCATTATCAATGGTTAATTCTTGTGACAGAATTCCATTTGTCCTGACATGAATTCGACGATCTTCATGGAAATTATAAATGAAGTGGAGCATGTTTCTTGAAGTATTATGTTTCATCAGTGTTTCAATTACAGAGTCTTTCCACGTCATGTCATTTGCCTTTTCAATGTCTAAACTAAGAGCTATTTGGTGCTGGTTATTCAGAAAAACCTCTCGGACTTCTAATTCCAAACATACCAGACTATGTTGTTGAACGTGCTTTACGAAAACCATCTTTGCATCACTAAAGTAGTTGATATGTTCCAAATACCAGCGTAATCTCTTGTTAACAATTTTCTCAATTAACTTACATATTGTATTTGTCAAGGCGATGGGACGATACTTATCTGGGACCGACATATACTTTCCTGGTTTACGTATAGGCACTAAAATAGCACAACGCCATTGATTAGGAAATAGTTTTTAACTCCATATACAGTTGAAAATAGCAAGTAGATAATTTAGTGCATTGTGCGGAAGCTGTTCTAAAAACTCATAGGGAAGACTGTCTGGGCAGGGACTAGATCTGCCACATTTGTTGAATTCTGTAACAAGTACTTGTAACTGTACAGTAAAACAGGTACAGTTTCACTTAAGTCAATTGAATCTCGAGCTGCCTTCATGTGAAGAAATTCGGGTTCATAATTGTTATCACTAGAAATTTCTGCAAATGAGTTAGTTGATTAGCTTTTTGGGATTAATTTATAAATGATCCATCGACTGGATGTATTAGAGAAATAATACATAACTTATTTTATTTACCTTTTTAGATTTTATTACAGATACCATTTTTATGGAGTTTGGGAGGTTAACCGGAAGGTCTTCCTACTTCATTTTAGTTCTTGTTATAGATCGATATTTCTGAAAATTGATCTTACTTTCAGGCGAAGGATTTCTTTTTTAGGGGTAGTAAGCTTGGTTTTTATTTTGATAGCCTCTTTGCAAGGGTCGTTCCAGTAGGGAACAGTAGGGTTTGAGAGTTATTTGTTGATACTCTGGTCTGCAGATTTAATTATTACTTCAGTGAAGTCTTGAACAATATCATGATGTGTTTAGAAGGGAATTTATCTCTTTTGAGTTACGTTATTTAAATTGGTATTACCGGACGAGTTGGCCGTGCGGTTAGGAGCGCGCAGCTGTGAGCTTGCATCCGGGAGATAGTGGGTTCGAACCTCACTCTCGGCACCCTGAAGATGGTTTTCCGTGGTTTCCCATTTTCACACCTTAATTAAGGCCACGGCCGCTTCCTTCCCATTCCTAGGCCTTTCCTATCCCATCGTCGCCATAAGACCTGTCTGTGTCGGTGCGACGTAAAACAAGTAGCAAAAAAATCAAATGGTTATTCGCAGTCTGCCTAAACTTTTATTGTTGTTATTTAAATTCCATTTACAGTATTAGGTTTCGAGGTGTTGTCTGGAGAATTTTTATCATCGTTAATTATAAAGGGGATGTGGTTAATTCCTTGCAGATTTGAATAAACAGCCATATAAATAGTGTAGCTATATCTGGCGTATATATAGTGAAATTTATACTACTATGTAGAAGCTGGTTGGAGCAGTTGAGTTCAATAATACTAGAGTAAATTCATCTATTAAATTCTCTATTCCTTTCCCCCTTGCATCTGTATTGCGACTACCCCATCAACTGCCGAGGCTATTATATTCACCGATCAAAATGAAGGTTTTGGGGAGTTGGTGTATTAGATTTATGAACCATCGAACTAGGATGTACTAGAACATATAGACAGTGGTAGAGCACGCACTCACGCCTGAATCCCAACCAGATATTCCTTAGGGGACTATAAGGCACATATCTAGCGTATGAAAATTATCAGCCAATCAAGAGAAAGTTGTAGTTGAATTCTCAGAAAGTGATATGCTAAATTATCAAAATTTTGGAGTCTTTTATGGAAATGAACTTCGAAAATTCCAACTACCATGACTCCTTAATAAGAATAATTTATTTTTTATTAATAGCGAAGCTAGCTGGATTGTGCTCTAGCAGAATCTAAGGTGGCATTACTGCGGAAATCTGATGTTGCCAATAGAGTGTTGTTACTGGCTCTTGTCCGACTCGTTGGCTGAATGGTCAGCGTACTGGCCTTCGGTTCAGAGGGTCCCGGGTTCGATTCCCGGCCGGGTCGGGGATTTTGACCTTCATTGGTTAATTCCAATGGCCCGGGGGCTGGGTGTTTGTGCTGTCCCCAACATCCCTGCAACTCACACACCACACATAACACTATCCTCCACCACAACAACACGCAGTTACCTACACATGGCAGATGCCGCCCACCCTCATCATCGGAGGGTCTGCCTTACAAGGGCTGCACTCGGCTAGTAATAGCCATACGAAATTATTATTATTACTGGCTCTTGACTTTGGGCGGTCGTTTGAAAAATTTCCTCTGTGAGGGTGTTACCACCTTAGTGACAACTTTCCCCCAGGCCTGTACCGGCCATTCACCTCGAGGGTGAGTGAAACTGGCGTTCCCGTGCCATTACATTACCGTGATTTCGGTTCGGGACCCGTTCGGCCCGTCCGACTAAGCTCCTCTCGCCAGAATTTCCAAAGGCATCTCTTGTTACACAACGGAACTACTTTATTGCAGATGGAGACACAAGTCTGTCCCTGTCTACATCTCAACCGCAATTGAAATGCTTGTATGCTAGCCTACAATTATAATATTCCTGTGGTAGATCAAATTAAGACACGAAGCCTGGACCTTCAAGGTGCAGTAGGCATAATAAAACTGCAAATGCTTCTAAATCAGTATTTAAAGGAACTTATTGATGTGTAACCTAATTTTAACATAGACAGATACTCCTCCACTTGCATGAATTACAATAATTCCATTTTTTAAACACACGCTGAACTGTCTTAAATGGGCAGCAAAGTTGTCTCGAAAGTTAGTTTCTTGCAGACAGAAAACTGAAGGCTGATGTTTATTTTGTGGAAGTTGTGAATACTCACTGTCATCGAAAAAGTCTGAGGTTCCATTTCAATAATGGTAGAGTCGTAAGAATGGCAAACAGGTGCAGAAATATTATTATTGTCATTATGTAAGTGATGTAGAGTCATCGTTGGAGTAATGCGGAATTAAACTCTTATTTGCTTCATGTAGGTTTTGACTGGTAGCCTTAAGCATTTTCTTGACTATTCGGGAAATTGTGGCCTTTATAGATTTTTCAATGTAGTAAGCTTTGAAGGGCTTCGGCTAAACACTCTACACCATGGGTGTAATTGGAAGCTACTTCTTGTAATGTCATTAACTCCAATTCTATTTTTGTTTAAAAGATTGGAGTTGTAAGTAACTGAAAGAAAAGGACTGAGGACTTCTAGAACTTGCTTAACTGGCATAAGCATATTACTAATGGTTGTGTTTTCCTTCTCTGTCTTTGGTTCTTTATGAGTTTGTTTTATCTTGTGCTCAGATCTGCTAGGTCCAGTTGTTAGGGGAGTTTTGTTGCTATCAAGGTCTTTTATACCAGTAGATTCATTGCTTGCGAGTGATCCAGCGAGATGCACACTTGAGTTCATTTGAGGAGATTCCAAAGAAGAGGTTCCAGCATTTTCGATTGAGGATAAAGCATCACTGTTTTGGTCGTCTGGAAAATTAAGAGTTGTAGAGGTAACAGTTGTTTGAAGAGTAGTTTGTGAGGCAATGCAGATAATAATTTCTTGACAGTTTATCCATTTTTGTGTATCCCTTCTAGTTGAGGAAATTCCGACATGCTGATCTTGCCACGAGGATGACTGTTTTAATTTAATGAGGAGTCGTCATTTATTACAGCGTCATTATCAGGACAGTGTCTAGCTAAGTGTCCCTTAGTTTTACCAAGCAGAAGAGTATGCAAGAGGGTAAATAAATCCAGTAATTGGTACCCTCATATTCAATTTGGAGTGAGTCTGGAAATGTACTACAGTAGTCATTTTGAATATAAATCTGTCTCCAAAAACTAAGAATTCGAGAAAATCGAGGGATTGTTAGACCTGCTCTAATAGGAGAGATCTTTGACATTGGTTTAACGCTCTGTTTGAAGAATTCCTCTTGAATAACAATGTAAGGAATCACGGGGCAAGTATTAGATAGAATTACTCCTTTGTCCTCCCCTGCGAACCATGTGACCCTGTCGCGGTGGGGAGGCTTGCGCGTCCCAATGAAGCAGATAGCCTAGCCGCAGGTACAACCATATGGAATGGGTATCTGTTGGGAGACCAAACTAAGGAATGCTTCATCGAAAACGGGGTAGCAGCCTATCGGAAGTTGCAAGGGCGGCAGTCTGGATGATTGACTGATATGGCCTTGTAATAATACTCAACACGCCTTAGCAGTGTTGATACTGCTACACGGCTGAAAGCAACGAGAAACTACAGCCGTAACTAACTCCCAAGGACATGCAGCTCTCTCTGTATGAATGATGTACTGATGATGGCTTCCTCCCGGATAAAATATTCCGGAGGTGAACTAGTCAAACATTCGGGTCTCCGGGTGGGGACTACACGAGAGAGAGCGATCAACAGGAAGATGGATACTGACATTCTGCGAGTCGGAGCGTGGAATGTTAGAAGTTTGAACCGTTGTGGTAGGTTAGAGAATCTGGAAAGGGAGATGGATAGACTAAAGTTAGATGTAGTTGGTATAAGTGAAGTACGTTGGCAGGATGAACAGGATTTTTGGTCAGGCGACTACCGAATTATCAACACAAAATCAAACAGGGGAAATGCAGGAGTTGGTTTAATAATGAATAAGAAAATAGGGCAGCGGGTAAGCTACTACGACCAGCATAGTGAAAGAATTATCATTGTCAAGATAGACACCAAACCAATGCCCACCACAATAGTGCAGGTCTATATGCCTACTAGCTCAGCGGATAATGAGGAAATCGAAAGAATATATGAAGAGATAGAAGATTTAATACAGCGTGTAAAAGGTGACGAGAATCTAATTGTGATGGGAGACTGGAATGCAGTGGTAGGCCAAGGAAGAGAAGGTAATACAGTTGGAGAATTTGGATTGGGACAAAGGAACGATTGAGGAAGTCGGCTGGTTGAATTCTGCACTGATCATAATTTAGTCCTTGTTAATACGTGGCTCAAACACCATAAACGACGGCTTTATACGTGGACGAGACCTGGAGACACTGGAAGGTATCAAATAGACTTCATTGTGATTAGGCAGAGATTCAGAAACCAGGTGTTGGATTGCAAAACTTTCCCAGGAGCAGACGTGAGCTCTGAACACAACTTGTTGGTCATGAAATACCATCTGAAGCTGAAGAAATTGAAGAAAGGAAAGAATGCAAAGAGATGGGATCTAAGAATCAGTGGATAACTGAGGAGATCCTAGACCTGATTGATGAACGACGAAAATACAAGAATGCTAGAAATGAAGAGGGCAGAAACGAATACAGGCGACTAAAGAATGTAGTGGATAGAAAGTGCAAGGTAGCTAAGGAAGAATGGCTGAAGGAGAAGTGCAAGGATGTCGAAGGTTGTATGGTCCTAGGAAAGGGAGATGCTGCATACAGGAAAATCAAGGAAACCTTTGGAGAAAGAAATCTAGGTGTATGAATATTAAGAGCTCAGACGGAAAGCCACTTCTAGGGAAAGAAGACAAAGCAGAAAGATGGCAGGAACATATCCAACAGTTGTATCAAGGTAAAGATGTAGATAATTTGGTTCTGGAACAAGAAGAGGCTGTTAATGCTGATGAAAAGGGTGACCCAATTTTGAGGTCAGAGTTTGACAGAGCTGTGAGCGACCTAAATAGGAACAAGGCACCTGGAATTGATGACATCCCCTCTGAATTTCTGACTGTCTTAGGAAAAACCAGCATGGCAAGGTTATTCCATGTAGTGTGTAAGATGTATGAGACAGGAGAAGTCCCATTCGATTTTCGGCAGAATGTTGTTATACCTATTCCCAAGAAAGCCGGTGCTGACAGGTGTGAAAACTACAGCACTATTAGTTTAGTATCTCATGCCTGCAAAATTTTAACACGTATTATTTACAGAAGGATGGAAAAAAAAGTTGAAGCTGAGTTGGGAGAAGAGCAATTTGGCTTCAGAAGAGATGTAGGAACACGTGAAGCAATCCTGACTTTACGCCTAATCTTAGAGGACCGAATCAAGAAGGACAAGCCCACGTACATGGCATTCGTAGATCTAGAAAAGGCATTCGATAATGTTGATTGGACCAAGCTATTTAAGATTCTGAAGGAGTGAGCCAAGGCTGCAGTTTGTCTCCCCTCCTTTTCAATGTTTACATAGAACAGGCAGTAAAGGAAATCAAAGAGGAATTTGGAAAGGGAATCACAATCCAAGGAGAGGAAATCAAAACCTTGAGATTTGCCGATGATATTGTTATTTTATCTCAGGCTGCAGAAGATCTCGAGAAGCTGCTGAATGGTATGGACGAAGTCTTGGGTAAGGAGTACAAGATGAAAATAAATAAGTCCAAATCAAAAGTAATGGATTGCAGTCGAACGAAGGCAGGTGATGCAGGAAATATTAACTTAGGATATGAAGTCTTAAAGGAAGTAGATGAATATTGTTACTTGGCTAGTAAAATAACCAACGATGGCAGAAGTAAGGAGGCCATACAATGCAGATTAGCACAAGCAAGGAAGAGCTTTCTTAAGAAAATTAATTTGCTCACTTCAAACATTGATATAGGGCTTAGAAAGATTTTTTGAAGACTTTCGTGTGGAGCGTGGCACTGTATGGAAGTAAAACATGGACACTAACTAGCTCAGAATGAAAGAGAAAAGAAGCTTTTGAAATGTGATGTTACAGAAGAATGCTGAAGGTGAGATGGATAGATCGAATCGCGAACGAAGAGATACTGAATCGAGTTGGTGAGAGGAGATCGATTTGGCTAAATTTGACGAGAAGAAGGGATAGAGTGATAGGACACATCTTACGACAGCCAGGACTTGTTCAGTTGGTTTTTGAAGGAAGTGTAGGTGGTAAGAACGGTAGGGGTAGACCAAGGTATGAATATGACAAGCAGATTGGAGCAGATGCAGGATGCAATAGTTACGTAGAAATGAAAAGAGCACATGATAGGGTGGCATGGAGAGCTGCATCAAACCAGTCTATGGACTGATGACTCAAACAACAACAACAACAACAACAACAACAACAACAACTCGTTTGTAGTTAGGAGAGGTCTTATTTCCAAGGAAACACTATTTATGAGAATCTTGAGGTGTTCTGAAATTCATTCTTCAACACACTTCTGACTTTCAGGAAAGATAGAGATTATTCCATTAGATATCCGCGAGAAGAAACCAGATGTTACTAGGACTAGTAATTTTTCCAATTGCTAGTACAGTAATTGCTAGGTTAGATATAAAATTGGTGTTTTATTGCACGGTAACTTGCACAATGCAGATTAATAACACAGTGACTTTCAAAAATACTTAATAGCTTTAGCCTGACGTTTCAGACGGTAAAATATGGCTTAGAATTACTGAGTATTTTATAGTTCTAATATACAGTATTATACGCGAACATCATGTGGGTCACTGCCGCCTTGATTTACACCAGAATTTTCTTCGGAATTCAAGTTGTTGAGAATTTGAGATAGCTCGCAACAGTCAGAGAAGTTCGTCACTCGTACTATCAAGATCGAGTCCAAGTTACGAGCTCTCGTTCCCTCTGCAATTTCTCGTTATTCCTCTTTCTTTCCTGGAACCAGTACAGCTTTTCGTTGACGGTAATTTCTTAACATTAAGATGATAATGAATTATAGCCAGTCACATGATCATTAACTTTACACAACACTTTAAAAGTACAAGATCGTGCGGGCAGCGTCCCGCAGTTGTGAGCATGCAACTGGGAGATAGTGGGTTCGAACCCCACTGTCGGCAGTCCTGTAGATGGTTTTCCGTGGTTTACAATTTTCACACCAGGAAAATGCTGGGGCTGTACCTTAATTAAGGCCACGACCGCTTCCTTCCCACTCCTAGCCCTTTCCTCTCCCATCGTCGCCATAAGGCCTACTGCATCTGAGTCGGTGCGACGTAAAGCAAAAATTGTAAAACATTTTATTGTAAAACTACGAGAATCTGATCGCTGTGAACTTACTTTGAACTGAGACCTCTTCTTATAGTCGTTAAAATAGTCTGGCTGCTTAGGTGAGTGATCAGTTTTCCGGTCTTCACACCAGGAGGTCCCGGGTTCAGTTCCTGGTCGCACCTGGCCAGGAGATGGATCATTGCGTACGTCTTAATACACATCATTTAATATATACACCACACATTACGCAGGAACCCGCGCAGAAGCACGCAACTTATTTGGCGTCAGGAAGGGCATCGAGTTGTAAAAGTGGACTAAATACACATCTAGTGCCGTCCTAAGTAATTGGGAACAGGCCAGTGCTGCTGACTTGGGGAAAGGCGTTTTATGCCCCCAAAAATGTTCTTAGGGGGGCAGAGTGCCATTTTGACCCCACCTTCCAAAATTCCTCCTAGTTGTTTAGTTCCCTTAAAACGTGGAATTTGGTAGACTTCGGAGGCTACAAAGCGTTAAATCTGGAGAAGGTGGTAGATGGTTTTATATCAAAAAGTAAGATTGGAAAGAGGAAATTCCTTCAGAGAACTGCATTTCCCAATGGAGACTGTTCGGGAGGTACATCTGGTGGTAGAGCTTTTTACATTTCGTATCATGAAATGAACAATGTACAGTATAATAATAATTTCGTGTGGCTATTTCTAGCCGAGTGCAGCCCTTGCAAGGCAGACTCTCCGATGAGGGTGGGCGGCATCTGCCATATGTAGGTAACTGCATGTTATTGTGGTGGAGGATGGTGTTATGTGTGGTGTGTGAGTTGCAGGGATGTTGGGGACAGTACAAACACCCAGCCCCCGGGCCATTGGAATTAACCAATGAAGGTTAAAATCCCCGACCCGGCCGGGAATCGAACCCGGGACCCTCTGAACCGAAGGCCAGTACGCTGACCATTCAGTCAAAGAGTCGGACACAATGTACAATAATAGTACTTTTATTCAGAACGTGTTTATGAAGCAAGTTCTACATTTTTATTTACTTGTGATTATTTTTGATACCTTCGAGCATAAAACATTCCATCAAAATATGCAATTATGATTCAGGTTCTATTTTTCTGTTTACTTGTGAACATTATTAAAAACTTTTGTACATGAGACTCGTTCGAAAATCTGCTTGAGAAACACGCTCTATTATTGTTGTGATTTTTCTGTTTGTGAATATTGTTATTATGTAGAAATGTTTGCATTAATAGTTGTTCCTCACTTCACATGCCTGAGTTCATGTTAATCAGGCCCCCTCCCCACCGCAATAATTATCAGAATTCGGCGCTCCTGGAACAGGCTACGAATGATCAGGAAGGAGAAGCAGAATGACATGGGTAATATGCTGTAGTTGCTACGGATTAAATTCTTCTTCTTCCACTTATTATTATTATTCTTATTATTATTATTATTATTATTATTATTATTATTATTATTATTATTATTCAACTTCGCTAATCGGCCAACTAGGGACCACGATAAGCCTCACTATACATTCTGGCATTTGTTCGTTTTTCGCTTTAATCCACATCGTCTTCATTAGCTCACTGTGTTTAGTACGACGTTCTTCTGTCCATTTAGCACCAGTTGCCCGTTTTTCGTCCCGGAAAGTCTCAAAAGTCTTGATGGCTGCTCTGAAAAGATTTCGGTCTTGTGCATCTTCTGCTTGTAGGCCCAGTTCTTTAAGATCTTTCTTGACATTAACGTACCATGGCATTGCCGTTTTTGGTTTTGAGTCAAATATGCTGAAGATACGTTTCGTCCATCGAGAGTCGATCATCCGTCGTATACGACCGTAGAAGCAAACTCTGCCTTTACGCATTGTGTCCGTGATCTTCTCCATCTTAGAGTATACTTCTTGCCTGGATTTTCTAATGTAGATGCCATTTTTGTAGTTTGGGCCAAGTATGGTGTGTAGGATCTTTCTTTCTTTCCTCTCTAAATCCGCAAGCAAACATTTCTCGGATAGGATAAGGCATTCAGATGCATACAGTGATACTGGTTTGATGACAGTGTTGTAGTGACGAATTTTTGTGTTCAGGGAAAAGCACTTTTTGTTGTATATGTTGCGGGTGGTTTGGAAAGTGAGTTCCATTTTCTTGATTCTTGCTGCTATGGCCTCTTTGTCAAGTCCATTTTGCTGAATCCATTCCAAAAGGTATTTAAATTTACTAACATGGTTTATCGTTCCATATTTGGTGTTTAGTTGTGCCGTATCATCTTTGATATTTGACATTACTTCTGTCTTTTGAAAGGAAATTTGTAAACCTGTTTGTTCTGCTACTTCCTTCAACACATTGATCTGTTCTGTTGCACTTTCGAAATTTTCTGTCATAAGGGCTATATCATCAGCGAACGCTAAGCAATGTATTTCCACTCCGTTTTTATTATTATTATTATTATTATTATTATTATTATTATTATTATTATTATTATTATTATTATTATTATTGTTATTATTATTGTACCGGTTGGTGCACCTATACGCCGCACATTTGAATTTTCCGCCTTAAAGTACTCCACTACAGCTGAAACTCTGAATTTTAAAACTGAATTAATTCAACCGTTTATCTGAAGATGTCACTGTGTTAATTTCGAATTGTTTTTGTTTGCTAATTATCAAGAAGTTCGGACATTCTCTCACAGATGTCTCTACCAAAAACTATGATCATGCACCCTGGTGCGAAGTGATGGAACTTTTCTTGAAGATATTTTATACTCATAAGTTTTCTTATAACTAAATTTCGTTCTTTCATTTGTGGGTTGGTAATATAAATCTTTTCTTTCCACCAGTTTTGAAGTTAACCAATCAATAATTTCTGTCATTAATTTTCAGCCAATTGTGTCTTTCTTCCCCAATTGTTGATGTGTAAATTTTAGTTAGCCAATAAACGCCTGTGGGTGTGTCTTAATTATCCATGAAAGGTCACGAATCTTCCCCGAGAGTATAAAACTGCTGATTTTCCTGGCTCTCGGCCACTTCAACAACATCTAGCTTAGTGTATGGAAGTATAGCAGGAGGCGGGTAGCGCCTCTTCCTTCGGGCAGCAGCTCTTCAACAAAGGTAATGGCCTTTTAACATTTTTATTTCTTGCTAGCTCAGCAGTTTAACTCTCGGGGAAGGTCCGAAACCTTTTCAATATAACCTATCTGTCTAAAAATGTAACTTAGTGCCGGCTTATGTAAAACTCTCTTATTACTTTAACTGTAAATAGGGGATAGAGAGTGCTTTACCCTCTCGAGCTCCCCTTCATTTTGATTTGAGGTGACCACGTTTTCATAACCGAATTTCTTCTCTTCTTAATGTGTTAAAATTTTGTATACGAGTCACCTCTCCAGTTTGGGAATAGCCCCTGTTAAATCGGCCTTAGGTTTTAGAAGGTTTCATGTAGGAGCGCAAGCAACGCCTCCATTCATCTTTGTATTTTGGGCCATTTAATTAATCTGTTCTTTTCCACTAAGGCCCGGTAGGTTGGGTACGAGATACCCCCGTTTCATTTGATGTAAGTGGTGCCTTGATGGCAATTTGTGTAATAGTCTGTATTGCCTTTAATAGGCTTGAAAAATTGAGAGCGGCTCAGCTCTTTCTTGTGTTTGAAAAGTGCCTCTGGGAGGCTTGAGGTTAAAAGATGGGAGCAAGTGCTCCTTGAATTAGGGGTTTTCTGCCCTTTGGTAATTTGTGGTTGTGAGATGAGAGCTCAGGAATTACAAACTTTGGGCTCGAAGCCCAGTTCCTGTAATGATCTCCTAAAACTTGTGAATCGTTGTACCTAATTTTGGTTTGTTGTTGATTTGTTACTTGTTGAATTTTGAAAGTTATATGAAAATTGTTAAGTTCTGAAAATATAACCTTTATGAAAATTTTTATTTATCTTTCGGACTTGTAGTTAGACCCATTCCAGCCCGCACCTTCTTTCACCTCTGCATTCCACGGATAACTCCGTAACAATTATTATTATTAATTTGAAATGAGATACTTGTGTCTATCGCGTCGAATTGGAGACTTGAACGTCTGCTACCTCATCATAAAGAAGTCCATATTGTGACATGAGCAGTGCATGGTTACTGTTATATCTATTTTCAGCGAGGTGGGGAGCTGGCAGCGTGCAGCTGCTCCACATTCCAGGCAAGGAAACAAGCCTCCAGTTCCGGTAGCTCAAGGTGAAGTGCGTGGCGTGTGGGAAACAATTTTTTATTTTTAAATTAGTTTCTTGTTTATGGCTTTCGTCCTTAGGACATTTAGCCATCTACAATGTACAATGATTAAGATATTACAGCATAAGAGAAAAATAATTGGATAACAAGGTAAAATACATATAGAATGTCAGAAAGTGCCTAGGAAAGTCGGAAAAGAAAAAATCCTCAGTTCTATCCCTTCAGGCAAGCAACTCAATGTTGAAAACATCCTAGCGATATTAGCTACGAATTTTAAAGGCAAAGACAAAGACACCTCCATACAGGCCATGAAAGCCCTTGGAGGAGTGGAAGGTAAAGGCTTCCACCATTGTTAACCGCGGCACGTGATGGGGTAGAGTGGTTAGCTCTACGCCCGGCCGCCTTTGCCCCCAGGAATTAACCTGGTACTCATTTTTGGTGTAGGCTGAGTGAACCTCAGGGCCATTTGCACATCCGGAAGTGGAAATCTCGTTTCTTAAATTTTACGACTTCCTGACGGGGATTCGAACTCACGTCCTTCCGGGCGAACCGCCTCGGCCAGGCAGCCCCTAGCTACGAATTTTAGGTAAATAAAATATAATAAAATATGAGAATATATTCTTTATTTAATACTAAAAATTACAATCATTTTCTTAATCATCGTTATCCGGTCGATTAGACTAGCAGTTTGCTTTTTTCTACCACTACGAGCGCCAATGCGAGTCAATGCATTGTTTCACTTAAGCACCATTACGAGCGCTAATGTGAATCAATGCAGAGTTCAACTTAGTCCCTTATAACTATATTAGGAGTGGACATTTTTCAAAAAATCGAAAAATGCTTGAGGATACCAGGTGTGTGCATAAGTCATTTATGGTTTCACTAAGAGATGGCGCTAACGAACAGTACGCTGAGTATGAATTTGATACATACGTCAATTTGTCCCTCTGACATTAACCTACCAACACACAAGTTGAGTCCGCCAAACACTAGCGTCTGTGTTGCATCGTTCAGTGATCATGTCGACATTTGTGAGTGAAAAAGAACATTGCTTTTCTTATTTAATCAAAAGGAAAAGGCTGTGGAAAGTCATCGTTTGCTGGTAGAAAGGTATGGTGAACACGCTCCATTGATTAGAACACGTGTGACTTGGTTTCGACAATTTAAACGTGGTGATTTCAATGTAAAAGGCAGTGCGCGCTCTGGACTCATACTCAACAGCAATTGGCACAAGCATTAAATGTGTCTCAAGAAACAATCAGCAGACGTTTACGAGCAATGGGGAAAAACAATAAACTCGGTAAATGGGTCCAACACGATTTAAATGAACGGCAAATGGAAAATCGCAAAGTCATTTGTGAAATGCTGCTTCAACGCCACGAAAGAAAATCATATCTCTACCGATTTGTGACGGGTGACGAAAAATGGATTTATTTTGAAAACCCGAAGCGGAGAAAATCGTGGCTGTCACCTGGCGAAGGCGGTCCTTCAAAAAGAAGGCCAAATCGCTTCGGCAAGAAGACCATGCTTTGAGTCTGGTGGGACCAGAGCGGTATTGTGTGTTATGAACTCTTGAAGCCCGGTGATACCGCTAATGCACAACGCTATCGCCAGCAAATGATTAATTTAAATCAGGCGTTGATCGAAAGACGACCGGAATGGGCCAGATGACATGGCAAAGTGATTTTGTTACACGACAATGCGCCGTCTCACACAGCAAAACCAGTGAAAGATATCTTGACGTCGCTTGGATGGAACATCCTTCCTCACCCACCGTACTTCCCGACCTGGCACCATCTGACTACCATCTCTTCGCATCAATGGGGCACGCGCTCGCAGAGCAGCACTTCTGCAATTTCGAGGAAGTTGTAAAATGGCTCGATGAATGGTTTGCCGCAAAAGACAAGCAGTTCTTCTGGCATGGTATTCATAACTTACCTGAAAGATGGACGAAGTGTGTAGAAGCCGATGGCCAAAATTTTGAATAAATAAAAAATTAATTTCCCTTGAAAATTACGTGTTTTCTTTACCACAAAACCGGCAAAAGCGTATGCACACACCTGGTATTGAACCAAGGAACACATTACAGAAAGAATTATGTAAATATGTTGATTTGGCTAGGATTTCAATTTTCAAAAACAAGTAAAGAAACAAGCGATTTTAGGCTTTTTTTCCAGGACTGTATTTAGGGCGGAAGTGATTCTCGAAATTTGTTTTTGTAGTTTGGTAGAGCCATCCAATACTCATAATTTGAAACCCTTCCGAGCCCTTTAGCCCTTCAACGTTCGGCAGAATTGCTTAATATTAAGTTTTTCGTGTTATGGGGACCCCTACATTGCTAAGAAATGTTTTAACATTAAAAACACACTTTTGTTTCTATAAAAATTTACACCAGTTTTCTTTAAGTATTTTGCCATTGCATCGCACACACGCAGATCTCCAGTTGCCGATAACAGCTGGGTATGTGTTGGAAAGGGAACCCGAAGGTGCACAAGGGTGTCGAACCATCCATCTACTGCTGGGCAATGGAGTACTGCACGTTGGTGAGGGAGTGATATGTGATATGTGAGTGAAATATAAGCAAGTTCGAGTGAGGGTGTAAGGTTTGGACGACTCGCGCGATGCAGTCAAGCGTTCTGGGTGTGAAGAGGTGTTAGCAACTGGAACAGAGTTGTTTAAGTGGAGTAGAAATCGTAATATTGGTTACACATAGGTCCGGGCAAACTGTGAGGTTAAGCACGACGAACTGCATATCGACCATTTGAACAAAGATCCTGCCAATGACAAACAATTCACTTATGTGATACCAGTAAATGTCTTTCCGCACATATTACAACTGTGGATCTTCTCTCCAGGGTGAACGTATGCTTGCTAATATTGCACCTGTCTCTCTCCTTCCCAAAGTGAGCCGGCGCATGCAATATCGGTGATTGTCTGTTAGCACTTATTGCAACTGCAGATTTTTTCCCCTGTGGGAATCAGTTTGTGTGGTGGCGCGTGTTGGTCCTGTCCCAAAGGTAAGAAGTTATTCTCAAGCACAGTACTATGATTGGCATTGAGCAATATAGGGCGGCGATAGGCGGCTGGCTGGGCAAGCAGAAGAAGACAAGGGTGTCGAACAATCCTGTGCGATAGGATATCGTTCTACTGCACATCTGTGTTTCTTGCACTACGCGGGCATTTTGGTGATTTGAGGACTCCAGTCCTCAGTCCTGTTGAGGTGAGAGTGAAATGAAGCATGGTTGTATCTCATCTGGATGATGGTGGTTAGCGAAACACCGTCAGACATTGGAGTGTCCACTACCTCGCATTTCAACTTGAGTCCCATCAAGCACGTAGCTGTGCAGTTTGGGTCACATAGCTTGCATTCAAGAGAGAGTGGGTTTAAACCCAACTGTTGGCGGCCCTGATGGCGAGATCTGGACGAGCGTACGCACGACATGGGTCAAATAACACCCTTACTACATCTAGTTCTGAGGAGACGCCGCACAAGTTCAACGTATTTCCAACACACAGCACTTGCTGTGCTACTGAACACCGCTATCCTTATCAGTTGCAATATTACAATATGTAAATGCTACATATAAGTTATGCTCATTAGCGATTACTATGAATTAATACAATATCGGGTCTTTACAATATGAACCCATCCCTAGCTCAGTCATGTTCGTAGCTGAGCTGGTTCCCATCCCATCCAGCTAACGGTGAGTGAAGGCTGCAGCCGATATTTACAACGTCACATTCACATCATAAAGGAATCATATTTTACAACTGATTGCTATTCTGTACGCATAAATAAACCATGTCATTACCAGATCACTTACGAAGGTGAAACCTAGAAAGGTGAACTCCAGGTAACGTGAACTCGTCAAGACAAGTGTCTACTCGTTCGAAGTCACTTCTAACTGCAGAAAGACAAGGTTACCGAGATCGATAGCTGCAGTCGCTTAAGTGCGGCCAGTATCCAGTATTCGGGAGATAGTAGGTTCGAACCCCACTGTCGGCAGCCCTGAAAATGGTTCTCCGTGATTTCCCATTTTCACACCAGGCAAATACTGGGGCTGTACCTTAATTAAGGCCACGGCCGCTTCCTTCCCACTCCTAGCCCTTTCCTGTCCCATCGTCGCCGTAAGACCTATCTGTGTCTGTGCGACGTAGAACAACTAGAAAAAAAAGAAAAAAGACAAGGTTGTGCAAGAATTGCTTGGGCTCACTTCCAAGTATGGCACTAGGAACCGTTATTCGTCCGCTGGATGGAATGTTAAGCCATTTTGGAGCTCCCATATATTAGGTTCAAAAGCAGCACACTACCACTTTACTTCAAAACCTTTCCAAATTTTTGTTCCACCACGGCACAGGTCCGAAGATCAAGACCATGAAGTAAAATGACAAAAATTACATTTCTGTAATTCTCAACGTTATAATATTCCAACAATATATATCCATATATAAATAAATTAATTGATACATAACTGATGATCTCGTTAAGATAAGAAAACTCTTGGGACGGAGTTCTAGCTTTCGAAGACCTGTGCATGCCTTATTATTACTTGCTTCTTGTGTCCTAACACCTGAAACTTTTTTGATCAGACACTTGACTTCCTCTAAACGGACTTTCTCGTTGTCGTGTACTGAACAATTTTGAAGCAAAGTCCAAAGCTACGGAAATGAGTTTCTAGAGAAGGGGTGGGTGGGAGGAGAATCATCGGATTAAAATTAGAACTGCCCATGGGGAAGAAGCTGACTCCAATAGTTCATTCTGAAGCCTCATGGTTAGTTTAATTAAGCTAAGTTTTGGAATATACAAAAATGCAAAGAAAGACCGGTATAACATTTTATATTTTGTCGGAGAGAGAGGCTCGTTTAATTCCACATCTGTCAAGAAATATAATGGCAATACATGCAATGACGTACAGCACAATGTGGCGATATTTCTAATATTAAAAAATTCACAATTCCTCCAAAAGGAGGGGCAGTTTTCTGTCTGTTGGCGCTGCAATAGCCCAGTGCAGCTCCTCATCTCGCCTACACCTCCTTGTGCCACTTTTTCTGAACCGAATTGAGGTCCAGGGATGAAATGTTGTATGGCTTTTAGTGCCGGGAGTGTCCGAGGAGAAGTTCGGCTCGTCAGATGCAGGTATTTTGGTTTGACTCCCGTAGGCGACCTGCACGTCGTGATGAGGATGAAATGACGATGAAGACGACGCATACACCCAGTCCCCGTGCCAGCGAAATTAACCAATTATGGTTAAAATTCCCGACCCTGCCGGGAATCGAACCCGGGACCCCTGTGACCAAAGGCCAGCACGCTAACCATTTAGCCATGGAGCCGGACAAGAGAGGGTTTAAAATCCCCAACCCGACCAGGAATGGAGCCCAGGAGGCCCGAAGATCACAATTCAGCTGGATTCTTATCATGTCTAATGTTGCACCGGCATCCGTTTTTGCTGTCTCCGATGGTAATTATTGTTGTTCTTTCGTCACCAGCTCCACTGGAAAGCTGAAAGCCCTCATATCGCTGAGATGGAAACTGTGATGTAGATAACGTTACTAAAATTGATGACCACGATGTTTCAATAAAAGGAAAGAGAACCTGAAATTGGCTAAAAGCTCGCCTCAAAAGGTCCACCTCCGTAGTGTAACTGTTGCTGCCATTAGCTGCCGTCCTCGGTGGCTGGAGTTCGATTCCCGAGACTGCTACAGATTTAGCAATGGCAGGATGGGTTTGTATGTGGTTAAAATGGTACATGTAGCTCACATCCATAGGACCTGGGAAGAGCTGCACCGGCTCATTAGCTGAATGGTCAATATGGAGAGCCCCGGGTTCGATTCCAGCCGTGTCGGGGATTTTAATCTTAAACGGTTAATTCCCTTGGCTCAGGGACTAGGTTTGCGCACACTACCCACAACCACTATAACACGACCCTTACAAGGGTTACACTCGGAAGGTGACTATTCCCCTGCTTTTGTTATTACCGTCAACAATCGTTCAAAACGGTAGATATTTTTTAAAACAGCCCATATTCCGGGATATGCTGCGTCGGTAAGAAAGAAGTTAACAAACTGAAATATCATTAAAACAGCGAGGAGCAGTGAGGAAACGTTAAAGTGCTCAAAAATATTGGTCATACCAAAATGCCTCACAGTTAACACTTCCTCAAAAGATTCCTCACCGAACGAGTTGGCCGTGTGGTTAGGGTCGGGCAGCTGTGAGCTTGTGTTCGTGAGATAGTAGGTTCGAACCCCACTGTCGGCACCCTGATTATGGTATTCAGTGGTTTCCACCTTAATTAAAGCCATGGCCACTTCCTTGCTGCTCTTTGGCTTTTTCTGTTCCACCGTCGTCATATGACGTATCGGTGCCGGTGCGCCGTAAAGCAAATTGAAAAGAAAATGCTTCGCCTCATTCTTGGAATCAAGAATCATGGAAATGTACCCCTTGTCTATGAAATGTCGTATGGCTTTTAGTGCCGGGATATCCCAGGACTGGTCCGGCTCGCCAGGTGCAGGTCTTTCTATTTGACTCCCGTAGGCGACCTGTGCGTCGTGATGAGGATGAAATGATGATGAAGACAACACATACACCCAGTCCCCGTGCAATTGGAATTAACCAATTAAGGTTAAAACCCCCGACCCGGCCGGGAATCGAACCCGAGACCCTCTGAACCGAAGGCCAGTACGCTGACCGTTCAGCCAACGAGTCGGACACCCCTTTTCTATCATCGTGCAACACATGGCAAATGGGGGTTTATTTATTTATTTATTTATTTATTTATTTATTTATTTAGTTAGTTAGTTAGTTAGTTAGTTAGTTAGTTAGTTAGTTAGTTAGTTAGTTAGTTAGTTAGTTAGTTAGTTAGTTAGTTAGTTAGCGGTGGTAAATTTTTGGAACTTGTCCCTTTCTTACACTCAACCACCTAAAGATAGTGAAATATAGTACATATAAATGAAAAGATAACTCCTCTCAATAATATATTTGCAGAACACATAATAAAGCAAGGAAGCAAAGGTTCAACGAACAAAAGAAATCCGAAACATAATAGTGGAACGGAAGATACAAGCAATACTTCATAATGGAAAATTAGTAAACGACAAAATGAAAACCCAAGCCAGTACATAAACATAATTTTGTACATAATAACAAAAAATCAACAGTTCTATCCCTTCAGGCAAACATCTCAACGTTGAAAACATCGTAGGGAAATGAGCTACGAATTTTAGGTAAATAAAATATAATAAAGTATGAGAATATATTCTTTATTTATTCCAGAAATTACAATATTTTTCTTAATCATCGTTATCTGGTCGATTAGATTAGCAGTTTGCCTTTTTCTACCACTACGAGCGCTAATCTGAGTCAATGCAGAGTTTCACTTAAGCCCTAATAACTATATTCGGTGTGGACATAAAAAAAATTACAACTTGCTTTACGTCGCACCGATACAGAGAGGTCCTATGGCAACGATGGGATAGGAAAGGCCTAGCTGTGGGAAGGAATCGGCCGTGGTCTTAATTAAGGAACAGCCCCAGCATTTGCCTGGTGTGAAAATAGGAAACACCGAGCTCGATAGCTGCAGTCGCTTAAGTGCGGCCAGTATCCAGTATTCGGGAGATAGTAGGTTCGAACCCCACTGTCGGCAGCCCTGAAAATGGTTTTCCGTGGTTTCCCATTTTCACACCAGGCAAATGCTGGCGCTGTACCTTAATTAAGGCCACGGCCGCTTCCTTCCCACTCCTAGCCCTTTCCTGTCCTATCGTCGCCGTAAGACCTATCTGTGTCGGTGCGACGTAAAGAAACTAGCAAAAAAATAGGAAACCACGGAAAACCATCTTCAGGGCTGCTGACAGTGGGGCTCGAACCCATTATCTCACGGATGAAAGCTCACAGCTGCGCGTCCCTAATCGTATGACCAACTCGCCTGGTTTTCAAAAACTAAAAGTAAAAATCTGAGGTTATTGAACCAAGAAACACATTACAGAAAGATTGATCTAAATAAGTTAATTTGGCTAGGATTTGGATAAAAAGAAATCGAGTAAGGGAACAAGCGATTTTAGGCCGTTTCTCCCGAACTGCAGATCAGTAGTGATTGACTGAAACTGCATTTAGGCCAGGAGTGATTTTCGAAATTTGCTTTTTAGATTGATAGAGCTATCCAAGACTGGTGGCTTGCCAGATGCGACCGTGCCACATACGACCCGTGCCACTAGCGACCGCATAATCTGTAACCGTGCCGGATGCGACCGGCGTTGACAAGCAAATTGTCATTTGATAAGTTGTGTCATCACCCAAGATAAGGTAAGCTAAACGAAGTTTAATGTCATTTCAATAAGTCCTATAAGCAGCTACTGCCCCTACTTTACATAACACTTCTGGGGGAAACTCGTTTCACAACACGAAACATGGTGATGCGTTTACGTCTTTTCCCACCGGGCGAGTTGGCCATGCGGTTAGAGGCGTGCGGCCCTGAGCTTGCATCCGGAAGATAGTGAGTTCGAATCTCACTGTCGGCAGCCCTGAAGATGGCTTTCCGTGTTTTCCCATTTTCACAACAGGCAAATGCTGGGGCTGTACTTTAATTAAGACCAGGGCCGCTTCCTTCCCATTCCTAGCCCTTTCCTATCCCATCGTCGCCTTAAGACCTGTTTGTGTCGGTGCAACGTAATGCCACTAGCAATTAAAAAGATCCTAACTCTCTGAAATTATTTACGACTTAGGCCTATGTACTTATCGTGTCCTATTAGTACCAGGAGTGTCCGAGGACGTGTTCGGCTCGCCTGGTGCAGGTCTTTCTACCTGACTCCCTTGGGCGGCCTGCGCGTCTGGATGTGGGATTATGATAATGAAGTAGGGAGAGATGAAACCCGGTTTCGGCACTTAGCCTACTCCTTTCGAATAATACCAAGGGGTCTGCTCAATGATTTACGTCGCCATTCGACGGCCGAATCACCATCATATCCCCTCACTCCATTTGAACACTGCGAAAAGGTTTGGATTTGAGGATTTGAATCCCGGCTTTTGGCATGCAATCTAGTGATCAGAAACTGTCTACCACCAACTTTCCTACCCTGCCGGCCAACATTCTGATGGTGATTTTTTTAATCCAGGCTAAGTGGCTCAGTCGGCTCAGACGGTTGAGGTGCTGGTCTTCCGACTCCAACTTGGCAGGTTCGATCCTGGCTCAGTCCGGTGGTATTTAAACGTGCTCACATACGTCAGCTTTGTGTCTGTGGATTTACTGGCACGTAAAATAAGACCTGCGGGACTAAATCCGGCACCTCGGCGTCTCCTTTAACCATAAAAGTAGTTACTAGGACGTAAAGCCAGCAACATTATTATATATTTCTTTGGACCAACGGCACTGGAACCTGCTAACAACGGTGTCAGACCTTTATTTTAGAAAATACCAAGTTAACTACTTATAAGCAATCTGCCACTTGGTGACAGCCCTTAATGCAGATCAATTGTAAGTGATTGATGGGTCGCATGCGGCACGATGCTTTTCCGCTCGGTCGCTATTGGCACGATAATGGCCGGGTCGCATCCGGCACGGTCGCATCTGGCACGTAACCCCAAGACTCACAATGTTAAACATTTCCGGGCCCTTTGGCCCTTCAAATTTCGGCACAATTGAGGAAATTGCTTAATTTTGCGGTTTTCGTAGTACAGGGAACGCCACTTTGCTAAGAAATGTTTTTAACATTAAAAGGAAAACACCGATCTTGATAGCTGCAGTCGCTTAAGTGCGTCCAGTATCCAGTAATCGGGAGATAGTGGGTTCGAACCCCACTCTCGGCAGCCCTGAAGATGGTTTTCCGTGGTTTCCCATTTTCACACCAGGCAAATGCCGGGGCTGTACCTTAATTAAGGCCACGGCCGCTTCCTCCCACTTCCCAGGCCTTTCCTCTCCCATCGTCGCCATAAGACATATCTGTGTCGGAGCGACGTAAAACAAATAGCAAAATAAATTTAATTGTGGTGAAACATCTTTTATGAGATACATGGGCATATTTCACATAATTTTACACTAACACTTGTATTGATTTAGAACCCTTTCGTACCTTTAAATAACTGTGTTTGCGAATACAGCAGGAAATGGAATCGTTATAAGTTAATTGATTTATCTGGAATAATTTGTTAGATGAATGTACCTTAGTTTGAAAATTAACTGATTTACAGGAAAGTTAACATTAGACCATTTAAATGGACTTGGGAGGAAAATTATATAAAACATACAAACTATTCATTCGTAACAAGGAAGTCTTCGTCTACACATTGGTGACAAAACATTGGCCATTCACTGACGTCAAGATGCCCTAAACATCCAACTAATCAAAGAAACACATAGTTCTACATAAGGCTGACGTCAGGACGTTATGTGCAGATTGGAAATGTTGCTTACTTACACGCAAAGGGACGTGTCTAGGCGTGATGAGGTAAGGCCCACCATCGGACACGCCTGACGACTCTTTACTTCAACTGCGACAACTCTCATATTATTTAATTGTAAATTAATGTGCCTGGCGCCCAAGAAATACGGTCAAGACTGTCTGGACAAGGATCATGTAACATGCAGATTAGTCAATAGAGTTGAATCTCCGGCGCCAGGTGCAACAACAAAGACATGTTAGGAATCCGGAACCTTTAAATGGCACTTTCTCCACGGGTCACTACAGAGAGGTTACATCACCCTGCTTACAGCTGTCAGAATGTCAGTCTGTGACAGTTATCACAGTGGTCGTACTGCAATAGTACTCACTTCTCACACGTGCTATTTGAGGATTCGGTCAGCCGTCGGACTGATGACTTAACACAACTGTAGTTTCGAGGCTTCCTACCGTTCTTTGGTTATTATTTTATTCGTCATAGTTTCAGGAAGTATCGTTGTACAATATCGTAGCATACATTACAACAACAATAATAATAATAATAATAAAAATAATAATAATAATAATAATAATAATAATCCGTTTACGGTCCAGGGTTGGTTTCTCCGCCGGACTCAGCGAGGGTTCCCATCTCCACCGCCTCAAGGACAGTGTCCTGGAGAGTGAATCACTTTGTCTGGGATACAACAGGAAAAGAGGACCAGTGCCACGCCCACGCGGCCTCACGTGCTATGCTGAACAGGGTTCTTGTCGGGGATGGGAAGATTGGAAGGAATAGGCAAGGAAGAGGGAAGAAAGCGGCCGTGGTGTAGTGGTTAGTATGATTAGCTGCCACCTCCGGAGGCCCGGGTTCGATTCCAGGCGATTCCCGGCTTTGCCACGAAATTTCAAAAGTGGTACGAGAACTGGAACGGGGTCAACTCAGCCTAGGGAGGTTAGCTGAGTAGAGGGTGGGGTTCGATTCCCACCTCAGCCATCCTTCAAGTGGTTTCCCGTGGTCTCCCACTTCTCCTCCAGGCAAATGCCGGAATGGTACCTACTTTAAGGCCACGGCCGCTTCCTTCACTCTTCCATGTCTATGCCTTCCAATATTTCCATTCCCCACAAGGCCTCTGTTCAGCACAACAGGTGAGGTCGTCCTTGGCCAGGTACCGGTCCTCCTCCCCAGGCGTATCCTCTACCCAACGTCTCACGCTTCAGGACTCGGCCCTTAAGGTGGTAGAGGTGAGACCTCTCGCTGAGTCTTAGAGAAAATTCAACCCTGGAGGGTAAACTTATAAATTAAAAAATAAATATTATAATAACGTTTATTATAGCAATTTTTATAGTTGAATACGTCTTCACAAAACTTGCAGGCGGGTTGTGAGGACAGAATAACTAACTCACGAGATCGCGTTTAAGTTATCACTATATCTGGAAGTCACAACAATGTGACGGTTAGACTTGGGATGCCCACATACGACTTTGGTCTATCTAACTTTGGTACATTTCTCCCTTTTTTACAGAAAATATGCCTCATTGGCTGGGGAAAACAACGAAGAGGAACTAAAATGAGTATACTAGGAAAATGTTCCTAACACCTCTTGGGGTTTTACTGAAATATCTGAATCTTTACTACATAAACTGGGTTTTCCTTGGGCTAGAGGTTCTCTTTGCGAGCATTTATTTTTGTGCTTCTGAGCCAGGGATTGGCCTTTTATTGACCCTGGTAAAACTTTTACAAATGCGATATGGCAGAGAGGAATAATTGAAATAATAAAATATTTTTGGTTATCATAACGAACTGTTTATAATAATAATGTTATTCGTTTTAGCGTCCCACTAACTATTTTTACGGTTTACGGAGACGCCGAGGTACCGGAATTTAGTCCTGCAAGTGTTCTTTTACGTGCAAGTAAGTCTACCGACACGAAGCTGACATATTTCACAACCTTCAAATACCACCGGACTGAGCTAAGATAGAACCTGCCAAGTTGATATCAGAAGGCCAGTACCTCAACCGCCTGAGCCACTCAGCCCGGCACGAACTGTTTACAAATAATTAATTTTCAATCATTGGCATGAATGCGCGACAATTGTTTGGGACTTAGCCTAGTAGGACGCTGAAAAATTTCAGACTAAAAGCTGAATATTATTTTGGTTACCGAAGGGAATAAGTTATGGAAAACTGTCCTAGGAATATTTATTTCAGACTCCTAAGTACGTCTGCAACCGCGCCTCCTTGGTTTGACGGTCCGCATAGTGGCCTTGTGTTCGTAGGGCCGGAAGTTCGATTTCTGGCTAGCCGAAGGTTATTCACGTTTGATTAATTTTCCCAGCTCGGGGGCTTAGTTTTTGTGACCTTCTAAGTACCACATAATCACGTGGTGGTCAATCCATCCTTCCACATAGTGTTGGCGTCAGGAAGGGCATCGGGCTGTAAAGCAGGGCTTCATCGACTGCAGTACTGACCTCAGATAACGTAGAAACTGGTAGCCAATCAGCCCGGCAATTCAACTAGAGCATGGTCCAAGTGCGTGGGACTCTCACCAGGATAACTTGATTCGAGAATTGTAAGAAATCCGAAGAATAGCAGCTCGATTTGTTCTGGGCGATTGGCAAAAAAAGGGTAGC